>NC_143576.1:102911964-103511964 GCF_048544385.1 Mastigoproctus giganteus | reverse complement strand
CACACTATTAAAATTAGTTGGTTCTTCTGAGTTTTCACCGAACCAACCAATGGCACGAGGCCTTAATATACATTTGCTAAAAAATATTTGTTTTGCGGGATAAAAAACTTCATTCGAGATATTCACTCAATAGATATGATTATATCTTCACACTGCATGGAGAGGACCTCGATTTTACGAAGTTTTAGTGAAGCTTCTTTTGAACACCATTAGTGTGGTAATCAGTTTCGGTAGAAGGTTGCTTGTGTTTTTCTTCCTCCCAAAAACTTAGGTTTTCATCCGATAAAACACGTAAACATACCGAAATGTGCAATTTAGACATGATGCCTCATAGCCTTGCTTTCCTCATAGTTCTTTATTTTATACATACTTCCCCCCCCTACAGGTTTCCATTTTAATCTGAGGGAGGGGAACACGGGTGTACGTTCCCCAAATGCCAAAGCTCTTGTAATAGGGCGCCTTCGTAGCCAGGTGGGAAGGAGCAGCAGTGCGTAGCACACGCTTCTTGATTAGACCGGGGTTCGAGCCCGTCACCACCAAATACGGAGGATGCGGAAAGGTCAGGGAATGACCACCGCATATCACGGAGCAATATGGCCTTAGTTGCTAATGCTCCTAAAAACCAAATAACAATAACAACATAACTCTTGTAATAGTCTGTACCGGTGTGTTAACTACAGCATAGTTAAGACTAGTAATAATCTTAATTTTGTTTAATTCTGGCATTATGCAAAAAAAAAAAAGAAGAATTAAGCGTGTTCTTTTCAGTTAAATACATAGAGGGAAAATTTGAACACTCAATCTTCCAGGTAAGAATTTTCAAACCCTTTTTTTATTCAACCTGTTTAGTATGGAAAGTCAATGCCTTCTTTAATACAACTCAATTTTTTTTTCTGGATGATCGAGATCAGAATAATCGGGATGAAACTATTTTTGTAAACCAATTCTGGATAAAAAGTTGTTTTAAAACAGAAACAGTATTAGAAACACGAGTCTTGCATGAGATCTGACCGAAGAAAGTCAGCATGCTGCAGACATACGAGTGTAAACCATCCCAAGAATCCAAACAGTATTTCAAACACGTTTTATAAAATAACTGCTGGCTATGATTATTCTTTCTGGCTACACACTTGCTTTTAAAATGTTATATTATAGTGGAAACATGGAAATTTATCCTGGAATCTCAGTAATAAAAACATTTTTTCAAGTCATGTGATCAGCAATTCGGACTATTTCTTCCTTTCTTTCTTTAAGTGAAAACATAAAACCGCCACTGAAATGTTCTCTTGGTTGCAAGAACCATGCCATGAATAAAAACTAAGTTTGGGGAGTCCGGTCACGGCTATTTAAAGAAGCATTGCTGAATATCTTTACCGTTTGCCCAAGAAAATATGACCCTAGTGGTCTCCGGTTGTCATACAAGAAATATATCAAGACTCCACTGCCGAGTGTTAGACAATAAAAAACCCGGAGGACAGAAAGCAGGCAGCACAACAGTTTGAGTGACAGGTGAAAATGCTTCTTGGCTTATTCTGCATTTTTTTCTATTTCTTAGATTTTGACAGATTGGATATATCAGCACACGTCAGTCATCGAAGTGAACAAATAAATCCTTCAGAGTAGGAGGGTAACAACATCTACAGAGAAGTGGGCGTTATCCCCTCCAATCAATGAATAATTTGTGTTATCTGAAATCCAGTGCACCTGAGATGAGTTTAAAAAAAAGAGCAGTATTGGACTGAAATGAAGATTAGATTTTTTATTTGTTATTCAGATACGATAATACATTGGTGGACTACTTTCCAACAACGTAATCGCAGATAGAGGTTGTGAACGGCTATTCCCTCCAAACTAAGCACCATCAGACCTTTTGGGACGTGGAGCATTAGTCTGTTTAATAAACGTATGGTCCTGAACCATAAAGTTGCACTACTGCTGAAAGAACAGCATTATCGAAGATGTTAACAATGTCCCTCCTTCTGCAAGGAACCGGCCACAAAAGCCATCGGCTGAATACTTTTCTACGAAAAGTAGGGACACAGACTGTTTCCACCATGCTTCATTTGGGATGGCGTGCTTTTCGAAATGCTCTCTAGTAATCGCACGTCCAAGTTCTTTCTTCTGATGAAAATCAGAATATATCGAGCTTCATTCCGAGAAATCTTTTTCATTTCTCTGGAGACCAATTTCTTTAAACATAACCCCACTCCATTTCTGTGCATTAACTTTCGCAATGAACTGCTTGTTGGGGAGCTCATCCATGAAAGCCGCTGTTACTGCAACGCTCTGTGTAGCATCCACTGACAACTGCTTTTTTACGTCCCCAGGTCTCTTGAATGATGCTTGGACAAAGTGGAATAGCTTTCCTAACAATACAACCGATCTCAAATTCCCCTGGTCGATGCTCAATGTTGAGAAGCTCTGAAATCATTTGTACGCTTACAACATCCACCACCCAATCACTATCAAATTCGCCGAGCTCGTCTCCGCGAGGCCCAACTTTGTGCTGTTTAGTGTCTCAATATAAATGGATATTTCATAGAAAAAAAAATGCACATGTAGAAAAATAGCACATAACAAAATAACATATCCTGTAATAATATGGAGGTACAAGATAATGGATTTTGTTATAAAAGTCCTGCGGAGTGCTGTGGCAGATGCCCAGCTCGAGGTTATGACGGGTTGTCGATCCACAGCTGGAGTGCTGAAAACAGGCACAAAGCAGCAATGGTTGAATGGATCAGTCCACACATTTATGATGACGAGTCATAAATACGCGTCACGTTAGTGTCGGCAACCGATGCCTAGATTTCAGCTCCGTGCAGGATTCCAGCATAGAGGAAGGTGATTATGTATTTGCAAGCTAGCACAGCACCACAAACGTGGAGCTGTCAATCCGCTAGCTAGAGCATCCGACAGAATTTGGTGTTTTTTCGACATGATTGTGAAATCGTAACTTGGGATCGAAGACCATGCTTAAGTCTGTGTGTACAGGCAATTTAGTACCTTTGATCCGTCAATAGTATCTACGGCTTCTGTTGGATTACTTTTCAGTGGGAAGGTAACCTAAGCATATTTAGATGCGTTTATGGAGAGCCAAAAGCATTTGAAATAGTTTTCGAGGTCGCCAAGAATTGCACAGCTGTTAACGTTGGTATGTTACTGTCTCCTGGATAGATTCGGTTTAAATCTTTAAATCATCGACATAACAGATAACGTTTGGCCTGTTCTCAATTAAGGGCACGACGATTGCTGTGAATCCAATAGTGCCCCTCCGTCCCTTGTGATACCCCTGCGGTTAGTAGTTCTTGAGATATTACGATCGCTAGCCCGGAGGATTACGGTTCTGTTGCGAAGAAGGGAACTGATGAATCACAGATCCATCACTGTTCTCCATGGATTTCAAAATATTTTTTTAGAAGAGGGTGAAGAGTACAGGAATTTGAATGGTATCGAAGGCTGCTTGGAGGTGTATGTGATGGTAGATCTGCCAGTGACTGCATCATATATCTGTGGAGGCAGATGCATGTTAGGATGGGAAGCAAGAGACTTTCTCTAAAAGCTTTAACAGACTTGAAAACAGGCTAATTATTGACTGATGGTGTTGACTACATGAGATTTTGAGATGGGTTTTATTGTGTAGCAAATGCTACACAATAAAAACAAACAACTCCCCCCCTTCTGTGGAATCCACACAGGGGGAAAGTTGTGCTTGGAGAGATTTAATTAAATATTGTGGTTAAGGTATCGGCAAAGTAAGGGCTAAGACACAGTATAGCTGGAAACTTAGTGGGACTACACAAGGGGAGAGATTCAGTACTTTTGGTAATAGTGCGAATAGTCTTTAGTCTCAATCTGTTTTATTTTATATATATTTTATGAAGTGCGAACTTAGCGGTAAATAAGTATTTCTTACAATGAGTGAAGAAAGCCATCGATTGGGGAATCTTATTATCCTCTATTATAGGAGTCAGGGATAATCCCGACTGATTAATAACCATTGCATTTATTGCAGTTAATATTTGTCAATACAGTATTTGTAATAACTGCTGCTTGTTTAACCTCACTGTGGCTGTTGGACCCATCAGATGAACGTTCTCATGAAGTTGTAGCTGGCTTGCTGAAGGAGGCTTCCGGCTGGCTGAAAAAAATCTAGCTGTTTTAGTCCATCACTGGTCGAGATCAAGCCTTAGGAATGCTGCTGGTGTGCAGGAATTATACATAGGTTTGCCTTTCTTGAGGGTTGCTTCTAGATGCTCCTTGTTGGCTGCATCTTTTTGGTATGGTCCTGAACCATAAAGTTGCACTCCTGCTGCAAGGACAGCATTATCGAAGATGTTAACAATGTTGTTTCTGCAAGGAACAACATTGTTAACATCTGAAGGAGACTCTGGAGCGCGAGAAGGCAATTCTCTCTTGCATGCTACCATATTGTTTCCACTTAATGTAGAGAAGCTGTTTGGTATAGAAACTGTCGTTCAATGGTGGTGTCCACCAGGCTTTAGAATGTTCAGTGATGGTGATTTTCTTGGAGACAGCTTAGTTGGGAATTATTTGAATCCATTTAGTTAGGAGATTTATTGTTAGGCTGGGATCACAACACTGAAAACAGTTCCCTGGAATAGCTGAGGCTTCAAGACAGCGCGCAGTGTTTAAATATGTTGGTTCTGTTATGGTTTTTACTGTCCTTTGACTGGTCTTATTGAAGTTAGGCAAGGGGTATGCTGAAACGAATGATGGGTTCGTGATCAGACTGGAACTGCTCTTCGGCGCATCCTTCAACGCCTGTAAAGAAAGCAAATACCATGTCAAGCAAGTAGATACTTTTTTCCTGTTGAGGGTCATGTTTAAAGTCTTGACGAGCCAGGCCAGTTGATCAGCCTGTCTATCACTTGTAGATTCCGAACAGTGGCACATATATAAAAGCAATGTCCACTAAGGCACCATGGCATTTTAGAGTAAAAAGTACAGCATGAAAATTATGAGCTACAATCAGCATAGTATGATTGTTCGGAGTTGAAGAGGAAGGCGGTGCCACCTCCTTTGTGATCATCTCTGGAGGCACAGTATAGCTGGAAACTTACTGGGACTTCAAAGGGGAGAGATTCGATAATTTTGGTAATAGCGCAAATAGTCTTTAGTTTTAATCTGTTTTATTTTATACAAATTTTATGAAATGCGAACTTAGCGGTAAATAAGTATTTCTTACAATGAGTGAAGAAAGCCATCGCAAAGGTAGTCTCAACATGCTATCGGCTAGTTTTATCCCGATAGTGGACACAGATAGTAATAGCCATAACTTCCAGATTAATAATTAAAAACTGCTGTTCAAGTTTCAAAGAAAACAGTTAACTGAAAACGCACCAACCATAACCCTAGTCCGAATATCTGAAATCAAAGATTTGTCATTTGAGTACCGGTTTTAAAACGCGAAAAAAACAGGAATTCTCTCAACGGCGTTTGATATATAATGGTTCTAACAGAAAAGTGGCTTACAGTATATTTTTGAATGTCTGAAAAATGTCCAGGAATTGCTCCGAACAAGATTAAGTTGTGTTGTGGTTGATAAATAATTTAATTTTCATGGGGTGTTGAAAAATAAAATGACAAACGAACAAATATATCATTACCTTAATTTGTGCTGGACGCCACGACAAAAGCATTGAAAATATGGGACTTAACCATGTAGAGCTTGTCGTCGAAGAATAAGCATTAGTCATTCGTTCCCAGATGAATAACTTGTTTGCTGAATAGTTCCTGGTTTTACTAGTTTACTGTATTCTATGTATGATGGCCAGAAATGCAATATAACGTCATCCAAATGTACACGCTTTCAGTAAAGTACGTAGGGATAATATAACTAGGATTAAAATTTGCTCGACCGTGGCTAAACGTGCCATGGATTGCAAACAGCACTCATATGTAACACTTTGAATATTGGGCGAAAGTGTAATCTCCATTTCGGTGAAAACGCGTGGAGGGGTTTGATTTCCTGAGACAGAGTCTCGGGAGTCCTGTATATTGCGAAGCATTTGTCTCAATGGACAGGAAGCATTCGTGCAAATATAGACATTTTAAATTAAAGGGTGACTCGGAAGAATTTTAAACAACGCATTAAAGTAAACAAATTTCCATCGAAAGTGGGTGAATGATTTTTCTTAAAGCGGTCTTGCAAATAAAATAAATTTACAACTACTCGATGTTAATGTTGGCGCTTCAACAGGTTGTCCAGTTCTTCCTTGACTATTTAAACTATCAACTTCCAAAACGACAGATGGAAGTCTGTTCCACCAATCACCTACCCGCTGGCTAAAGAGAAACTTCCGCACATCTATTCTACAACTGTCTTTTCTCAATTTGAATTTATGTCCCCTTAGGTCAGTAATCTGAGGAAGAATCCCGTCAGCATTGAGCTTGCTCAACGCTGCAATTTGCAGATCTTAAGCCTTTCTTGGTAGGAGACCTTCGTCCCGCTCACCAATTCACTTTATTTTATAGACTCTTCCGTAGTTAAGAAAAATCCAGAGAATATTCAGAGTCAGCACTTGTATTTGCTTATTTACGAGGCATCTGAAATTGCAAAATGTTTTTAAATGTAGCAGTTTAAGGAAACGTGCATAAGCGAAATACGAAGCAAAGAAAACAAATCAAATGGTACGCTGAAGGAATAAAACTGTTCAGAAAGAGAATTATGTCACGAGTGCTTGTTTAGATCCATGAGATTGAGTCTGGGATGATAAACATTGGACCTTTAAATCTGAAGGATGGGGACCGAGTGAAGTAAACAAGGGTTGCTAATACCCAAGAGTCTGAAGAGCGAATCAAAAGACAGCTATGGAACAAGTTAAAAAAAAAAAAAAAAAAAAAAACGGTGACATGAACTGTTTTTAATTTTTCATATGAGAGTATAAAATCGGTAGAATATAATGCATTCCTTCTTCAAGTATTAAAGAACTTGGTGAGAATGTTCAACGATAAACAGAAACCAGATTTCTGAAAACACTATTCGTGGATTTATGTAAATTTTCACAATCACATATAGAAAAGAATTCCAAATATTCCTTTCTCTGAACTGGTAGCTTTTATTGCTGAACTACTAACAGCCAAAATCGCAGCCCACGTTTGTATTTGTAGTTATTGCATGATTGGTGGGTTGGAAAGAATATACTCTCAAAATTTCGTGAGACATTTCAGAGTTGGTATTAACACAGCCACATATTGTGAATGAATTGAACGCCTTTGGGGATTAGACATGGTCAGAGCTGCTGCAATGATTTCATACTAGACTGTAGATGTTTGGTTTTTAGGAGCATTGGCAACTGAGGCCATATTGCTCCGGGGATATGCGGTGGTCATTCCCTGACCTTTCCTTATCCTCCGTATTTAGTGGTCACGGGATCGAACCCCGGTCTAATCAAGAAGCGTGTGCTATCTCTTGCTAACTGTGACCAGACTGACTGACTGATAATTAAGAGATAAAGAACGAGTGTGTCTTGGTCTCCAGCATTTGGCTGACACCAGACATATCGCAAATAGCAGAACAAACTTTGCCTTCACCACGAGTTGCCCTGGTATTTCAAACAAATGGCACAGCCTAAAGGTTAACACCGATCTATTTAAAAGAAACCATCCAATACACGAGTCCACTAAGTACTCAAACAAGCTGTCATGGTAATGTCCCACCTAAATAAATAGTAGATTAACCTTTTAACAATTCCATTTGTTTTAAAGTAGTGCAATATCGGAACAACTCGTCAAGACAAATTGTATCGCTGTGAGCGATAACACCATTACATTAACTGGGCAGTTTTAAATCCTTCTGGCCACAAAAACACATGGGGGAACAAGACAGTTCTCCTAATAACGCCAAACAGCATTAGCCATCTTAGAATTTTGATGCCCCTTGGATTTAGCTTCAATTATCCAAAAATAAAAAACTTATACACTGAGAGAGGTTGCTGTTGTGCAGCACGAGATAGGTATATAGCTCAGTTGAAATTTTACGATACTGCAACAAAAGAAAAATTTTAGTATCAAAGTCCATTCTCAACAACCATTTAAAGAAAATTCGAGATTCGCGAATACGAAGAAGTAAGGTGTGTTTATAAATAATAAATGTTGGACCGTATTACTAAAAAAAAAAAAAAAAAAATGCCTAATTTCGATTTTAATAAACTTCATTTGAAATCTGATTAGAGAACGAACAATTTGCAATTTTTGGTTGGCTATTCAGGTTTCAGAATCATTAATTATCAATATTTATAACCAAATTCAAAAATGCATATTAAATTGTCTACGTTGTGATTATATTGGTTTTTATGAATCAATGCTTTATTTATATTTTTTATAAAACAATTTTTAAAGAATGAAAAATACTTCAATAAGCAACACTTTTGTAAAACTGACTGATTAAATATAGTTCCCATTTCTAGTCTCAACTCAAAGGTAAATGCAGTCATCTTTTTTTTATAATGTTTCTTACTCTAAGGAAAGAAAACAGAAACATGAATGAGTCAATTCATTCTCTCTCCCCACGCAGGTACCACCACCATGTACGCTCCTTACGGTGCAGCCTACGGGTATGGTCTGACTCCCGCGTTCCATCCACCATATGGTCCGTACAGCGCCGTCTTGCTTCATTTCCTCTCTATGGCTCGACACACACCCGACGCTGACCCACCTGACGCCCAGGTCCCTTCAGACTTTCATAAAGATGTCCTCAAGGACTCCCCCATGGCCTCCGTCAGACCCTCCTCCTCCGTAGTGAAACCTAAAGTGACTAAACCTAAACCCATACCTTTGATGAAAGACAATATGGAGGTTGATAAATATGTTCAAGTACTGGAAAATGCGTCCAAAGAGCAAGTGGGCTTTTCCATTTCTGCAAATAACTACGCAGATAGCAACCAGTATTCGACAACATCCTCTCAGATTCTCGGGCTGTCATCACCAGTATCAGGAATGTATCAGGGTAAGAAATCTTTCATTTCAAATAGAGAAACAATTTACAGTATAAAAATATTTAAGTGAATGTTTATCTTTATGTGGAACAAACAAAACGAAGTCACTGTGGTTAATTCTAGCTAAGAGTTAAATCACGAATGATAATTACTGTATTAGTCTGTATAAAAGTATTATTCTCCGGACTACTACTTTTATACAGATGGTTTAGCTAACCAATGTATAAAACTAGTCGAAATGAGAACTCACGATCCAAATTAATAGCCGGTTTTTGGGAAAAGCACTGAAATAACTGCGTGTAAAATCGATCAAATGTAATAATCAGATGCCGGGAAATATCGATGAATTTGAACAAAGAGAGATAGTGGAGGTGATCTCTTAACTTTGTATTCTCCTTCAAGCGTCTAAAAGACAAAACCTAATCCACCAAAAAATGAAATTCATATTATTATGTTAACGACACAGACTCTTTTCACTTTTGGCTCATATCCGATGTGTTGGTTGATTGCTTAATGGCACAAGGGCTGCTAAGGCCATATTGTGCCTTATCCGATGTGTGTACGAGCTGAAAACCTTAAAAACTCAGGGGTAAACCATACTTGTTCTGCCTGAGATCAGCCAATCGCAGTATCCGCCATATGGCCTCCGTTGATAGTAGAGTATGGTTTTATTTTTATTTATTGTGTGTGGCCCCAACCAAATCACGGCAACTCCGTATGTTTATGCGCAGATACAGTAAAGATAAAGACCAATGGGTGTAGTATCGGGTTATGTTGTTCGTGTTCAGTGACTGGCCACTTAGCATAGCCCCCCCCCCCCCGCAGCAAGCTGTGGCTGTTTGTTATTTGGTTTTTAGGAGCATTAGCAACTAAGGCCATATTGCTCCGGGATATGCGGTGGTCATTCCCTGACCTTTCCGCATCTTCCGTATTTGGTGGTGATGGGCTCGAACCCCGGTCTAATCAAGAAGCGTGTGCTACGCACTGCTGCTCCTTCCCACCTGGCTACGGAGGCGCAGTAAGCTGTGGCAAAGTAGTCTCCATCCCTGACACGTGGAGCCGGGCCAGGAATCTATTGTTTTAGACCGATATTTGCGTACCAAGCCAAGATAGCTTGTCAACGTTTTAATGATAAAAAAAACACTACAGAAGTGTGATGAAGAGTATAGCAAGGACAAAAGATGAAAGAGAAAACAAGAAGACCAGACAGAAGAAGAATACAAAATACTCCACACAAGGAGTCAATAAGTCCAATCACCCTAACAGAAGCATTAAAGAGTCTCTGTCTGATCTCGTACGACGGAATAGTGGAAAGGGGGATTTCTTGAACCTACTATTTCATTTTCTCACTTTGATTTTTTAAACAAAAAAATATCAGAGGCAAAACATGAAGCCAGGTTTCACCGGTGAAGTTTTCGGTTACCCAGAACGATAGCTCGCAACTCCGAGGCTGTAAAATAAAACCCGCATGGGCAATAAACACATACGAAGTCAAATGTACGTTTCCAGAGTAATTTCCTTTACTTTGCATACACAAGAACCGAACCATCTGACTGCAAATCGCTATTTTGTTTACAAAGCGAAGAAACTTGGCCGCCAAGCACAGGACTCATCAGCTTTGATGAGTTTACTCAATAGGTCAGATCTGGACCCGGTCCTTGTATTGATGTGAGAATACGAATATTTGGTGTTCACAACGTATTACTCTTCCTGGGGAAGATCATAATAGTAATTTTTATTTGGGTAAGAACTTCGAGAAATGGAACTGACTTTTGGAGCAGCGTCAGATCGAGAAGAGTGGAGAATACGGGCAGGTAACGAAGGCTGGAAAGCTAATTAGAACACACGGGAGAAGGTCAGAATAATAGAAAGATCGCATGTTGCTATTCATTCTGTGTGCATCGCACAAGGAAGCTAATAGAAAGTGAACGCTGTACACGACTGTTATTGCTCACGAAGTTTTTATGGCTTCTGAAAGGCGTAATTTCCTTGGGTCATCTATCCACTTCCAGTACGAACCTTGGACTGAGCCTAACGCACACATGGCTGTTCCCACCGCCTGAGATAAGGTTATAGCTCTTCTCTAAGCGCCACTCCATAGATTGCTTGCGTTTTGAATTTCCTAACAGCGCCTTAAACTTTCGTGGGAAAATGTCTTGCACATCCTTCTGTCGTACAGTCCTGATTGATCCGCGTATCGACTGATAGGGGGTTAAGGGGGGAGGGACGCTGGTGGTACCAAGTACTTGTATCTCTTTACCTACCGAAGGAATAGCGAAGGGTGGATGCGTGTGTCTCGGATAAAATAATCTCTTGTTTCCGACACTGATCATGGGGTGTTTATCAGAAAACCAATAGAGCTGATCCCGTAGCAACGCCGGCGAAACTTGGCCAGAGAACGTGTTCTGCCAGACTAAGTCCGACTAGGTTTTGATGGTACGCTGAAAACACCCACCGAGTGATCTGTGCAACTTCACAGCTGTGTAAGCGGCCAGCCAAAATAAGAGGGAGCACGCAGAACATCATTAACTTCTATTAGATCGCTATCGGGGCTCTTTATTGATAATTATCGGAACATCGATGTCCACCGGGAAGAAAGCAGAAATAGGAACATTGTGTAACGTCGCTGATCGTTAGAATGAAACCAACTGAACAAATAAAGTGTTTAACTTGCTGAATTCAATAGACAAAATGTGTAAACAGATAAATGCCCGATAAAAGGGGGGAAGCGAAGATCGTGACAACTTATTGGTCACCGAGGCGACACGGAAACAGAGGTGTAGAACCTTGCCTTGCACATTCATAGAAATCTGCGATGGCAATGGCGAATAACACAAGAAAGGGTACCGGATTGGGCTGAACCACACGAGGCTCATCACCTGTGTACGCGAAGCTAAACGGCAGAACATCTGTTGGGAATTAATATTACGTTTAGTGTTCGTGTTTCTGGAAGCCAAAGTTGTAATAATATTGCCTACACACACGAAAATTGTTTCGCTTTTGAATGCGCGATTCACATATTGCAAGAATAAATAAGATAAATATAAATAAGATCTTTATTGTAAAGTTCATCGGTACACGCAGGTACCACGACCCTACAATACCCTTGACGGCATCGTGCCAGGGGTTAACAAGTGGCAGAGATAACATCGCTGGGATTATAAAGATTAAATTATAGGCAGAATATGTATATATATAAAAAAAAAAAAAAAAGAGTTCTTATAGCGGATAATATGGACTTGGAAGGAAAACTAATACAAAATAACACAAATTGTGATAACAAAAGATATTTTCCTTGAGTCCGGTTTTCTGCGAGTTTCTTGCCCAGCCAGAACGGTCTGAGATCAGTTGGTAGTTATGGAGACCATGTGCAGATCTAGGATAAGCCGTCTATACTTTTTATCATTTATGATTTTAAACAAGTCAGCATCCAGGGATTGAACCAGGTGGAGCTTCTAATAAGGAAGGAACCGATCTTTAAAATGTAGCCTCGAAGGAAGAGCAAGAAGCTTGGGATTGGAGCGAAGAGCTGGTTGGGGAATCAGCCAGCACACGGTTTTCCAAACGTTGAGTGCTGAGACTCTGCCGGTAATCATTTTTACGGTGAAGTCTTCTCTTCTCTTATGTCTTCTCTCATGCATTAATGCTGAAAATCTGGTTAAATTCAGCGCTTTGGCCATCGGTGTTGTACGCTGCTGTGATGGGAGATGACAGTTCCAGGTTGCCCACTTCAGGAGCCAGTATTCTGCGGCTTTTAATGGTTTAATTGTGGTGTCTGCAGCTGAGCCCCACAACTACAGTACACCTGCGAAAAATCATCATCCTGATAAACATTTTTATCAGGTTTATGTTCTGAATGTGTAGCAAGTGCGGCTTGGCAACCCACCGTTTCTTGTTGAATTTAGCACAGAGTTCTTCTATATGATGATGGAATCATAATATTCTGTCGAAGATCACACCCAGATCTCTTTGCTTTTGAACGCAGGGGATCAGGACTCCGTCAATCGCAGGCTGAATTATGGTTGGTATGGGTTTAAGTAAGTTTGGTTTTGTGTTGGGTATTCCAGCTGAAAGCGATAGGCAAATGGCTTAAATCTGGAAGAGGTTATTTAAGTAATTTAAGTTATTTTTTGTACTTTTCAAGCGAAACACATACATACATATATATATATATATATATAACCTGAAGTATACTTTTAGTTTGTGTGGTACAGGTGGTGCCCACACAATCCATAGTGTCAGTCGGTTTAGCACAGTACAGCGATTACTTTGTTTATTAACTTATTCTTAAATATCGACTCTCAATATACATTAAATGCAGTATTAAGGAGAAGCGACATCTATTAAACGCTAAAAGTAATTGCGAACTGCCTGCCTGTGTCTTAACGTTAACTTCTCCGTATGACCGCCTCACACAACGACAGCTGTATAAGAAGTCTAATTTCGGTGCATTTTATAAGCTACCCTCAGATATCATCTGAATCACTGATTTCTTCGAGTTAACTCTTTTCAGTTGATTATTCGGAAACTGTTCTCAAAGAATACGAGGATCACTTCACTGCTCGACTCAAGTGTTCAACACGCTGTGCAGGGCTGTTCAGAAGTTATATAAAATGATTTTTCCCAAATAAACTTCGCTTCTAGGTCACTTTCGCTGTAACCCTTCACCTTGTTCTTTCCTCCGAAATCAATGCACTTATCCTGACGTCTCTTCCATGGCCTGCAGAGAGCTGTTTTTGGATGTCTCCTTTAAAAAAAAAGCAGTGTGTCAGTGACTATGATGGCTGCCTCTCTGAGCTCGAAACGGTGGTCAAGAAGGCGTTCTCTCCTTGTTTTTGGGGAAAACTCAGGGCTGTATGATGTGTACTTCAGCTACACCATACAACAGCTGACTTCCTAATAGAAATTAGTCCCAACTTGATCTGCATTTTGAAGAACCTCCTTTCTTATGTGCCGTATATTCGTTGAGAAGGAAAGAAACGAAAGAAAAAGCTGCAACTGCTTCGACAGCCCACTTTTAAATAAATTTTCCGTTTATATTCCGGGACGACCACACGGTCGTCATAGGAGTTCACAAGATCGAGAGACTGCAAGAAACACCAGCATATTTATCAGTCACGGGCTTGAACCCCGGTCACTCGAAGCACGTCTATCCTTTCCCCTGACCACTCGGCTACGGCATGCTCTTCTCAAACTATCTCTTTAACAAATGATAAACACTTGACTGTGGCAAAACCTTGCCAACATAAGCCCCTCAACAATCTTAAGCCCAATGTTAATTCTATTTGCACATGGGCAACTGAAAGAGAGACTATTCTTGGTGCAGTGAATAATAACTAATAAAGCATACAAATTTAAGTTTTCAAATGTAACCCTTTTATCTATTAAAAAATCGTTGTTAGTCAGTCCATCATACTCCCGCATTTTCGATTAGCCGACTAAAAGCTTCCAATTTCTCCCAGAAAATTGAAGTTCTTTGAGTCCAGAAGAGTGTTCAATCATAAGGCGCGCTGATAAATCGCTTTTCTGAATATTTCCAATCATTTCTAATTCATTCAGGAGTTAAGACTTCTGGGTAAAAATCATCGTTTAGAAATTTTGATTAAGACTATTGGAAGAATTGCTGGATCACTACCCAGCACTACAGTACTCTGGGGAAGGGAGGCGGGGAACAAATACACGGCACCTCGGGATGGAAAATTTTGGGAAACAGAACTGCCATCGGGATAATACACGCAGAAGGCAGTTAATGCAGACACGTGACATTATCGATGCGAAGCGTATGACGAACCGGAATGGCATTCTGCCATATATCCACTGCCGAGGTGGTCAAAGAAGCAGTGTTAACTTTCGGTTGAAAAGAATTGTCGGATCACTTCAGTAGGCAGTGAACTAGCATCCGCCCTCGAGGGATCAGAAACATTGGATCCAATCAATAAAATTTTCCTTTGGATATTAGAAGTAGAAGATGTGTTATATTTTGTGTTTTACTTTTTTGAAACAATGCTTTCAAACTGTGTCCTTATTGTCTTTACAGGGTCACATACCTTTCCGCCCTGCATCAGTCCTTCGAGTGTCGAGAATACCCCGAATCTTCTCAACCTGCCTAGTCATCGCCTTGTTCAGGAAACCGGTCCAAAACACAAGGCCACTGACCGAGCGCTGTCCGATTACTCCATAGAGACCATCCTGAACCTGTCGCAGCACAAGACCGAGAGCCGGAAGCCAGAAGAACCCATCAATCTAGTCACTCGTCCGTATCCCACCCCCAGCCAAGATGTCGACTCGGACTTACTAACGAGCAACCACATCTCGCTGTCCGCCTTCTCCTGCATGAGATGCCACAAGACGTTCACCACCCCTCATGGGCTAGAAGTTCACGCTAGACGTTCACATAGTGGAAAGCGCCCCTTCTCGTGCCTCCTCTGCAACAAGAGCTTCGGCCACGAAATTAGCCTCGATCTGCACCGAGCCATCCACACCACGGAGCGCACATTCGAGTGCAAACAGTGCGGCAAACGTTTCAAGAGGTCATCTACCCTGTCCACGCATCTACTGATCCACTCGGACACAAGACCTTATCCGTGCCAGTACTGCGGAAAGAGATTCCACCAGAAGTCAGATATGAAGAAGCACACCTACATCCACACGGGTGAGTAAAGGGAGAATTCGCAAACTTACATTCTTGAAGATACAAGTTATTGTACACTTAATGAAAAATAAATACTTTATTCAATATCTAGTATTGTCAGTCTTGTCCGAAATTATAGCCCGTACACACCTTAGCATAGATTCCACTTGGTGCCTAAGAGTCTAGCTCCAAATTTGACCATTCTTTCATCACGATATTTGTCAGATGCTGTTTTGTGGTCGGCGGAGAACTGCGAAGCCGAATTGCCCTTTCACACACATCAAAGACATTCTCAACTGGATTTAGATCTGGAGAATTAGGCGATAAGGACGTTCCTTACCTAATTCTTAAATGTTCCTCGAACCATTCAAATACAATTTTTTCACGGTGGATAGTTGCGTTCCCACCTTGAAAGAGTCCATCGCAATCCGGGTAAAAATAAATCACTAGAAGATGAAGTTGGTCCAATACCAGACACAGATATTCATTGGAAGTAACACCGATGGTAACGGCCTTCTGCCGGTACGGGCGCACAGTATCCACATCAACAGGACACATCCCATACCATGATACCACATGTAGCTGCTTGAGTAGTGGACACAGGACAACCTGGATGCATAGCTTCATGAGAGTCACGCCCCACACTTTTAATCTACCATTGGTACAAAAGTGTAGATCGAGACTCGTCAGATCGTGTCCTTACGTTGGCGGCACCACTCCAATCGATTTTTTTTTTTTTTAAACAGAGAAGTGACATTCGCGTAGGCACACGACTACCAAATCCTTCAACTTCTGGAAAGTTCAAACGGAAATGGCTCTTTCCTTGGCTAAATTGAATTTTTCAGTCATTTGCTGCACAGTGGACCTATTCTGACATACAATTCGCTTTAAATCTCAGAGGTTTCGTTCTTGGAATACTGACTTTCTGCCTCATTTCTTCGTTTTAAAGCTTCATTTTTCATCATCCACTTATTGTATACTTTTTAGATGGTTACTTTCGACACACCAATGATTCCCTTGGTTTTTCTTTGTTTTCTCAGTCGTGGCTCCTTCTAAACGTGCTCCAACAATAACACCTTTCTGAAAATCCGAAAAATTCCCTGCCTTCCTCATGACCGAATCAGACTAAGAAACCACAAGAAAGCCTAGGGTATTCATCTGATAGCAAAGCACTTGCAATCATGCCAAGTGTGAAAACTGACATTTGCATATCATACGTTTAATTATCTGTTTACTCCAATTGCAAAAGTTTACTAATTTTTTGGCCAGTGAGTATTTTCTAGTCAAGTGAACCCCTATTTTATACAAAGATAGGAATATATTCCATCAATACTGCAGATGTATTTTAATACATTTTAGAACAGCACGAAAAAAAATTTCAGAGCCTCTTACCAAGTGATGATCACTGGCACAACTGTTGACTGTTTTCGGAAAGGGAGGGCCAAAATTCTTGGTTTCTTTACGAAACCCCACCCCTCCCTTTCAATGGAAAAAAATTCGATCTCAAGAGGGGCTCGGGTGCCTATGTAGATTGAAGGATCTCCAGATCCTAATCCGAGCAGCTGACATTTCTCTCCACTCCTTGAAAACAGTCGTCAGCTAAACTGGCAAAAGGATGGTGCTGGCCTCGACCTTTATCCTGCATTCAACTCATCCGAAGGTTATTCTATATCAGACGGGCCAATTCACGACGTCCTCTTCAAACCAGGTGCCTAGCTGGGATTGTGGCTTAGAGGGTTATCGACGTAGATTACGCAGAATCTATAAATTGTGTACAACGAACCAAACTTCTTGTTTGTATTTACATTAGGTTTGCGAGATTTCGCTCTATCACAGAAACTAAGGCTGCGAAACTCTTTATGAATAGCAAGGACCCCGAACGGCCACCCTAGTTGATATTTGGATCTCTGATTACAGACGCGATATAAATCGTGTCTCTAAACTTTGTCTCATAAAGGAAAAAGTCAGCGCTCTCTTTCATAGGGCTGAATCTTAAGTGTGGCCAGCTTACCAGGTGATTTCTTCAGATTCACACTCTTCTTTCCATATTTCATGGCCACAGTTGACTCGGAAACTTCAAACAGATTGTACGAAACGCCTCTTTAAAACTCAAATGCCCTCTGGACTCACACCAACTGCTACCGATGTTCGGATACTTATAACAGTACAATGCATTATAATACATTTTGATTTCACAGTTATTCCATTGCGTCTGATGTTACCGTTGAGTTTGAAGCTTCCTGCCATCTTAAGGAGAAATATTATTAGATCATTAGGAAGGAGTTAGAATCTAAGATTTTTTTTAATTAAAAATGTGTTTTAAAATATCACGCCACCATTTCTGATATTTTAGTGCGTGTGCCCGCGCGACAGCGAGAATAATGAACGAAATTAACCTAAAAATAATTTGTTTTTCTCTTCTTCCAGGTGAGAAGCCCCACAAATGCGGGGTCTGTGGAAAAGCCTTCAGCCAGTCATCCAATCTAATCACTCACAGCCGAAAGCACACCGGGTTCAAACCTTTTGCTTGTGAGCTCTGTCCGCGTGCCTTTCAGCGGAAAGTTGACCTGCGACGTCACCGAGAAACGCAGCATCTTGTGTCGCTAACAGATGACGTCACCCTCCTTAAGACTCATTCGACAGTGTACTCCAACAACTTGAAAGATAAGATTGTGCTGAACAGCAAAAGCGGAAACTATGAACTTGTGGTGCCATCTAGTGATAGATAACCAAAACCCAGCCGCGCTCTGAATGAATATTACACTTGTTTTCATAATTTGTTTTCTGCCACGAAGCCTTTCAGCGAGTATGTTAATTAAAGCTTGTTTATACTTATATAAATATATATATGCACATTAAATAGTAGTTTATTCTCTAAGACGCATTTTATAGTTTAAATAATAATTACTTTACGTTATTATTGCTATTACAGAAGCGAATTATTAAATGTACATTAAAAACAACTAATGGAAAAACTAAATGTATTTCTTTTTAATCGTGGTTCTGCAGCTGCAGTCCCATGTTCCATCAATTCTACAAACTGTTTATTTCCACTTAAATAAATATACAAAATGAATGATTCCAAATTGGAATGTTTCATTACATAAATATTCGGGTGGTACCTTTTGCTGTTAGCAGATATCACACAAAGTGCCTTCTCGTCCAAGCATCCCGAAAAGATCTTTTGAGACCACTGAATGTCGCAAATTATGCGTACACAAAGTCACTAATAAAAAGGAGGGCCAATATTTACGAGATCAAAGTTTCATTGCTTAATAATTAAAAAATTCTGGGCTTTGGGAGGGGAGATACGAAATATACCACATAGCCAAAAGTACTCGGACGCAATACCGCATGTATGCATTGTAAACCCTCCTGGACACAATTTATAACAACTTTCAGAAGGTGCAAGGCGGAATTCACACAACTCCTACCGCGGAGGAGTTGCCAAAATTAGTTTTAATAAGACCATGCCATTTTTGCCACAGCCTAATCCGGCATTTCAATTCTTCTAATGTGGGGTTCAGTGGGGTTGAGGTCTGAATTCTGAACCAGCCAGTCCAACTTTTCAACCTCGTTTTTTCGTAAACCAGTCCTGTGTGACATCGTGTTGTCATGCTGATAATGACAGGATCCGTTTCCACAGTAACATAATTGTCCTGAACGTCCAAGTAGATCACGGTTTCAAGCACTACTACCATCAACCAAGTCCAAAACCTCTCCATTCCATCAGATAGCCTCCACAAAAGTACATCAACCAGACAACGCATTCCAACAGCACACTCTCCCGGCAAACTCGTACTCAAACGGTACATTGTGTAGGTACTGTGGAGTAACGATCCTTCATTCCATAGCCCTGTAAATAAATCGAAGCTTTTGCGTGAACCATCCGTGGTTCTCTACGTATGGTTCACATAATGATAGATGTCCTTGTGGCCTCATGGATCTGCCCCGTGATGGATACCGTAGACGACACAAACTATTCACTTTACGGTTTGTGCATTTCAGCTGCACAGAGCCAAGTTGCTGATGTGGCACGAACCACCATCTGAATACCATCTCTCTGGGTGACTAAATACTTTAGCATATCTCATGATTGTATCTTCGCCTTTCTGGTAAGTGCAGATAGCTGGTCTATGTGTAGATGTCATTAATTCTGGATGGTATACTAGAAAGCAATAAGGTGGATTGATTTTTTCGCTGCAAGTGCGTGGTGGTCTAGAATTGAAAGAACACAAATGCCACAAGAAATTCCTTATACGAGTGACGAAGATTTCGTAAAATATTTCGGAATGCATTGGTTAGAAAGGTCGAGTTGTAACAATATACAAAGATGTTCAAAGAGATATTTTGATGATATATATATATATGAATAACAAAATATAAATTTTCAAATGGAACTACTGAAATAAAGAAAATAATTCTAAGAAAACAAAGTTCACTAGCTCGCCCCTGTCTGACATGCCAACTGGCAATAATTGTAATTTATCTTGTCAGTAAGCAAGAACCCTTTCTGTCATATTAGGGTTACACGAGAACAACTTCATCACCAATGTATATTATGACCATAAATTGACTGTATTGGCTGGTCGGTTACCACTTCTGCTGGACAAAAAACCGACGTTTCTTGGAGGGGGGGAAAAAAAATTGATATCCTCACCTCAGTCCGACTAACTCAGCACGTAGTGCAAAAGCCAATAAAAGTTTCCCGCATCATTAACTGGATTCTAACCCGGGCCTTTCCAATCCGGTGAGGGGAGGACGATAATTATAACCACTCTGCTACCCGCGGGGACAATTAGGACTACTCAGATACACTGCTCGACAAAATTAACAGAACATGTATAAAACGTAGTGTAAGTCGTGCAGCGTGCTATGAAGCGAGACAAAATTAGGTATGGCAGTGTACCATCGAATAACGATAAAATGAGGAGACTGCAAGAAACTTCGAACAGGTATAAAAGACATTTCTACGGGTTGTATAAGAATTACCTAACGGTCACATTACAGAAGTCAACACAAAATGCTCGAAAAATATGATCGCATGACATCAATAAGGCGTAAGATCACTACAGCGCCTAAATAGAGCTGACAGCGGTGAACCATGCTCAATATAAGACTTTCTATAAGATTCTGTGGCAAAAAATCCCATTCTTTGACCAGCGCAGACCTTAGCTCACCAAGTGACCAAGGAGTTGGCTGGCAATGCAATGCGAGGCATAAGGGCGTCCCATACATGTTCGATCGGATTTACGTCTGTGATGGAGCAGGCCACGGCAGTCGTTGGATACCTTCAGTTTCAAGATATTCCTCCACTTCAGTTCTACGTACGGTGACATTGTCGTGCATGAAAAGAAAATCTGGGGCAACAGTACCCCTAAAAAGTCGCATATAGAGTTCGAGGATCTGTTCTCGGTACTTCTGCGCAGTTACGATACCCCAATCAAAAACATAAAGGATGCGGCCGTTAATCATTATTCTGGCCCACACGAGAACACTGCCTCAACCCTGTGTCCCTTTCTCTGATGTTGGAGGATGGTACTGCATTCCTCGTTGTCTCCAGATGACTTGGGGTTAATGGAATACAAACCACTGGCTTCCTTGCGTAGAATCCACTTGAATTGAGCCTTCTTAACACAGTTCTGTTGGAAATGTTTTCACCCGTGACCGCTGCAATCGCAAGAGACATTTTCATTTTTTTTTTTTTATTAGCTTTACGGGAATGAAGTGAAGTGGTCGCAACCTGTTTTATAGGCATGAATAATTTGCATAATCTGCGGCTCTAAGGTGGTTGATCGATTTCTACTGGATACCCGGAATTTGCATGCCAGGATGCTCAGTATATCAAATATCCGCCTTCAGCGACACTTCACAATCAAATATTCGTGAAAACCATTGTTCTGTTAATCTTATCGAGCAGTATGAGCAGCGCAGCCCAAAACTCCTGGAAAAGAAAGTGGGCGGGATATCTGCAACCCCCAAACCTCGTTACTTTCTTTCATGGAATGAAGAAACCAAGGTGTGTGACTATACCCCCCCCCCCCGACTAGCCAACTCCAACTCAGCGTCTGCGCGGTAGCACAGTGGTATCGTCACCGTCCTCCCCACACAGAGTGGAAAAGGCCCGGGTTGGAATCTGTCGATGACGCGAGGAACTTCAGTGGGCTTTTTTTCACTCCATAGCTGAGTTAGTTGGTCTCAGGCGTAGATAGCAAGGTTTTACCCCATAAACTGGGGTTTTTTTCGTTCAGCAAAACAGGAAAATTGACCTGAGAACACACGCAATTTACAGATAAAATAAATATATGGGTAGATGTAATCATTTACAGGGAACCCTAATATCATATCTTAATTTAGCCAACTCGGCCATGGTATGAAATATGTTCTCTAAAGTTTCCCAGCGGAAACCAAACTTATCTTTTCCAGAACTGTGGAAGAACAATATATTCATAACCTTAATATAACTGTCATGTTAAGACCACGCGAGTCCGAAGTTACAGGCCCACGTGTAATATGTCCATAAATTTCTTGCTTTCTCTGGTCGATTTGTTTGTTTTGTTTCGAAAAACCCGAATTTCCGGGATAAAAAAAATCTTTCTATTCACGACTGAGACCGACTAACTCGGCCACGGATTGAAACAGTTCATCGCATCACTGAAGGTATTCGAACTCGAGCCCTCACCAGCCATGTACGGAGGACGGTGATTATAACCACTGTACTAACGCGCGGATAATGTGTTGCTGAATATAATTGGAATTTGGAAATTGCATGGGGAGAGTGCTCTACTAGAATCATTACACATTTTCAACTACACTAACTCCGGGATAAAGAGCATCGTTGTCCATAAAAATAAAGGTCCTCCGATGATATCTTCATATTACTTCACCGAGGATCTCTTCAATGTACCGAAACCACCGGACTTCTTCGGTCTAACAGAAGACTCCGGTGTCCTGTTTTATTTGAGCCTCGTTCAGCCTTTAGACGAATAGTCGGTTAAGAGGGGGAAGGTCTTGATTTTTTGCTGCATCGTACCATTAATGCCCAATTGAAGGCACCGAATTGATTTTTATAAGGGAGGTGAAATAGTCTAAAAGAATATTTGTAACCAGCAGGAGCCGAAACTACCCTCATCTCCCAGTTGGAGGAACTGTCCCTTCTTCGAACAGGTATAAAGGACTTTTCTAAGGGTTGTAGAAGAATTACCTAACGGTCACATTACAGAAGACAACACAAAATGCTCGAAAAATATGCTTGAATAACCACATATAATCTCTCTGCTTCCATTGCTCGCAGCTCTTCGTTCACGTGTGCACTAAAAACGGTGCTCTTCACCTGAATTCATTCCTGGATTCCTCCGCATGTGAATGGCGGACTCACTCTCTCTCTCCATCGTCCGGTAAATGGCGATATGATGTTAGTTCCAGAACATCCTAAAGTGTAGTTGTCGTCGTAGTCTGTTCTCAGATTAGCCTTATTTGCTGCTTTATAACCACGGAGGTTGAACGGGATCTCAGTGAGAGGTACAAAAAACGGGTTTGCCTCCGAAGAGGGAGAGAGAGAAAAGCAATTCAGTGCGGTTTTTGGATTGCAGGTCCTTAATACGAAAACAGTACAAATTTGGCTTTTAATCTTTCCTCCATATGAAAGAAATCACAGAAATCATTTGTAATAAGAAAAGGAGTTCTAAAAAGAAAGTGAATTCGTATAGAATTCCTGAAGATTCTGACCACAGATTAACAAATGTATTCTGTTTCTATTAAAAATTGTGGATACATCTTGCACAATTGAAATATCAGATACACCGCTATACACATATCATTAAAAATCACTGCAAAAAATATAAAAATATATGCTAAAACGGTAATTTGGACAGGATATCCGCGTTTAACTTGCTGTCTCACAGCCGCACTTTACAACGGAAGCCAAGAGTTCGATACTACGTCTCTGGGCGGTGGCACTCTTAAATATATTCTTCTTTGGGAAGAACGTCTTGCTTTGAAATTCTTCATACTTTGACAATTCGTTTAAAAAACGCTATTTTGTGCATTTTAAAAAATTTTCTGCTTTTAAATTGAAATAGGTAAATTTATACGATATTTAGGTATGTTTTCTAAATATGTATAGTACAAAAGGCAAACTGCGAGCATTATCAGTCCACTGCAGGATGGAAGCCTCCTCGACGATTCATGTTGATGGACCATAATCTGCAACGCTGGTCCAGTGCGGGTTGGCAGATGGACCGTATTTAGCAGGCAGAGGACTGAACCCCGGTCTGCCCAAAGAGCGGGTGCTACGGCACTCCCGCCCCCTGACCATTCGGCTACGGAGGCCTCTCATAAATGCGTAACTGATTTTGCTCTATCACGTCAATGTTTTGAATAAAATAAAAGATATTAATATCTTTAGGAAAAATAGTATATACAGAGTGAGCGAAAAGTTATGCAACCCAATTCCTCAAACGTTATATTTGTAAATAAAAAAAAAAATAAAAAAATACATGAAAATGAGAAAGCAAAATAAAAAAATCGATATTAAAGTAAGTGCTGGAAATGCCCACCCCGTTCAGCAATGCACGCATTCACTCTTTTCCTCACGTTTGTTGCAACCCGACGAAGAGTTTCTTCAGTAAGTAAAGTGCAGCCATTATCAACCCACTGCAGGATGGAAGCCTCCTCAACAATTCATGCTGAGGGAAATGGACCATAATCTGCCACGCTGGTCCAGTGCGGGTTGGCAGATCGACCGTATTCAGCAGTCAGGGGTTTGAACCCCGGTCTACTCAAAGAGCGTGTGCTACTGCACTCCCGCTCCTGCCCACTCGGCTACGGAGGCCGTCTTCTTCAGTAATGTTTGGAATACACAGTTCAATATTTAGTTTTAGTTCTTCTAGCGTGTGTGTGGGTTATTTTTTGTACACATTCTCTTTCAAAAACTCCAAAGATAGAAATCCGGTGGCAATAGGATGTCTGGAGAATGGAGGATGGGAAAACCCACAAGTTTTGAGAAATTATGCGATCACCAGAGAATTCGCGCAACATCCGCATTATTGAATTTGCTGTATGAGTCGTAGCCCCATCTTACCGAAACTAGCAGCCTTGCTCGTCGCGTTCCAATAAGGATATGAAATCCATTATTATTTCTTGGTGACATTCAGCAGTTACCTATCACTAAAGAAAAATGGAACCAATAACACATACCATACACGGACTTCCAACGGACTTGGAGCATCATGTCCTTAGTCGCCCTTGCACCATAAAAACCAAAATCAAATCAAAAACCGACTTTCAAGAAGTGCAACGTCTTTCGTGAAAGATGTGGATTTTCTGCACTGCTCCATATTCTACTGTTTTGCGTATTAACAGTACTTCGATGAAATCACGCTTCATCAGTATAGAAAGCTTTATCTAAAATGGTAATACCCTCTCGAATTAAGCGTGTAAAGCAGTATTGAATTCGTTTTTGACTTTCAGGTTCCTTGAATTCGTGCATGACATGTACACGATATGGAAGGAGTTTTAAAATCTTTGTAACCTTACCTACACTTGGGTAAGATAATCCACTCTGCTCCGAAAGTTTTCTCGGAGATTTTCGTGGCTAGCGTAATAAAGTCGGACGACTATTGCAGACACTGTCGTTAGCTAACATTGATGGCCGACCAGAACGTTTTCTGTCCCGCACACTTCCTGTGCAAGGTTAACCAGATGAGATATTGCGGATTTATTTGGCACAGGAAAACCCGAGAAATGCATCACAAAACTTGTTCTGTCAAGTTAAATAAGAAGGAGACTCCAGGTGGTGTTGGACAATGAATGCTCGTTGCGTTTGCAAAAATTGCACGTTTACGCTTCGTCTGTTGAAATATGGCTGTCACGAATCTGTTACAAAATCACGTGCGAATTCCGTTCTGGTTTAGTCTGTTTACGATACCAGTCGAACTGCCTTCAATTACAACCACCAATAAATATTTCGCTACGGGTTGCTCAACTTTTCGCTCACCCTGTATGCCTTTCAACTACTCAGCAGACACTTGTCAACAGAATATTAAGAACAATTAGGTAAAGCGCTTTCACTGCGTAAAAATCAATATTTTAATGGTCGAGTACTTATTTCACATGGCTGAGTTCGCACATATCTGAAATTTGTGCACAGCACGTTTACTTTTCAAAAACCAACATTCAGTAGTCCCAATATTATGTATATCGTGTTTTGGTTTTGATGGCGCGTGGGCGACTAAGGCCATGACGCGCCAAGTCCAATATTTAAATAAACAGTAATATATTAATACGTATAAATGATTAAAAGACAAGTAAAATATCTGATAAAAGAAATATACATAATGAGTATTAAAAACATTTATATACATGAATAGAGGTTTGTAGTTTTTAAAAAGTTAAATTGAGGACATTGTCTTTGTTAGTTAAAATCTGACTGAGTGTATAAGGCTCAAAAAGCGCTAAAAAATAAACAGCATGCATTTAAAAATCTTGGACAATCAATAACGATGTTTCAATGTCAAAATGGTATCACAATGCTCACATATAGGACGGTCATCAGCCCTCAACAGAAAAGCATGCGTCAGATGACTGTGTCCTATGCGAAGCCGAGCTAGAACAACTTCCTCCTTACGGTCCTTGCGAAGGCTAGACGGCCAATGTTCGATTACAGTCTGTGTATTGTAAACGGACGCACTCTGATTGGAGAGAAGTTCTTCTTCTCATTAATTACATTTTTGCTTCCAGATGTGACATTAGTCGTTTCTGGCCACGTGTTCATACACCACCGATCAAGCTTTGCCCTGCTGCCTAATTCGCACAGGAAACAAGGAAGTTGTGAAACCCAAGAAGTATGGTTATTTACCACAAACTATTCACTCATCACAATATTTCGCGCTTACTCAGCTAAACAAAAACAAAAAGTTTTGTTTTTTTTTTTCTAAAAAAAAAAAAAAAAAAAAAACTGTATTGTGCAGCATAGTTCCTTTTAAGCTCGTTATCGAGCTGTCAATGAACAATCTTTATTCCGATGGACCACAGGTAACATCCAGACGCTGATTTAAACCATTTGTCACCACGGAACACAAGACTTCCTTGGGACGATTTATTTTTCTCAATACCTATGCGAAAACATTAAGCGCCAAGAGTGCTAGGAGATTCTTTTCACTCAACCTGAATCTAAAAGCCATGCTGAAATTCTTCGGTAGATTCAAGTTCAGTACCACATCGTTCAAATTTATTGCCTTCTTCTAAGGCAGGGGCCGGCAGCCTTTTTTTGAGTGAAGAGCCATTTTTGATCTAATTAAAAAAAAAGGAGACTCTGAAGAGCTGCACCTCAGCTCAAGCTGGGGGGAGGGGGTAGTTTAAGAAATGGAATGGAGTGGGAAGGTGTTTTATTAAAAATATATATTTTGAAATATTATTTATTAATACTGAAAAAAACGTAACAAACATCCAATTGGGTACGAATTAATGTGACTTTTCCTTCTGAACTTCTTGAGCGAGTCTCTCAACATCAAGCGAGTATGCCGTAATTTTCATCTTTAAACGTGCTGAGAGACTCATTGTTCAGATGGTTTCTTGATTTATTTTGAATATAATTCATGTTCGAAAATATTTGTTCGCATTACTACGTCGAACCAAAAACTGAGGGAAGTCCAAACGCAAATACTGTATTTTCAAATTTATATGCGTGTCCGAGTGTTTTTTTTTTTTTTTAGCATGTAACTGCGTCTCTAACTTTTAGCCCACATGAACACAATTTGGTCTTGCTTTTTCAACTCGTCTATGGCGGTCCATTTGTATAGAATTACAAAAGGCAGTTTTTTGCCTTTCCAAATCTCCAATTTCAGTCTTACACTCCACATGTCCTTGATTTTTAAGTCCTCTTATTCCATTTCAAATTGTGCTTCATGTTGGCTAAAAGTTAGAGCCGCAGGTTGCCTACCCATGTTCCAAGGGTTAAATTTTGCTAGTAACAGTCTCTGCTGCTCTATACAAGTTTCGAAATTTTGGCCAAAATTGGTGCATTTTCGTTTGAAGGATTGAACGAATATTCATCTGACAGCAGATTTGTATATCGTATTGAATCTTGTCCTCAGTGACATATCCCGTAATATTGCTCACGCAAAAGTACCAAACGATGTGTGACCTCTGGATCCACGTCACGCCATAGATACTATACAAAATGCACGGGATTTTATTCTTCATTTAACCCAACCGTCTCGCATTTTCAATATAGATGGCAGTGTGGAGCTCAATTTTTCCTGGTCACCAAAAATAACCATAAGTTTACTTTTAAAAGTCGGTGATTCAATGTCCGATTTAGTAGTGTAAAATTTGTACAATGTCACAGCAGGAAATCACATCGACGAAGACTTATTTAACAAAAAAAAAAAAAAAAAAATGCTGCATTAATTACATAAATTTAATGCAGCTTTTTTTTTTTCAAGACTTCTTTCATAACTAGGAAATACAATTCGTGGTATATCCGTTACATCAAAATGAGTTCACTACAGCAATACCAATTTCACCACTTTGACGCGTAGGGGAAAAATGACATCGATTTTTTGAATCCCATCAGAAGAGGATAAAACTATACTCATACTTTTAAGTTTGCAAAAATCATATATAGGCGAGCATTTCTCAACCTTTTTCGAAGTCCCGACCCCTTACGACCCCTAATGTCTTCGATGCAATTTTATTTGAAAAAAAAAAAAATTGTAAACAAGAGAGTAAGCTTACTTGATACAAAAATAAAAAGCTAAATTTATTAAATTTCCTTTACTAAGAGACAATAGTTCAATTCATAAAAAGTACAAAAAATTAAAAGATTTCCTTGAGAGAGAGAGAGAGAGAGAGAGAGAGAGAGAGAGAGAGAGAGAGAGAATTAACAATTCTATCGAGGTTCAATAGAATTTAGAAGTACCAGTAGCATTACTAAACAATTACAGCTCTCATTTATCTATCACAATTATTTATTTCCTGAAATATTTTCTTTAAACTTCTTTCTTTTCCATCGGACACAGCTGAGCTTTTACCTCACCCATGGGCGAAAAATAACCCAAATAAACGTATGACCATTTACGATTTAATCGTAAATTGTCATATGTCGTAAAACTGGCCTTCCTGCTTGCAACAACGCAATACCGTCAAATATAATAGCTGTATAATTCCTGCGCTCTCTTCCAAAGTAGTCCGAACACGTGCTGCAACCTGTCAACATCCATTTACTATCCAACTTCAAACTAACAGAAGCAACTTTTCTTCTTCCTCATTTATTCATTCAACTTCCGTTTTCTGGAACAACCTTCCTTCATACGAATTTCCTGAAAATTAGTCTTCAGAAGTTCAAGTCCAATGTCAACAAATATCTTCATTCATCTTCTCAACCTCCAACTCATGTACGGTACTAATACCTCTCGTGTTTGGGATTTACATAAAAATCTTTTTAGTTGTAACATAACCCATCCCCTATACACGACTTACGGACCTTTAGGGTCCGCGGACTACCGGTTGAGAAACACTGATGTATCGCAGTGTAATCGAAAGCTGATAACAAGAATTAAAACCACAAAAAAGTGAAAAATAAAAATTAAAGTTAAAAAATGAAATAACAAAAAGGACTGAAACCGTTCCACAGCTACGAGGTTCACTTTCTCTAATCTTTCTCACTAATTATCAAATATTTTATCTCCATTTTCTACAAAATTATGTCCCCAGCTACCATGAAGACCTATCAGATAAGTGTTGTTCACTAGTTCAGCTACTGAACAACACCTACATGCAGACGTCGAATTATCCTAAAACTCAATCATCATTCATCCACTATTCGTCAATGCCCAATGATTACACTCTAGATCTCTCGGCATCGCGCTTCAACTGGAAAATAGCGGGGAGGGGAGAGCAGTCCTCGATTTATAATTTTCGCAATCAACCGGAGATCCCATTGCGCTTCTCATACTGCGTCACCTGACAACAAAATTGTTACACGTGAGTTAAGGCTACGATTACGACCGGTCCTGAACGACACGGTCTGCAGAAGAGGTGAGAGCTGCGATTCACGGCAATCGTTTGCTTTTCGTGTGGGCCTACAAAACTAAAATTTCACTGCTATCCCAACGGTTAAATTTCCATTTTTGGATTTTGATCGCCGTTGCACAACCGGAAGCAACGATGAATGCCAAACTTTTCCACGTGGCAGTCATCAAATAGTACAGTGTGATTCAAAATTCCAGCAACCCAAATTAGTAATTCGAAATTTAGGTTGCGCGAATTTTGACTCTCCTTCCATAAACGAAAAATTTATTCAACAGTTGGAGATCAACAAGAGGCTGCTTAGAGTTCCTCTTGAATACAAAACGAACCACTGAAAATTCTCAGAAAACAGGCTAAAAATCAACCGAATTCAATCCGCTGATGAAATTACAGATACTCTCAGAGAGGAGTGGCGCATAGTTTTGGTGAATGCTTTTAAATATTAAATAATTACTGTAATATTCGTTTCGGATAACAGAAATGTTGCTTAAATAGTATCCAAATACAAGAATATTTAATCCCTGCAATGTATTCATTTCAAAAACTATTTTCCATACAAAGAACAATTCCAAAAATTCAATATAAATAAGCATAAATACGAGGTATGCACTATCTGTAGTTCAGTTACATACATATATATATTCTCCCCTATCAAAATATTAGACAATCGGAATCCTGATAAAAGAAGGCATCCTATCAATTCTCAAGGAATTTCTCCTCTCCTCCCATTTATTATGGAAGCAGAGTTCCATATACTTCGCGTCAGAAAAGCAGACGGTATCGGCATTTCACGGAAACGGTGATTATCAGTCCCGTATAATATGAATACCGCTAAGATTAGGTGACACGATCAATGCAAACATTATATCAAAGTCTACAATCAATGGCTATCGACTAAGAAAACCTGTAGCAGAGAACTAAGAAAATCCTTAATCGAGACAGACGACTTGTTTCCGGTTGTGTAAACAAAATTGGAACGACAATATTTTGTAAAATCACGGATGCCTTCATGCTTACCGAAAGTTAGGTCAATGGGTCCAAGAAAGTACACTGCGCTCCTTGAATTTGTCTCAGTGAAAGAGATTGAGCCGCTAACAGTGATTGCAAGAGGAATGGCAAGGTATATAAATGGTCCAATGAAACAGTTTTCACACTATTTATTATCCATAATATTTACCACATGAAGCGACGGATCCAGAGTGCAAAATTCCTCTACCCAGATCTCTTCTGGCAGTGTCATGGTGCGAGTAATCCTCGAGAGCCCTATCTAATGTATTTAAGTTCGGCTGTGAACTGTAATTGCCCACATGATTATGCAGGAAAATTTAAAACGCGTCCCAACATACGCGATATCTTGACATTGCAAATTTTCTCAACTTCATTTTGAATTCAACCAAGAAGTTTTGGAAGTCACTTGGAAAGAAAATCATCAAAAAGAGAAAACCCCAAGACCTTGAAATAAGAACTACTTCGGGAAACTAACTGGTTAGTTTCCCGAAGTAGTTTATATATGAATGGTATACATGCATATATAATTTTACATAAATATGTATTGCTGCTCAGGTTTTGGGGTTATTTTTTGAGATTGAGGCATTGTTTACAGAGAAACCAGTTTACAGTATAGTCTTAAACAAGCAACGAGACATGGCGCAGTTACATAATCAAAGTCGCCCACGTACCTGTACAGTACAAATAAGTGACACTGCCTTCATCCATACTTGCAGATTTTGGTTTTCTGACCTAAATAACGAAAGACTATAGGGCTTTCTTTAAAGTTTACTACTGAACGGTTCAGCGCCTTTGCGCCATGTTTCGTTCGTAGCGAACTGTAAAGTCGATAATTGGCATCGTTTTAATTGGATCTCATATTGTGGATACCTTCACAACGAGTGGCCGAGGTATTGCACTGCTTTCAACAAGTAACGCTTCACCAGTGAAGACCACTGATGTTACTTAAGTTCAATACGAACAAAACATGGCGCAAAGGTACTGACCAGTTCAATAGTGAGATATCCGTTCAATAGGTGCAAAGGTACTGACCCGTTCAATCTTAAGAGTAGTCTCATTCTTCATGCAAAACAATTGCCTTAGTTTAAAGTTTACTGTACAGTGTACACAATGAAAGTACAGAATTTTCTGCACGGAATTCACCAGGCCTGAGTATTCTTGACATCAAGTCACGTTCTTTATGTTTTCTGGAAACTGTGCAAGTTCTAACCGATTTATAAGTTGTATAAAACGAGTAACTACTTGGACATCAGAATGGGTTAAAAAAAAAAAGTGTCCTTCCACTGAAACTGTTATAGTAAGAGTTTGGTTTAATGAAAAGAAAAAAAAAAGTACGAACACCCGTACCGATTCCGTTAAGGTTTCGAAGTATCAATGATAATCGCCCTCTACAGCAGTAGCGGTATTAATGTTCTTCCACACTGTGGAAATTGTAGATTCGATTCCCATCTCGACGGAAGGAACTTTCATAGGCTTTTCTCACATCGAGAAAGTCGGTCTCGGAAGAGGGTCGACATCGATTAAGCCATCATATAAAACCAAGCCGAGTTTTAGAGCGAACTCCGGTTGGTTTTATTTGATGGCTTAAATTGCCGAGAAAACAAACACAGATGAATCTTCAGAGCAACTTATCGCTCAATTCACAAACCAAATGTCAGGGTAGAAATCAAAAGGCCAATCGCGAGACAAGAAATTCCATCAGGGCAGGAAAAGAGGAAAGAGTGATGCTGGTACTAGAAATTTGAAAGAAAACACGAGTGCAAATAACTCATACTCAAACGTGTTAAACTTCAGAGCAACTTAGTCTATGAGGTTTCAATACGAATAAATTTTCTGCATTTCGGTGTAATTTTGGGTCGGTCCGGTTTACCCATCAGTAGTTTTGTTATATACCATTCATTTTGGCAAATTGCGTTTATTGAACTTGACCGCTGGTATGAATACGTTTGTGACTTAGAGGATAAATCCCTTGAAAGTTTCCAATTGCGTATTTGTATCCGACAGTAGTTGTTCCATTTAATCGATCCTAAGAAATGTCATTACATTATAGAACCTTTTCTTCAAATTAAATTTCTCGCCTTTCCATTTGACCACATAGGTTTCTTTAAGCAACTCATTTGATGATGTTGTAGTCACTGCCTGCTATTGGTTCTCCCGCTGTCAAGTTTTTGATAAGGTAGCTTCTTAAAGTGGTTAATAATGAGTCAATCGTTCTAGCCTAATCAATATAGAGAATTTTGTCATTCTCCTCAGAGTTCTTTGGCTTGTAACCTTCTCTTTACTACAAGTTATTTCAAACCACACACTCAACTTTCATATTCCTTGATCTGACTCAGGAAACATTCTTGTCACCTTCAGGCAGTTTTTGATCAGAAGCGTCGTTCCTATTATCCCTGAGCACACTATATTCACCGAAATAAATTCATCTCATACTTTTGAGCAGAACCATTTCTTAGTACATTCGCGATAGCGGACTTGATAAAAAGTTCAAATGAAGTTAACTGCTGTTTAACGTTTGTTGAATTTAATAAACTTTTTTCTACTTTATTACAATCCTGATACGCCTTTTTGCACTCCAGGCCGGGCTCATCGTGCCCATGGAGGTGTGCACTGGGCAGTAGCCGCCCAGGTGTTGGCTACTCCCTAGTGGTAGGTGGCTTGGCACAGGCAATACGACAACACACACGCATTAGGCTGACACAAGCGCCAACGCTTTTTTGGACCCGCTTTGCAGATGTATTGCACCACGAAAGATGAAGAAGGTGGAGGCAGGAAAATGCCTAGGAGCCACCAGTGATACCACGCACACACACACACACACCCTTTTGCCTGGGGTCTGAGATGGTTGGTGTATTTTGCACCTATTACAATTTCACCTCTGTATTGATGGTAATTAAAGATCGCTCTCAGAAAGGGCTCAAGAATAATTCTTCCAAGTGCCACTGAACATTTTGTCCTACCTCACCATACTTTTTCAACATGGCCTATATTTCATAACCAAATCAGTTTAGATTAAGTTTTAAGCCATGGTAATACATCTCCAATGTATTACAATGTTCCCACTTTGGAACCATTAAGAGATGCAATTATTTGCTACATCGTAAATTTTTTCAGGGGTAGACATGCCGGTAGATTCACTTCTGGGGGCTGTATCGAGAGTACTTCATCCGATATAGAAGACATCTCTGTCAAGCCCTTAGACAATGTTTTCCAGGACAGCACTCGCGTGCCATGTTTCGAATTCAGTTCATCGCACTCTCGACACCTCGCACAGAGAAATAACGCTCCACCAGCTAGCGAGAGTTGAGAATACATGCAAACAATGCAAGCAAAAAGGCCGTAACTTAAAAAGGGAATCATCTTACAATTCTGCCATCGTTCACAACATCAAGCGCGAAGGTAGAGGAGTACACGCGCTCTGAACGACCGATGTTCAAGCTCCCATGGCTACCAAATACAGTGATGTTCCTGTGTTTTTATCTTGTAAATTTCTGACCTTATGTGATCGTGCCGGATAAAAAGCAGAAAAATTGATTGACAATTTTCTGGGAAAATCCAGAATCTATTCTTAATAAAAAGAGAATATTAAACTACATTTTTTCTACCTTTATAAAAAAAAATGGGAAAAATACAAATAATTATAAATGTAATTTAATCTTAAGGTCAGTTAGCGGCAATACAAAAGTTAAAATTTCAAGTTCTCAATCTTCACAAAATCTAAATTACTTTAGCATGGTGTGATGACCTGTCATTTTTCGAGAAAGGTGGAGCTCCCAAAAGAGAGAAAGAAGTCAAGGGTAGACTTTGAAACAACCAATGTTATCATTATCCAACAAATTCCGGTTTTAAAGAATTTGCACTGAGCCCCCCCCCCCCTCCGCTTTATTTCTCCAAAATAAACTGATTTTCCATTGAATAAAGTTTTGATTCACAACATAACATTGAACGCCATAACGTTTATTCCAAAAAGAAACCAAATCCCAATAATACGTTATCATTCATTAGGGATTTTTGGAAGTAATTAAGACTTCCAAAAATAATGCGATTTGTTTCTACGTTTCAAAAATTAGGAAACTGGATCTCCATTGACTTTTAGCGCCATCTAGTAACATGTACAATAACTTCCTCATTATGAGCCAATTTTCTGAATAAAAACAACAAAAAAAAAGTTCTTTTTATAACTCCGGTAAGCCACACAAGCAAAAGTTTACAACTAATCATTCTGGCAATAATATAATCATTGCAGTATTTAGAAGTCAAGTGGGCTAGAACCACGTTGAACTTCAATGACAATAAGGCTTGGTGTATGAAGTACTTCAATGGTTAAGTTAACCATTAATGGTTAAGTTAACTTTGAAAACAACAAATGTTAAGGGAAGCTTTTAAAATTGAATTAAATCCATTCCCTTCACCTCGCTTCGCCTGTACTATCGCACATGCTTGTTCAAGGGGGGAGGGGGGATCCATGCGCTATCGGACAAAAAAATGTCGTAAAATATTATCGTGCTGAAGATTTTCCGGTGAATTTATTTCAATAAAAATTAGTTCGAGTTGTATTTAATTACCCAACATATTTAAGAAAGTTGCAGACTTCGTGTATACTGAAGAAAGTGATCGATAACCCGGAGCATGTACAGCCGGTCACAAGTTCAGTAGAAAGTAACTTTTGCACGAGGGGTAGCCTACGAAACGTTGAGAAGTTTAGAAAGTTTGACGTTGCTTTTCTTATTCATCCGGGTATCTTCCAGGTCAAACATGTCGTCGTTCTCGAAGACGTAGTTCCAGGAGAAGAAATGCATGTAGGAAGACAGGGTAGCCACTCGCACTTTGGCTCTATTCGGTTATTGAGACTCGGGATATGTCTTCATCTGCATACGGTTATAAACACCGTCACGCTTTGCCGTCCCTATCCGTCTTTCGTGGCGTTCCCTCGGAACTCTTTAAATACAATACAACGCTTCCTCTTTGACATTCAAAACCACCTGCTTAAGCTGCAAATTGGGCATCCAGAAAGCGAGCCTGGGAAATCTTATCACTTAGAGGTCCTGCAGCTTATTCAAGCCGTTACTTTCACGTATCCCACGGGGAATTAAAAAAGCACCTATTTAGCATACGGAGTCAGTATTTCAACAGGCGCGCGCCATGCAAAGACACAAGATGTCGTGCGAAATGAAGTTTGCTTCTGTTTTATCGTCATAATAAGCTTTCCGCGATATCTATTCCTCTCATTGAAACCGTAAGTAGGTACAATAATAGACTCTTTCTCTTCCCCCGATCCCACCCCTTGCCGAGTAACGCCTCTCAGTGAGTAAAAAAGGGGGAAAACCGACTAGGGACACCTTTTAGAAATGCCAATAAAAGTTTGTCGGCCCTGATGTGTAGACTAAAAAGGAGTTTAGCTTGCAAGTAGGTAACGTTGCATACTGAAAACCAATCAGAACACCAACAGCAGAGAACGCTATAAAAGAAACGAAGGGTGGGGGAGCGTATTAGGCATTACATTAGAGTCCCATAACATCATACAGCGAGGATCCCATTACAGTCGATAGACAGCGAATTTCTCCCTCACAATGTGAGCCGAAAGAAGTCCCGAAGAGATTATGCACATGCCAGTTAAATCTTTTAAAGAGATTTCTGTCGACTGGGACTCCCAATTATTATTTATTTCATCATTATTAGCGAATAAATTTCTTTTTCCTCGCAAATTCGATTCCGTTTTTTTTTTTTTTTTTCTTATTAACTAGGGAACGATTGCAGTAATTACAGAATTAAATTATACCCTAAATCAAGGTTTAAAAATCTTAGAGGTGAGCGAGTGGTTTTCATTAATAAATCCGTAATTTTTCGACTTCTTTAGCAGCAGAAACCACGTACAGTATATCTTCAAATACTACGCAGATCTAGACTCCAATGCATACTTGAATTCCAGAAACTCAAATTATAAGCCAACCTGAAGAGCAAAACTGATCAAGAATTATTTTCAATACAATGCGAGTAATTAGAAATACAACAACATCGTAGAAAATCCAAAGAAGTGCAAAAAAATTAATAATATACCTGTTTCTTCAATTATCCATACTCGTACTGACTCTTGGAACTGCTAATATCTACAGTTTTTGCATTAATACGAATGGATAAATGTTCCTTATCCTTCTCCTCGCATTATTACTCCACAGCACTTCATTTAAAATTGCGAACTGTCAATTCAACTTGTGATTCTGCGCTCTATCTGACGTATAGCGACACCTCAAGTCGAAATCACCTAATTGAGCACCAGTAACAAGAAACCGAACAGTATTAGATAAAGGAGCCACAGTACAGTTACTCATTTTCCTCTCCATTTTGGCCACATTCTTCAAAGGTTGCGTTTTTGAATTCCAAAAATAAATATAGCTAAAATAAATATTGGTACATATTTCGAAAGGTAAAAAAAAAATCCAGAATCGTTGGAACACGCAACTGTGTACAAATTCAAATTCAGAATATTACTGTGAGGTATTTTCCCTTCAGTAAAATAAAGGAAGAATTTTATATCAGAAAATTTAACAAAAATAACTCTCACTGGAAACAACAGTAAAGATATTTCGGGCCTGTGAAAAGGATTATTTAATAATAAAGTTAGATAACGTACAGGTGGATGGTTGGGAAATTTTAACCAGTTAAAAAGTCAATAATGTTTGTTGCGAGTTCGAGGCTGTTCCTGTATGCTTCCTTAATCCACTTTGTAAGGCTCCAGTAAAGGTAGTGTAACATACTGCTCAAAAATGATTTTATCGTGGTGTGAAGAGTGCAAATAATTTATTTCAATTATGGATAACCCTCACGAAAAAAAAGATTAATCCAAAGTCTTGATTAAAATAGACGAAACAGTTTAATAATCGAAAAGAACGAAACGGTTGTGAGTGGAATTTTCTAACAAAAGGGTACACAATAAATGAAACAAAATTTTTCATCCTCCCTGTGGTAGCAAGCCCTAGTTGCCTATTTCGCTCGCTGCATCAATAGTTCACATCTTAGTGGTCTGACAGAAAACCATTTAATGCTCTTAAAACGTATTGTAATACATTTTAATGAACGCTGTTTTTAGTCGTCCTGTTCACACGTTGCAACAATTTTTCTCTGTTGTTGTCATTGTAGGATTTTTAGGCGGATCAGTGACTTATAGACCATACTGTACCGTATATATTATGTTGTAAATTACGTGTATTTCTGTGGTGGATTTACGTATTTGCTGGGCAAAAATTCTGCGTTTCCGAGAAAAAAAAAAAAAAAAAAAACACGCAACCATCTCCTGAAACCAACTAACTCAGCCATTTTGAACAGCCCATAAAAAGTCCTCGCGTCATGGAGGACTCCTATTTAGGCTCTTTCCACCAGTGTTGGAGGACGGGGGTTATAACCACTGTGCTACCCGTAAGAGCAATTTTCTTTTGGAAAGATACCAGAAAAAGAGATGATGGCCATTATACATAGAATGCTAAGTAGAACAGAAGTCACGAATTCACTGAAATGATTTTCCACCGAGCTAACATACAATTTATTTGGCAACGATAAAACTAATTAATAACCAGCAAATTCCACATAATTATTACAATGCAGAAAAATGCTTGTAATCGATATTTCCCTTGAAAAAGTCTAGATGGGCTGTCAAACAAATGATTAAACTAGATGGTGAAATTCGCTTTTATAAAGATCAATACGAAGAGAGCTTAAATGTATCACTTATACGAGGGGATATCAAAAAGTTCGAACCCTGACCTAGATAAAACATCAGTAGGAAGATGCCGTTTTTCAATAACTAACATGTAAAATTTCATTCCTGTAAGTGATCGTACACCAAAGGTGGAGCCCAGAAACCGAGGATGGACGCTACGGTTGACAAAGTGGAGTATCGAGCAGGGATCAAGTTCCTGCATTTGCAGGACAAGAAAGCTCAGGAAATTGACGAAGAAATGAAAGCTGTGTATGGGCAGAATTGTCCATCCTATGACACTGTAAAAAAGTGGAAACGGAAGTTCCAATGCGGTCATACAATTGTCTTTGAGGAGCCAAGAGAAGGAAGGCCATCAACATCCACAGACAGTGAGACGGTTGCAAAGGTTAAGCAGCTGGTGCTGAGTGACAGACGTGTGACAATTCATTTCATCGCAAATTCATCGAACCCGGGCCTTTTCCAACTGGTTGGGGAAGATAGTGACGATACCACTGTGCTACCCGCGCAGATATTCTATATGACCAAAAAAAAAAAAAAAAAAAAAACTATTATTTTTAGGCCACCTGAATAATTAAATTCATCTGCCGTGCTGTGTGTCATATGTCTGTTAATTGCGTGCGTGTGTTCTATGGTAGATTTGTCTCTATATGACCAAAAACTAAAACCAAACTATTATATTTAAGGCACCCGAATAATTAAATTCATTTGCCGTGCTGTGTGTTAATTGCGTGTGTTCTATGGTCGATTTGTCTGTTTGCTGGACGAAAAACCCCAGTTTCTGGGGGGGAAAACCTTGCTATCTACGCCTGAAACCGACTAACTCAGCCACGGAGTGAAAAAAGCCCATTAAAATTCCTCGCGTCATCGACGGGATTCGAACCCAGGCCTTTTCCACCCGGTGTGGGGAGGACGGTGACGATACCACTGTGCTACACTTGCAGGCTCTCTCTATATGACCATCTGCACATGTCTAAGGTCTCCACACGATGGGTTCCAAGATTGCTGACGCCTTTGCAGAAGCAATGTCGAATGCAATGTTCTCGCCAACTGTTGGATTTGTGTGCGACTTCGAAGTACTGCAGCACCCAGCCTATTTTCCTGACCTAGCACCGTCAGACTTCTAGTTTCGAGAAATGAAGAAACCATTGCGTGGACGCCGCTTTGATTCGTCTCAGGAAGCATTCAATGAAGTGGAATCGTGGTTTTAGGAAATCAGTGCGGACTTCTCTGATCAAGGCATTAAACAACTGATCCAGAGATGGGAGAAATGTGCTACTATACATGAAGAGAGAGTACATAGAAAAGGATTAAAGTTCCTGTGAAGTTTCAACTTTCTAGGGCTATTATTTCTAGGTAAGGGTACGAACTTTATGATACCTGCTCTCACAAAAAAGAACCATCGCTGAGACCGAATTCCGCCATGTCGTGGAAAAACCCATAAAAAGTCCTCGCGTCATGTTACTCTATAAAATGCTTAATAATAAGATCGTTCTGTTCCGATCTCCTTTCTTATAAATTTCTGCATCTCTTGGAGAAAACTATTAGACAAAACAATTTATCTTGTGCTCTTCCAGCACAGATTACAGTTATTTTAGCCACATTTTTAAACTGTTGAATATAATTAATGTTTTAAAATTAGATAATTTCTTTTAATGTAATTATCATATTCAATCATCTTTGTCTTCAAAAAAATCTCAATAAAGTAGTTACACTGATTCCATTTTTATTTTAACTTCATTTTACTTTCATAAATTATTTTATTTAGATACATATTATTCTTTTATTTTTATGACCTTTTAATAGTTTTATGTACAGTTCTTTTATGACTATTCGAGTATTTTAAATTTGCTATTTTATAATATTTCGTTCGTTCTGTTATGTATTCCACTTTTATTAGTCCATCTTCATTTATTGCAATTGGGATTTTCCTGCTTTGTGTGAAAGTAAAAAATAAAAATGGAGTTCTGTAGACTGAATATGCTCACACCAATATAATAGCCAATATCAATATAACAGTGGTTCTTCATTCTCCGCATTCTTCAGATCTAGCTTCCTGTTCCAAAAACTAAACTTTTGCATCAAATGGCGCACATTTCATGCTATTTCGAAGTGTGATAAAAAAAACCATAGGGCATACTGAGGGAGAGCACAGAACAGTGGGTTCTGTAACTGCTTCTAGCAGGCTGAATCATTGGACTCGTTATATTAAGCTTCAAGCGCAATGGATACTTCTTGAAAGACAGCATGGAGGATATCGGATAAATAAACATTTCGATTTTTAAATACAATCCGAAAACTTTTTGACGCCTGAGACTGACCTTTATCTTCAGTATAGAAACAAATTATAACTGCTCTCTCTCTCTCTCTCTCTCTCTCTCTCTCTCTCTCTCTCTCTCTCTCTCTCTCTCTCTCTCTCTACTGGTTCTCCAGAAAGTAATATTAAAAATCCTTTAGATAAACATTTATGTAATTTAAACCGATGCTTTGCAGTCATTGTAAATTGCGCTTTCACCTCATCCTTAACGTAAATTATTTTTATCCTTCAACTTCTTGGTTGTTTTCCATCTTCAACACGGTAGTGAGCCGGTTATTGACTTTGCGTGCGCAAAAATGAAGGTAGGCATGCACAATAACACCTTCATAAATCACAGAAAAACCCTATTCCTATTGAAACATCTGGGGAGTAAAATTGTTAATTGTGGCCGAATATTTGTCTTATAACAGGTGCAGCGATGCTGTGATCGCGGAAAATGGACAAAATCCTCATTATTTAACTTATTTCCCCGCCTACTGTCATCTTTTAACAAAAAAAAATTTTCCATTTTATACAAAAATAACACGCATATCACGAACATTGCTCACTGGAGCATACAGAACAAATACAGCAGCAGCAGCAATAGTATGCCTATTTTGCAAGTAGCCATAAGTGAGATGCATCAACGGGCTGAATAAAATTGAATTTTACGAGTACAGTACAGACTTTCCTGAGTATACTAAAAGAAAATACAGTATTCTCTTTATTATACTAAGGTCACCAGAGCGGCAGTGGACAATCAGGGGTGGTGTTTACGATCGATTTTGACAATTCTGCAATCCGCCATCAAATAAATTTAGATTTTAATATGAAACCAATTAAACTGAAGAGTAGCGAGATTTCTGTTTTAATTAATTATTTAATATATAGACACATCACATCAATAGAGTAAAAAGATAATCAATGGCAAAATGATAAGGACAGTTTAAAATCTAGAAGATTGCCCATAGTAGAATCAAGAAATCCTTCTTAGAAGTGGATAAAAAGTAGACTTGCTACTTGACTTTAAATAATCTATAAAAACGTTCAGTACATTTTTCGATATGTTCAAAAGAGCATGGATTGAAGGTCGCAGTTTGAGAAGTCAAAATAAAATATTCCTCACACTCCTCATTCACATTACAGTGGTTCCCCACAACACCACGATCTCTTCTCTTGTGTTGGGTACAGTACTCTATAAAGGCCACATAGTGCGAGTGGTATATAGTTTATGTAGTGATATGTACGGTTATGTTCTTCATTTGGCCTTCTAATTTAGAGGCCCGTGGAACTCAACGACCCCTAATTACCGTAGGAATTAGCTGCTCTGGGAGGACGAACCCGGGCGTAGTCTGAGCTTACCAGGGAGGGCCTAAATAAAAAGAAGTTTTTGTCGGAAGAGAGAGTGCAGGGGTGACAATTTAAGTAGTGTCTGCACGGGTAACACACTGGTATCGTCACCGTCCTCCCCACACCGGGTGGAAAGGACCCGGGTTCGAATCCCGTTGATGACGCGAGGAACTTTTATGGGCTGTAAGACATAGATCTTACAAATATAATGGTAAATATTAAGGTTTAATATTTAGTTTGAATATGATACATGTTAACGTTTGGAAATACAGGATTTAGGAATAAGAGGTTAGAGATGTGTAAATTAAATAGCAGTCAAATGGAAGAGAAGTCACAAGTACTGTAAATGCAGATGTGTGGAAAAGGGGTGAACTGAGAGTAAATAAAGACAGTGGTCCATATTAGGGAAGGAGTGGTCATTTGCGAATGGGTGAGAAAGGTTTACTAGAAACAGAACAATGGGACAGTGAAATGCGGGAAACGTTTGATGTATGGAGCATCTGGACATAAGTCCCGATGGGTTGGCGTTTGTGTCGGAAAAGACCGAGTCACTGTGGGGGACTTTTTGGTAAGTTGACAACATTTCGCAAATGTGAAAACACGAAAACAGCTATCTTTGGAAACGATCGGCAAACATAAAAAGTTTATGCTGCCCTGGGAAATAAACAAGAAAATTACAGGAACAAGGTTTGGTTTGCACACGGGAGAAAAGGTTATGGTAATTTTTTTAACAAATAGAAAAGAGGGGATGGTTAGGTGAATTCTTGGGATTGGTAGAGAGTCCTGTGGGAGGAGGTTCAAACGATGGAGAAAAAGGTGGGGTCGTCAGTGTGGAAAAGGGAGAGATGACTGAAAAAGTGATCATGGAGACAGTGGAGAAAAGTAAGTCGGAAAATGCAAAAGGGTCAGACAGTGAGAAGGAAAATAGTTAAGAGTAAGTAGCAAAACAAAAAAAAAAAAGGGATGGCAAAATATGAAAAGCAAAAGGTTTTGAAAGATGTCTAAGTGAACCAGGAAAGGTAACGACCTCTTTGAGAAAAATACATCTGAGAGATCCGTAGTAAAGGAGGAGATGTATCAAAGCAGGAAGTCCAGGAGATCAAGGATGCCAGACCTAAGCGGCCAAGAGTTCCGGGAAAATATCTGAAGCAGAGTTAAGAGAAAGCAAATGAAGGAAATCAAAAAGGAAAGCCCTAGACAGCATGGAGAGCCTAAGATGAAAGACTGGAACCTCCTTGGAGAAGAAGAGAAGAATAGAAGTAGGTGAGCGATAGAGTAAGTGTATTCTAAGTTAATAAGAAGGACTGCTAGTAAAATAGAAGGGTAATTAATGAAAAGGGATAGTACTAGAAAGTAAAGTTTGAAAGATAAATTATCTCTGAGGTAGATATACTAACGGAGTTTATTATGTTAAAAAGGGATTAGTGATTATGACAGATGGCTAAGTGAACCAGGAAAGGTAACGACCTCTTTGAGAAAAATACAAGGGAAAGGAAGGAATGAGTAATAGAGAGAAAGAGTCCAGATAAAAAAAAGATTAAAGAGATCGAAAATAGGACAGTTACTAGATTAAGAAAGGTATCAGTGGGAAAGTGATAGAAATATTGTGTATAGGGGAACATTGAGAGAGTTGTGAGTATGTAATGTGTTAGAAGAGAAGTAAAGGGTTTAAAGAAAGATTTTGAATATGTTTTTAATGATAGATGAATAAAGTATATGAGAAAATCTGGTATGAATGAGGTATATGAGCAAATCTAATTTCCCTCTGTATTTTAATAGGTGAAATTGATGTACAAATAGCTTAGTTGAATGATTTGAAACACGGAGGGAAGTCAGGATACTGAAGATTTGTCTACAAGTATATTGTAACAGTGTAGTGAGAAAAAAAGAGTTGAATGATGAATGTAGCATTTTGAATATTACTATATGAAACATATTGTATCCAGGAGTAAAGAAAATGAATGTATAAGTGTAAGGAGTTCATTAGGAAATAAGGGAAGAAGAATGAATCATGTTTTTTTTTTATATAATTGTCTAATCAGATTAACTAGTGAAGGGTAACTGTAATAAGACTAATATATGCAAGGTATCTCTGATTTAACTTTGTATGTCATCATTATATGATATCTAGTTCAGTTGTATATATGTACGTAATAAATTTCATGTTTTATTTTCATTTTGAGTCTTGTTATTCTGAGTAATACGAGCCTTGGTTGCCTAGTTAAGAATTTGCTCTACCCCAAATTGGCGAGACAATCCTGGAAACTGATTAAAGAAAACAAAAGAAATTACCCTGATGATCCTGAGAATCTTCAGTGAGATATACAGTGTATAGCAGTCAGATGGAAAAAAGTGGGCCTTGGAGGTGTGAGGGCGCCTAAAAATCTAAATCAAAATATTTCCAAGGAAGGTAAAACAGGTAAAAAGAAGTAAAAAAAAAAAAAAAGAGTAAAAAATCCCACGGGGCTTTTGGCTTTTTTCACTCCGTGGCTGAGTTAGTCGATCTCAGGCGTAGATAGCAAGGTTTTTCCCCCAGAAACTGGGGTTTTTCGTCCAGCAAAACAGACAACTCGACCATAGAACACGCGCAATTAACAGACATAAGACACACAGCACGGGAGATGAATTTAAATATTCGGGTGGCCTAAAATCGAAATAATAGTTTAAGTATTGGATAATAGGTGAAGGCGAAGAAGGTGGACAGGTACCCCTGTAGAGGCAAGCCACCCTCCACGGAGGGGGGGACTGGTGAGGATAGCAGAAAGTGCTTAGGGTGTTATGGCCCACCAGACAAACTTTTGGGGCAGGGATGTAGAGAGGGGAATGGGCAATGCCCTGGGTGGGTGTTTGGAGGGGATTAAAGGCATAGGATCAGAGTGCCCTATGTGGAGGAAGGTAGTCGCTATCGGGCAATCAGTTTTTAAAAAAATCCCAGACCAGCTGCAGCCAATATCAGCATTCCACGCAATGCCACCTCACCCACAGGGATAAGGATGGCAGTCCTTATCCCTGTGAGTGAGGTGGCATTGCGTGGCAATCTAGATGTTTCCCCACTGCTTGGCATCAGCACAAGCAGTGGGGAAACATCTAGATTGGGTGCATCCGCCAACTGTAATCACGTTTGGGAGCCACCTATCAACAAACATATCACAACACATTAGTCGCACGTCCTACCATACATACTAGTACAAGGTGGTACGTTCGTGTCAGACGGCACCTGGGATTTCTCCCATCTCCGAGTGTGTTTCTCTGTATCGAGGACAGTACACTGTCAAGCTAGAGACTTGAAAGTGTGTGGGCCGTGTCTGTGCAGTGTGATATGTTGTGCCCATTGTTTATCCGGCTTATTGGCCGCCAGGTCCCTAGTGGGGTCCGACGTTGCCCAAACCCTGCCACGTGGAGGCTAGCTGGGTGTATCCAGTATCACAACAAATTGCTCTGTCAGGTCCTGCCACTTAGTTTCCTGGGATTTCAGTGGCTAGGACCTATTAAAAAAAAAAAAAATTTATGCGTTTGACATTAATGCTTAATGGGATTGCTGTTAAGAAATCGCTGGTTGGGGTTGAACGCTAAAGAGATGTGTTAAAGGCCAAATAGGTCGAGCAAAATTTTGATGTTATTAAATTTAGACGTGAGGCTATACGCTAGATAAAAGCTAATAGTGTTAGTTGTCTTAGAGATTTACAGGAAACCGGTAGAATTTAGACGTTGATTATAATTTGGCGGCATTATTAAGGGTGTACTCGGTCGATTTAGTGAGGAGGGGGGAGACTGAAGACTGGGGGAAAACAGATAGAAGAACAGGGACGATAGAGTAGGCATCCCTCAAGAGGTCAGTGGAGACGAGCCCCACCAGGTGAAGTATGGGGGGTAGGCAGGGAGGAGAGGAGACAGAAATCCGTCTTCTCCTCCCTCCCCTGACTGGGGATGGGGTTTTAAAGGGAACCAGGTTAGAGTACCCAGTTCAGATCGCCAATGGCGTGTTGGCAGCAAAGCCGCAGAATGTCTTCGTCGGTGTCATGTCCAAGCAGTGTCGAATCCGGTATGAAGGTCCAGCTGTCCATCCCGCTCCGGGGGTGGGATATATTAGCTGGCAGTGGGGAACCTACCAGGCGAGGGGGTGGGAGACACACACATTTACTTCATTCATAATCTGCATTCTCACTCTACTTGCATTTTTTTTAAATACTTTTTTCTTATTTTATTTTTTTTTCCAAGTTTTGATTTTTTATTTTTTTATATATATATTTTTTATTTATTTATTTTATTTATTTTTTTGTAATAATTTTTCTTATTTTATAATTTTTTTTTCAGATGAATATTTATATATTTATATATTTATATTTATTATTATTTATTTTTTTTTCACTCAACTCATTCATCTTTTTTTCACGCACCATCTTTTTCTCACACATACTAGTACACCAGGACATTTTAAGATACAACGTTTGCTCTCACATTCCTCCTCTTTCACTCACCAACCTTGCACACTGACAGATTCACAGCACGCTGAATATAAACAACACACACTTTTTTTTTTTTCTTACAGATCACACTCACCCATTTGGCCATCGCATAGTTTACACACAATTCAGTTGGTGCAGTGAATTTTTCAGAAATTGATAAAATTTTCAGGTTACAATAAATGGCAGTTTAATGCAAATATTTTTTATATTTTTTTAATCAATTGGCGGTTTTAATGCAAATGTTTCGCGGATTCAAATAGATTTAGGACAAAAAGGCACATTCTGATTTCCGTTACTGTAACATGTGAAGCAGCACCTTATAATAAATATTAACGCAACGAACACCAATATGTTGGGGGAAGAATATGTTGTATATGTTTCCACAACTTGTATCTTCCCCCATACTGTATAAATTTCAGCAGTATGGCATTAAGGGAAAGTTTCTACAATGGATGAAAAGGTAGTTGAATGGGAGAAGACAGAGGGTGGTAATCAATGGACACCGCTCTTCGTGGACTAATGTTATTAGTGGAGTCCACCAGGGTTCGGTGTTGGCCAGTTGTTGTTTGTATATTTATCAATGATACTGATGAAGGTATATCAGACTTAATGTCCATGTTTGCAGATGATACAAAGGTTGGCAGGGTTATTAATGATAGTGTGCTACTGCAACAGGATCTAGAAAAGCTGTGCTGAGAGATGGCAACTGAAGTTTAACATTGACAAATGCAAAGTACTGCGTATGGGCAGGAGGAACCCCAGAGAAACGTACCAACTGTGAGGTACTACACTCAGGATAGTAGAGAATGAAGAAGACCTGGAGGTAATTGAGCAATCAGATATGAAGTTTTCTGAGCAGTGTAGGCAGGCTGCCAGACCAGATCATGGGGTTCACTACACAGGAATTTTGCTAGTAGGGATAAGGAAGTGATTATCCCTTTGTATAAGGAAATGGTCAGGCCACCCTTAAGTACTACGTACAGGTCTGGAGGCCTCATTTCAGGTAGGATGTAGAGTTGCTAGAACGAGTACAGAGAAGGGCAACAAGAAAGGCTTAAGTTGTGCAAATTGCAGCATCTGGAGACTAGGCACCTGCGAGGTGATGGGATTGAGGTGTATAAGGCCTTGAATGGCTGAGAAGGCTCAATGCTCATTGGATTCTTCCTCTTCTCAGATTATGAGGGGGCATAAATTAAAATTGAAGAACGGCAGTTGTGGAATAAATGTGAAGAAATTTGTCATCGGGTAGTTGATTGCTGGAACAAACTTCCATCTGTCGTTATGGAAGTTGATAGCTTAAATAAATTCAAGGAAAAACTGAACCAACTTTTAGAGCGAATGAGTATGTGAAATGGGATTTTGATTCATGAAAATATGTTATACTCCGTTTATCTTTTTCTGAAAGGTATATCTATATCATTACAGAGGTTATGCCTGAAACTTGTAATTTAACAATCAACAGCGGATGTTGGACTTCAGAAAGTCCATATAATGCCTCAGAGAATATACGTCCAGGAAATTAAAGTATGGAATGCATAAATAATATGGCATACCGTATAGGACATTTATAAGAAGAATTTTATGAAAAGTGTACCAGGTTCACAAGGCCAGGTAGAAAGTTTTATTGGATAAAACTTACTTCATTATATTCATCAAGTTGAGAAATTTGGCTTTTCAGTGACGTGTAGAGCACTGCAATGCTCAACCAGTTCTTTTGCTGATGAAAACGATATTAGCCATTCTTTCAATACAATACCAAGTTAGCAGGATATGACTGGGTTCGATTATTTATGAAACACCATTGAAATCAGTAACATAATCATTTATCGCCAAAAATACAAACAACTTCGTCCTTATGGCTAGGGGCAGGAGATAACAAAATTCACAGATGCTGTTAACAACAACATTAGAATAATAGATTACTAACAAATGGGAAAGTTTTGGTATACAGTCCTCAGTTGTATTTGGAGACAATATTCAGGTGACACTTCTCTGGCAGGACTTGAATTGATGAAGTCATTGCGGTTTTTAATCAGGTTGGATATTTCACTTATGCGGGTTTGCTGGAGATAATCTTGTGCCAATCGATTCCGTGTCGATTAATTGGCTGAAGTGCACAGTTTGCCAATATCCATCCATTTAAATTCATTCATCCACGCACTGGACCACATTCCATTACACGGAAACTGCAACACATCTGTAAGTACTGCCGTTCGTATGCCTTACATGTAGCGACAGTGAGCTGTTGAGCATCGAAGGATACATGAAATTACAGAACCATTATAGGCCTCGTGGCCTTATCAACCTTGGCGCTTAACTCTCATATACACAGTGAGGTGTTAGCGTAATATCGCTTAATGCATGGATCACTTTATTAGAAAAAAAAAAGTTGGATGGATAGTTTTTTGGCTTATCTTTCAACCAGGAAAATTTTCTTATATTTGACATTGTGATTTCCCCATATACATGCGCTATGTCTAATACACTCGAAGAGCTGTTGGAATTATTTCGTCAACAGGCCACTTCCTAAAAATGCACAAAGGAATTGTATGCCTATTCATTACGGCAAATCACTGTTTAAACAAACAGCGTGGCAGCTGTGCATCTAACTCTGATTTACAGAGTGTGCAACTTTTACTCGTATACCCTAAACAATCTACGGGAAAGAGTGGAGGAGGAGAAGCCTTTAACAGCTTGTTCCAAGTACACAGAGTCCTCATTCCAATAATGGCATTATGCAACTTGGCCAATGCATTTCCATGCAATACAAAATATTCAATCTATCTCTTCCTTTCGTTATATATATATTTTTTTTGATTCTATGCACGAATATAGTATTATATTAAGTCATCAGAAACACCATAAACTCAAATAATTTACAAGGAAATAAAGATCGGTGAATGACCTTATAATTCTTGAATGCATGGTAGTAGTACTGTACCTAAAATATTGTGAGTGGGGGCGTACAACCACGGGCGCACCTGGGAATGGGGGCTGCAGGGTTTCAGCCTTCCTAAGAGAGACTCCATCAAAACAAGTAATTTTTCTCTTGGTCAAAGTAGCTACTCTGATATTAACCTTCTCCTAAAGGGGAAAAAAAAAAGAAATCCTGGGATTTACCTTATGTTCTGATTTCATACCGTAATAAAAACAGGACTCGGAAGGATAGCGACTTAAGTAGATTCAAGAAATTCAACCAAACACGACGGACTGCCTGAAAGTATCCCAAAAGAATTCCATAAATGTTTAGATCAGTGGCTAGCATGATAGAACAAGTGCGTAGTTACACAACTGAAGAATATTAATAATATAAACATTTACAATTGAATAAAATTAACATTTTGCAACATTCACAGAACGTTATGGTCAAAATATTATAGATTAATAATAAGTACAAAATGTTAGTCATAAAATATATTCGAAAGGTGACGAAAAAATGTTATTTACTATGTTCAATTTCGTTATTTAACAAATCGCCTCGAATTCACTTCACAAAAAAGTTTGCACACTGCTGTATAAGATACACGTTTGAAATTTCACTCAAACGAGCTGTAGATGTACGTGATGGAGCACATAGATATTAGAGACACAACTATGAAATGTTCTGTGCCCTGACTTCACATTCACTCTTCGAACAGGCAACTGGTTTCCCACCTGGCACGTTACAACCTACGGATTATCTGCACCGGCGCTTCTCCAGCCTTCGACATTTACAATCCTCCCTTTCCATCGTTCGATTTCCACCCCCGCCAGCTTGAATAAAACTGAATAATTTTTAAAGCCCAACAGGTTTTTGTAGTTCATATGTTTACCAATATAGTCTGGCTCAGATTACGAAATCTCGCGAAAGAAAATGCCAAATAAAAATGAAAATTTGTGAACAGATAGTGCACGTGATGTCTAAAAATCTAAAAGATATGCAAATAAAAGTGGTCTGTTTCCTAATATATATGATAAATTGCCATGCAGTTACTCAATTCAGCAAGAAATTTGTTTACAAATAATATTGAACATTGCACAACTGAAAAATCGAGCAAGCTTTTTCTCTTAACTACATAAACTCTTGCTTCCAAAATGTTCCCGAGGATGTAAGAACACTGCACGATGAATATCTTAACAGACATAAATCCCAGAGGCGGATTTAACGGCGGGCGCACCGGGCGCGCGCCCTGGGCCCCGACTTCTGAAGGGCCCACTCAAAACCCCAACAAATTAGTTGAACATATTAGTTCAAAACTTTTGTGGTTATTATTATGCTATTATTAATTATATTATACATATATTATATTCAAATTTTATTGGAAATAAAACATTAATAGTACATAATATTTTTTATTTATTTAAAAAATTGGTTAACATGTATTTTTATTTTCCCTGTCTCTCTCTTTTTTTTAAGGGGCCAATATTTTCTTCTGCGCCCGGGGCCTCAACCGACCTTAATCCGCTCCTGATAAATCCCATAAAGGAAAAATGGGTTTGGGCCGAAGGGCGACACTCAACGATTGCAGCAGAAGCACTGAAGACCGCCTGTTGGCAGTTAGCGGGTTTCCTCGGGTTCGAATAGTTCAGAAAGCTTTTATCATATTACATTCTTCTAAATTTCTATAAACAAATGGAGAGTCGCGTTTGTGGCACGAAATTCTAAATATCTGTTGATGATATGCCTTATTTTTATTTCTGTTAGCTGAAAAGGACGTCTTTTGTTGAAAGGGTCACAAATTGACACTCTTCCTCCAGCTTTAGAAGCTATAGATTTACTAATTTCATAATTTGTGGCATCTATTTTACTCGTTTTTACCTCGTATATTTCACAAGATTACGTTCCTCTCATAGCTTTTCAAAGCTATGAGAGGAACGTAAATGCCGAGGAATGCACGATTCTTCTTCATCCTCCAACATCCTGGAATAAGGTTTTTCATCCAGAAAAACAAGGAAACCGACCATAGAATACACGCATCGATCACAAACAAGCTTACAATTTCATACATGCACGCTACAACATAAAGCAAGTAGAACGCTTTTATCGTTTAACACTAGAATTCATATTTTGAAAAATGTGATTAAAGTGATGAATACCACTAGGCTACATGCTGTACATGTCGACATAAGAAAACAGTTTTTTCTCACTGTGTAAGATGTTGAAGGAAAACGGTTATACGTACTTTCATAACGAAACTTAGCTCCATTCTTCATGATGAATTTGATCATTTATATGGTGAAACCAATTAGAAAGAAACAATTAAGACCGTGAGACATCAAGGCATTCGATGTCTGCAAATTGTGCATATACAGGCTGGCTTGCATGTACATGACTGGTAACTGCTGAAATGGTGGCTGTGATAGTTTCATTTTGTTTTGAAGGACGAGTCAAAATAGAACACAATTTATGTCAATAGAACATCGACATTTGTATATAAAGAAAGTGATGTTGAAATGAATTCATCAGCTGGATTTAGCGTACAATTCAGCTGTGTTCCTAATAATTCCGTAGATGCCACAAATTATGAATTGTAAAGTTACTATGGGAAACGTATTAATTAAACAAATTACACACGAAGCCTACCTAGTTTGATAAGAAATTCGACTACTTAAAAAAAAAACAATTATCTACGTTTGTTTCTCCACAAGCGTTGTCAAAATGTTTTTTTAACGAGTGTCGTAACAGCTTTCTTAACTATATTCATCCCACCATTTGGCAAGTGCGTGACAGATCGTATATCGTAGGAGGCCTTCAGAGCGCAGATCCTTATAACCCTCTCGGTGTTTCCGTGTGTGGCACGAAAATCTGTCATAGAACACCTGTCGTAATAAACTGTTTAAGTTTCTCCCACCGTCCGAGGTTAGCCAATTTTATAAAAATGACACTCTGATTGGGCTGATTGCTAATAAATTCCCTCCCCTTTGCAATCCAAAATCCAATGACTGACTGCTTTGCGTTAAAGATGAGGCATTTTCCATGGCTGTGGGTTAAGCTGCAACTGCGTGCTGGCATCACCACTAAAGGGAGCAAAGAAATCATACGCTCTTTCTTTCTCTTGCACAAGGAAATTGCTTAGGAATTTTAGAACGGCACCTATTAGAAATTTAGAAGAGATTTAATATTTATGTAAAGAGAAAGCCAGATTAGATTACTAGTTTTTTATACTTTTTTTTTTACCAGAGCAGAACCAAAAATGCCTCGTTCTTTCCTAGTAAGAAAAAGACCAGCAAAACCAAAATACCAGCCCGATAAACAGCGGAATACAAAAAAGGCAGAAAGCATCGTACTGAAGTTACCATCAGATGAACTAAAATCAGAAGGTAAAAACCTTTTCTAAATTAATTTAGAGCTTTGTTGTCGAGTTCATGATTAGTAAGCAGGTTATTATTGTTGGAATGAAAATTCAGAATATGGGGTTATTTTTTAAGAATAATTAATTAGCAGTAATAATAAATTACGTACTATAATTTAGATCTTTGACTCCTGATTGAAAAGTTAAAACTTATTTTTGAATTGTTAAAAATAACAGCAAATGCTAAAACATTATAAAAACAAAATCTTCAAAATGAAGCTCATTTATAATGATTTTTTCAATTTGATTACAATTGATCGTATGATGGTTTATATGATTAGGGTAATTATAATCGATTTTTCTAATATTCTGCAGAGGAAATCGTTTTTATTTCTTTTTGTACGATGCACAGACGTGAATTAAACTTTTCACGGTTACATGAAATCTTAATTCACGTCTGTGCATTAAGTGAAATAGGTTGTTTTTAAATTTCTGAGAAGACGCGAGTTTTCTTAATTAGTTTTGTTGTATTCGTTATTATTTTGTACTTTGTCAATACGCAAATATGGTGTTTACTACGCAATGTAAACAGGAGGTCAGGAAGGTATCCATTACAGGTAGGGAGAAGACTCCAAAAGGTTGTTGTTGTAGGGTTTAGGCGCATCAGCGACTTAGACCATATTGTGCGGTATAAAAATTGAGTTTAATTGCCTGTAAATTGTGTGTATTCTGTGGTCGATTTGCCTGTTTTCTTGACAAAAAATCCGAAGTTTCGGGAGAAAAAATAATGCAATCCTCGCCTGAGACCGACGAACTCAGCCACGGTGTGAGAAAAGGGGTATTAAAAATTCCTCGGGTCATGAACGGAATTCGAACTCTAGCCCTCGCGTGTAGGTAGCACAGTACATATAAGAACCGTCGCTCCCACATCGGGTGGAAAATGCTAGGGAGAAGAATGTAGATATTATTTCTCTATATAAAACGATGGTGGGACCGCACTTGTATAAAGGCAAGAAGGAGCACCTAAAAAATTTAAAAAAAAACTCTGCAGAAGGTTCAAAGAAGGTTAACCAGATTGATAAAGAACACTAATCGTTGTCCTTATGAGGAACAGCTTAGAATACGTGCTGCAGAGTTCTGAGAAACATGACATCTTTATTATTATTTCAACTAGGAGACACCCGGTTCCGGCTACTGGCCAGTGGGTCAAGATACATATTCTATTATAGTACAAAATATAAGATTATATACAATTTTAAAATACCTGTAATATTTTGTTATCTGATTTATACAATACTTGTAAAACTTGTTATCTGGATTATGCAATGCTTGAAATACCTGTTATCTGCTTAAGTTTTACCACTTAATTAATATAGACGGTTTAAAGTTTGTACTGCTACATTTAAAGATATAGTAACTTCTGAATTGACCCATAATAATGCGAGGTTCATCTTATTTACATAAGCACAAATATTTCAGCAGAACAGCATACAACACGAAACAACAAAACTTCAGGTACGACAGTGATACAATATAATACAAATATAGCACAAAATAAAAAGGTGACAATTCATTTTACTGTTTCCAGCAGTCCGTTTCTTCTATATCTTGAAATCTATTTCATGATGAGGTTGGGATTCCTAAAGCTCGATGGCTGGTGTCTACAAGACGGTGGGTACTGTATCTGAGGGAGTACAGACTACCTAACTGACGTGTTATAGGTGTTTTATTTTTAGTGAAAGTAATAACTGACCTTTTTTTTTTTTTTTTTTTTGATAATTCCTCTTACTGTGAGTGTGTGTGAAAATAATGGAACGGAGGAAGAGAGCTAGGAAGCTCCCGCCCATGAGGGATCTTATCAGGATGCTTATCCGTGGTGAAAACAATTCGCAGTGATGATGACAAACACATGCCGGTCTCACAGCTACGAGTAAAACCATTTCTAATCGTGCTGTAAATAAACACAATGGAACACGTGTTTATTTTGTCGAAGCATTAGGAAGTGATATTATATACAAGAATATTTATTACATAAATATTTAATGATTTTTTACAGGAGTGTATAAACGTTTTAAATTTAAAACGTTTAAAAGTTGAAAAATTAAAGTGGCCATTTTTTTACTTTGATATAGATTTCCAAAGAAATTCCAATGTGCCTACGGATTATCATATCACAATCTGGCTCTCCTTCTCTGCAATCTCCTCGTTCAAATGCGCTTTCAATTGTAAAAATGCAAGTAAAATACTCGTTCAAATCATCTCCAATCTCGGCAGGATTTTTTATGATTTTACCACTTCCTAGCCAAATGGACACGATTTACTAGGTCCTTTTTAATATATTAGAAAAACTCCTTATCCCCATTCTAAGCTCTTTTTGCAGGTGATTTCTCAGCTTCTGCATTTCTTATTCTCATATGTGGTAGCATCACGCGATAATCTACATAAGATCTGTCAGTTGTAATCATCCATTTTGGCATCCTCTGTGATACTTTACCACTGGAACAAATATATTTATAACTTCTGAGATAATTTGTTTAAATATTTCCCACAAGGTACTTGTATTCAGCGACCTGAAATTACTACACCCAGCTGAGAGCCTAAAAAGACTCTCAACCCACTACTTGCAGTAAGACATACACTCAACCCGTCTTCCGCCACTCTTAAAATTGTTTCAAAGTAGAAGTATACGGATTTAAAAAATAAAGTGACAAATCTGCCTGCCTGTACGCTCGCTACATAATCGCTTATGCCTTGACTTCCAGAAATGTCAGATGTGTAAAAATAAAACGTCTTAACAACTTACTCTTAGTGTGACGAGATATCTTGCATCTTTACTACGTAACTCAATCGTGACGCACATAATGAGCAGAAAGTCAACCTTGTTGAGGACCCCTCGCATCCGCGGACCACATTTTGCGTGCCACCGTTCTGGACAATGTCGCATTTCCTGAGATGATAAAATTCATCCAGAAGGACCATAGCCATTTCAGCTGGCCAATTCTCCTTGCTGTAAAGCGCAGTGCGTGATGACCTCGTTTGACAAGAACGAGGAACCACTACTGTGGGATGAACTGGAGCGTGATCATGTCGACCTCGTGGAAACCGATTTCATAAGCTACGTTAGAGGATTTTCCGCGTGAGAAATTGCTAACCATTTCCATTGAAACCGGCCAAAAATTAGCTGAAGGTTTGCCTCATCTGGACCTACCCATTTTAAAAGTTTATTTTAAAACTTGGTTGGGTTGTTTTATGATTATCGCCAATAAATAACGCAACCACCTTCGCTGACTGACGGCCTTTAGAACAGTCAAAGTTGCTGCAGATGGTACTGCGTTTCGGTGTATACGCGATAGTTAATTTGTCCAAATTTATTTCACACTTATTCAATACACCAAATACATTTACTTTTGTACTTCATATTAAGTGTCAAAGTTAAGACTAGTTTTCCTTCATTTTAAAAGACTCGCACACACAAACAGCAATTTATTAGTTTGTCCATTGCATCAGTAATCCGTTTACGGAAGTTAAAACATTCAGTTCGGAGAAACGGCTGTGTAAATAGTTCACTTTCTGTATGTGGGATATTATTTATAGCGTTATCCGCGGAATTAAAAGTGTAAGTGATGACATTTTAAGTAACACAACGCATAATAATAGGAAAACACTAGTCTCAGATACCCAACCAATAAACTCTCTTTTGAGTAGTTGCGAAACTCATCCTATTTGCTAAATACCACCCTTCAGAGTAAACAACATCTGAAAAAAAGAATAAAACAAAGTATCCTATCTTTCGGTGTATAAAATACACTTTTAATACATAAATACTACCTGAAATTATACTGCTTACTCAGAGGAGATGGAGGAGGTTTATGGGAGATGAAGTTAGGTATCTACTCAAAGGGAAGCTATTCTAGTTGAATCGAGTGGAAGTGCACACCTGAAATAAATAGGTATATATCATTTAATATAGTCGATGTGTTCTAAAAGAGAAATACGATAAGTAACTAAAACATATCTTGCATAATAAATTGAAATTTAGGAAAATCTCAACATTTAAATGTACAGTAAATGGCTGCTCTTTTCTATATATGTAATTCTTTAATTTGTTTAAGGAAGATTCCGCAATAGCGTTTGTTGTTGCTGTTTTTAAACCGCTATAAAAAATGATATTCGAAATTTTTTAACCCTTCAGCTTACCTTAATAAAACACTGTGTTTTTTAAAATAGAATGCCAGATATGGGTATTATACCATAAATGTCAAAAAAGAATGTTTTGCAAGATACCTATAACAATTTCTAAACTTGAAAATAGTAAAGTACGGTAATTACAATTTTGAAACGTATTCTACGCTTGAACGAAAAACGTAATGGTGCATGCTGATACTGAAGACTTTATAGTAACTGCTAAAAATGTCATAACTGAAGTATCTTGATTAAAATCTGACAAGAGGCAATGTGATAAAATAATCGACACATCCACTTAAAGGGTGTGAAATGGTTGCTTCCAGAATTATAAAATGGTATTAGATTTACGAGCATACGAGATTTGATCAAAAGGTTCTAAGACTTTATTTTCTTCAAAACAATTAGGGTGCATTCAACAATTTTATCAGCGGTCCCTTCAAAGTAGTTCCTCCTGATGATACGGGAGTGTCCCAACGTTTCTGCCACTTCTGGAAGCAGTGCTATAAATCTTCAACTATGAGCGGTTAGACTTCTCTGTCGCATTCTGATGGATGGTTGGAAGGTATAAATTCTTCGTCTTTTCAACTTTATTTTCAGTTTTGGGAAGAGAAAAAAATCAAATGGGGAAAGATCAGATGAATGTGGAGGATGATTTCGAAAAACGTTGTTAACAAAGCATTCGATCAAAGTTTCATCAGTAATTTCTCGGATGGTTAATTGCCGATAAGAATGATTTTTTTCAACCATTTCATCGCTGCTCGAAGTTGAAAATCAGTCCGAATTGGTCCCCTCGAAAGATCTCGGCCTTCTTGAAAACTTTTCGTCCACTGATATACAAGCGCCTTACTTAACAAGCATCACCAACTGGAGTTCTAAAAATTTCTCAATTTCATATATTCTTCGCGCAAAACTTTATGCATACACGTTTCACTTTCACATACAATACGATTCACTTTCACATACAATACGATTGCAACAGAAGTGTAAGGCACATCTGCGACTTCAACCTGCGCTTTTCATTAATACTTTGGTTGAGCAAGAAACTGCTCGTACCAGTAATGTGGTGATCCCTTCCCTACGCTTACTCATCATCTTGGCCGTCGGTACTTACTGTTTTTTTTTTTTTTTATAATAAATGAAGTCTCAGAAATGTTTGATAATACCCCGTATATTTTAGCTTTAATTAATCCCATAAAATTAAGTCACGAGGAAGGTACGCATCCTACATAAAGAGACATCTTCGATATTTATTTTAGCTATTGCTGTGGGAATAATTTCGCCTTTTGGCATCTCAATAGTCTTCAAAAGAATAGTCCCAAGATAATTCCGAGACAGACTGAAATTTCTACTAGTCTTCAGGTAGTGGTGGTGGTGTTCACCCCACTGTGTAATCAGGTAGAAATACCAACAAAACGGGTGTCAGAGGTGACATATTAACGAAACTAATATATTGCTCATTTAAAGGAGGCTGTTTAGTTGAAAGTAGTCCGATATGTAGAAAATTGTTGATTAATAATAGGAAGTTGGCGATTAAGGAAATAAATAAAAAAGAGGCAAAATTACTTTCATAATTTACCTTAGATTGTAAAAAGATGGTCTACGTGAATTTGTAATATATAGATTATTTCTAAAAATTTTGAAGATTCAGTGAAATGTGTAAAAGCAGATAAAGCAAGACAAGGGTACTTTTCCTTGATAATGCAACAACCAGGCAACACAGAAGCAATCAGTAACATTAAAAATTTCGCTCTAATCTAACATCAGATGTTCAACCACTTGGTGAGCCTGTAATCAGTGCACAAGTAGATCTTTAAACGGTAAGGAAGAACAACCAATACTGTAATGCTATATTACACCTGACCGGTGTGTCCCCATTTTAAAGAAGAGTATAGTATGCATAATCTGTATGTGTGGTATAATACAGCACACACAGACACACAAACTTGCGTGTATATATATATATGTGTGTAATGTGGTACTATTCCTTCAAGTTTTATTAGTTCAGATCTCTGGTGGGTTGGAAAGGAAATGTGTTGGGGTGTTACAAGCTGCATTGATAGCTGTATTTCAAGTGTGCGTGTGTGTGTGGCAATAGAACGTTGCTTTCATTTATCAGAATACTCTTACACTGCAAAACTCAAGCAAACTGAATGATGAAAACTAACTTTTAAAAGAAAAACTATAATTATTTTATTAAAATTAATGCATCTAATTAAATAAAATTATAATTCTAGATAAATCTGTGCTTAAGAGTAAATAAGAGAAAGATACCGACAAATAAAACTAATTGCAGAAAACAAGCAGAGAAATATCTTAAACCAAAAATATGTCCAAAAACAGTTGTCCCCCTTGTTTCCTCTTTTATACTTTACGTTATTTTCGAATTACAGCTGCAGGATCAATTGCGACATTTAGTCAGCGCACAGGAACTGAGTTCTGCATGGTGCAAATTCGAACCCTCACTTATGAACACTAATCCCTTCAAATTAAACTCGATTATACAATTTGAAATTTTCTAAAAAGGACTAGATGTTTTCAAGAGACTTTGCTTACGTTTAATATTAAGAGACTGATAGTTTTCAAACGTATTAATGTTGTAATAATTGGTTATGGATACTGCTTTACTGGTGATGCCATATTTTACCACGATTCATTTTTATTTTATTTATTTATTTTAAGAATTAAACTGTTAAGTGATTCTTGTGAGAAATGAAAACTAATATTCTTTAATAATTGAGAGCAGTCAATCGAGAGACAATTTTATACAAAAACAAATAGATAAATAAATAAAATCAGGCGCACTCTCCTGTCTGATAGCCTACATAATCAGATTTGATGCATAAAAATTGCAATTAGTATTATAACACATAATTACATTCCTACAGCAAAAGTACCAAGTCTTTTAACAGGTTTAGTGTTCTTTAGGAAAAATAACTGCTGAGAATATCGATCTAAAAAGCATAAGCTAATATCGAAAATAACTTGCAAACGCTTTCATAAAATCAACCCTTTTCTGAAACTTGACGTTCCACTTTATTAATAAGTGGTTCCGAAAATGGCAACTGGTTTCATCACTATGCCAGAACCCATGAAATTAACAGGATGGGTGTGTGAAGGGGGTTATTTTAATTGCACCAGGAGAATGAATTTCCTTGAAAATTTTTAAGGGATACAAAGATCTTCAGAAACGTTTTAAGCTATACCCGCTTTATATAGATCGAAAACCATTAAACGTCACTTTAAAACCAAACTAATTCTGTTCTTTATCAAACCGAAAGCTCCTTTTGATTGCGAAGGGTAAAGTTCAATGTGAGAGAAAAGGTAAAATGTAGAAATTGGACCATTTTTTATGACAATAACCATGAAAGCGGCAAGAGATTTTTTTCGGAATTTAACGATCCTGCACTATATTACAGAATAACTGGGACAGACAGAAAGATGCTCCTGGAAACAGGAAGTCTAGACATTAAAAAGATCGGAACAAGAAGTGATTTTCTGCCTGTTCAGAAACAAAGTCCTGGAAAGAAAGGCCATACATGAGACTGGAATTTCAACATCAAAATTCTTTTTGCACGCTTAAATAAAGACGATCCTGAATACAGAATTGGTGGTCAGATGTGTACAAGAATGCCACAAACGATCGATTTTTTTTTTTTTTTGTTACGATAAGGAGTGGATTGAGTTAGGTTGGATTGTTTTAGAATATGAGCTGAAGTCATTAAACATATGAGGTTCAGGATATGTCCTTAAATTGTCGTTTAATTGATATCATTTTCATAAATTTCTTGTTCAAGCTTGAAATTTGATATTAGTATTAGTATTATAATGGCTAAACGATGCTGCAAGAATGCGAGCTTCTGCATCTGCCAAAAAAAAAAAAATAAATAATATATATATCATTCATTCATACTTTTCCCGTTGCCATAAAGTGCCTGTCCAGTTAACTTACAAATCATGGGAATGGATTCCACTACCATCTATCCATACAACTCAAGTCCAATAAAGCTCCATTTTTGATTTGAGTGATCAAGTTAACAAACAGAAGCGAACAAGCATTCTAAATTCTCAGCCTATAAAACTGAAGAATTTAGAATGCTTGTTCGCTTCTCAAGGGCAAAATGGGAGATCAGTTTCCAGTTGTAGTGTTTTTGAATGAGGAATTTCAATGATAATTCGCGTATTTAATTTTTAAAAAATAAATAATTAAACAGCATTTTATGGAATCAGAATAAAATCACTGAGAAGACCACAGAAAATCAACCATTAATGTTTTTTTTTTTTTTTTTCTGATCGGTTCTGCCAGTGTAAAAAGATTAACGACCAGTGTTAAAAATCTTCACAACTCTCTCTCTCTCTCTCTCTCTCTCTCTCTCTCAGTAGTGGATTTTATTTCTCTGTCACTCTGTACAAATTAGAAATCAGATTATTTAGGTCATACGCTATTTATATGTGTGTGGCATATCCCTGAATTACCATTTAAATTTATGCTGATACCATGAACTTAAAATTCGTTTATTGAGCTGTAATTAATTAGTCATTATTAATCAAGAAATAGTTTCCCAAAGTTGCATTTCGAGGAACAGAAATCTTCTACTGAGAAGTGGACAGTTTGATTAACAAATAACACCGGAGCAATTTAGTTGTATTCATTCCCAGCATTCCTACTGTTCGGCTTTGCCTTACTACTCCTTCCTCATCGAGGGACGCTATTACAAGACCCGTCCTAAAATTTCCCCTATCCATCTCACGATTCACCACAACGACCCATTAGATATAATTAGCCAGTCGCTGGTCACATGATTGAATTACATTCCTAGCATTACTTAAGTGGTAACGGCTTTCTCTCAGACTTTGTCTGCTAATGGGTATTAAAACTGCCCACATGCACCGTCACTGAAAGGCTACAGATTCCGTCAGGAGTCAGATCAGCAGTGCAGAAAGACAGCAATGGATCCGATAAACACATTAGCTTGAAATATATCCCACCATCTGTTTTCTATCTAGCGCGAGAACTAGCGAAAGACCAGCGAGATATATGCGTCCTCTCTGATCACTTGTATGCGTTGCTCATACGTGCGTAGCACTATTCATAGTCTGATTGCAATGATTTTAGTGACATCTCCAGATAAACGGTTTCTTGTAGCGTATCGTTAATCTTAAAACGTGTCATATTTTTATTACATCCAAAATCGCCCATATTTCAAGCAACAAAATGCAGGCCTGCTTTCAAAATATATTTGTTATTGAAATAATGTAATAATAAAAGATTCATTTCAAATTTGGAACCAAAATGCGTATTTTTTTAAACTTTACTCTTCTTAAATTTCGCTTTATTCCACCTTACTTCGTTCACAATGATAGATATTTTGTCCGAAGGCAGGTCCTTAACACTGGGTATTTCAACTTCAAACTCGTTGGAATAACTCTCTCTTATTCTTCATACATTTTCCTCGACTTCTGTTCTATACAACAACCTCGTATGCATTTCCTTAAATCTCAACCATCGCAGAAAATTAATGGTTATATATTTCTAGATATCTGTGTCCCTTGATAATCAGTACTCACTCCAAACAGATTTCTTTTGTGCACGCTGGGCAGCTCAACTAGTAAGTTCGTTGGCCAGTCATGAGTGCTGGGTTTTTTTGTTTTTTTTTTGACTGTACTCACGTTTATTTCAGATAAATTCATATTCTCATTTAAAAGCACCTGCGCGATACTTTACCCTATTTAAAAAAAAAATACTTTGTCATCCTTCCCCTTATGTGTATGCCACACACGTACCTATTGCAATTAATGATAAATATCTTTGTTGCTTATTAAGTCATGTTTCCTAGCTTAAAATCGTATTCTGACATCACATTAAAATTTATTTCAACTTTCATCAGAACGCCAAATTTCACTTTAAAAAGATACGCAGTTACGTTACTAATTTTTTAACTTAATCTTTGCGCACCGGTATATTTTCCTGTAGTAAGTTACAGACTTTACTGAACCTCGTGAGGTACAGAAATGACGGAAACAACACCGACACAACAACGGAAACAAAAGGGTACAGAGGGACTTTATTCAAAATGGCAACATAGCACTGGCTGCCATGATACGAAGTGATGAGCAATTTAATCTTCATCCATTTGGAAAAATTCTCACCCTCTGAAGGAAGACGATGATCAGTGAAGGTTGACTAAATATTTAACTTGGATCGAAGTCGTAGGTGAATTTTTGAAATTTAATGTAATGCAGGTTAGGCAACGTTAAAATACTTAAAAGGATTCAATAAAAAAAAAAAACTGCGTACTTTATTGCCGCTATTTTATATTTATATATGTGTGTGGTAAATTAACAGTATTCTACCGTCGGTTGGACTATTTGTCCCCCCCTCCCCCCACTCCTGGAAATTCTGAAAAATCAGAATTTCCAGTTTCTAGGAGGGAGAGGGAGTGGAGAAATACACATTTGCCTTATGATTATTATCGTTACCAACTTTGCATAGTACTTTACCTGGGACTTTTCCACATTATTTCTCACCCTCACAAAACTCATAACATAAATAAAACTGTCATAACAAAATAATTAATTCAATAACATGTTATTGAAAACAATCTTCAGACATAGTGACATGGCTACTTAACTCGGTATGATGCAATCCCGCGCATCCTCCACTCACACCCGCCGCGTGGAGGCAAGCCACCCCACACTTAATAATAATTAACGCATAACTCAATATAACTCAACGTGGCCTTCTAAAATATTTTCAGGCACTCCAATCCGCCATTCAAGAAATAAGAATCATTACCTTTTTGTAAGCTTTTTTACTGATTTGGCGTATCTATGAAAAGCCCCAAAATTCTCTTTAGTTAAAATTAAAATTGGTAAGGTGTCTGTGCTCAGATTACCCTTCAATACCGTCATTCTCAAGTCAATATAATTCTGAAGCTCCAATGGTAAATATAGGCGAGATTCCTGTGCCCCACAGGTACAATCCATCTCCACTCCTAACTGAGAAATAGTAATTTAAAACCATCTCCAGTTATGATTCGAAGCATAAAAGCATCTATTATTAGCAATGATTTCCTCCTTATGTCAACCACATCTACAGCCGGGATAAAAATAAATAAATAAGCACCCTTCTGGTAGCATTTTAAGAAACACTATTATGTCAATCTCCCCTTATCTGTCATATATAAAGGTAGGGTACCTGCGCGTATCTAGGAACCTTACAATAAAGATCATATTCAGCTCTTGCCATTCCACGTTAAATTCCCTAACAATCTTTATCTTTCCGAGTCAATTCCAACATTGCCTCCATCTTCAATCCTGGGAACACTTATCCCCATAATAGAACATTCCTAATTTTTCTTCAGAAAGCATTTGATAGCTCTCTCAATTATCAGCAAATGAGCAGATAATACCCCTGCCACTATTTTGCAAGGCCTCATTCCAAATTGCTTTACCAGCTGGCACCAATGCCAACAATACTAACCGTTCTGCTGCAGAGAGATAGCGCTTCGCTATCGGTTCCACTGATGCCCACTCATTTACCACACACTTACTACTTAGGCACAAAAAATCCTGAATATGACATTCGCAATGCTTAGTCTTCAAACCCAGCTCACGTGGGATCACACATTGAACTTTCGCCAATGACTGGCTATGGCGTATCATTATTATTGTTACAAACTTTATGTAATACGTTACATTAGTTCAAGGCCAGGTATAGCGCGAAAGAATCCCATAAAAAGTGTTCCTTTTCTAATTGGATTCGAACCCAGGCCTTTTTAACATCGTGTACAAGAACAGTGGTCGTAGCTATTGTCTGTCCACAAGGTTCTGTGTGTGTGTGTGTGTGTAGTGAAAAGTTTGACAACTACTGCTTTGAACAGCTGCGTTGCAGTGATAGTAGCATCTGGAAACAGAATGAATCATTGCATGGTTTCAGAGAAAACACTCAGAACTGATGTGCACCTGTTGCTTTCCCCCAGCAACAAACAGTACAAAGTGGAGTGAGGTCGGTAGTCATGTGATCTTTATACTGCACAATCTAATTAAAAATTGCGGAATATTCTATGTACGTTGTCAAGAGCAGTAGATCAAATGACGTCACCATAAAGTAATGATCTCATTTAGTTTTTGTGGTTTACATGGCAATGTGAAACGGGGGGGGGATTGCGCAATCTGAATGACAGAATAAGTTTTTTCTTTAATAATGAATCAGAGAGTTTAGCCTACTTTCCAAAAATGGAAAACAGAGCTGATTTATGAGATTTATGAACTTACCATGTGCGTCTTCCGCTTTGAAAAAAGACCGGAATATGATTCATTACTCATCATATTGAAAAAGGTGGAAAACAGGCTCAATTTAGAATTTCTTCTATGTACTTCTTCTTCCGTCAGTAAAAAAAATAAATAAATTAGCACCCTACTAGAAGTATTCACAGAAACACTATACGTGGTGCCGCCAAGTCCAGGAAACAACCAGTAACTTCAAGTATTCTTGACAAAATTAATGAATATCTCAATGATTATTACACTTAAATTTTTTATCCATCTACAGTATTTGTTTCTGTTGCACATAAATGCGCCTAAACTGCTATATCAGAAACAAAATTAACTGGTTGCTTTTGTTAGCTGAACTGAAATCTATCGCGCATGCGAAATACAATCGCACCGATACAGCACCCCTTTGAAAAAGAAAGAGTATTGGCGTACCGCAATATATTCGCATTTGTAGAAATCTGCATATGGTTCTGGTGAAGTAGCTAAATTTTTCCTTTTTCTTTTAGGATTTCTGTATATAAACCGAAAAAAAAATTCAAAGCATGGTTTTTAGCGTAATACTGATTCTATTAATTAGGTATTGAAAACACAATTGGTAAGTGACAGGCAAGTATAGATTATGAAAAAATATAAATAAACACAAAATCAAAATCACACTTCCTGCCACAAGAAAGTGCTCGGGAACCAAACGTAATATTCGTGCCAAAGTTTGACCAGCACTATCCAAGAGGAATGAACATCTTCCGCAGCTCATAAGGTTTGAAAAGTGAAGCCACACTCTGGATATTCCTATAGACATCAGGGGGTCTCAAGATCTAATGAGGGGCGACTTGCTTTAGTTTTTTACTGGACAATCACTGATAAGGCATCATTTCATCTAAGTGACAAAGCAACTTTCACAACTGTTTATTGGGAAAATGAAAGCCACTGCTAGACGTTGCGGAGAAGTAAATAATCCACTGCGTTCAGTCCTGAACAATCTTAGTAGCCTGCAAAGATTCTTCCCATCAAATGCAGCGAAAATATTTAACTCACTACACATAGATGCCGAAAAACTGTGTGAGGATGCAACATACCGGAAAGAGATCTTCCAGGATTCGTATAGACTTACCAAAATATGAATCGGCTGCAAAGTACCAAAGAATTTAGAGTAAAAGAGAAACTTTCTGCTTTAAGAACAATAATAATTTGTTGACTGTAAAAATATACCTTCTGTAACAGTTATGTTAATATGTTATTTATAGATGGAATTATTAGTGAATTGTAAATATATCAGTTGTATAATGTATGTACAGAATCATCAATGTGTAAATACTATATATATTAAACATAAAATGTGTATATAATATTTCGGGACGAGACTACGTGTTCAGTATATGTAACCCACTGCACGTAGTATCTCGTACCCTGATATGTACTTAACACCCTCCTGGCACTTTGCCGTCCCGGGGTGGTTTCCTTATGGAAATAAACGGTAATAATAATAATAAAAAGAAAGGGAACTAGTGACATCACAGAGATTTTACAATGGTCGCCATATAGCGACCATACATTTCTTGAAGAATTACTGTGCTGTTATGAATGTATTCCTACAAATGCAAAGGGAGAAAGGAAGAGAGTATGTTATGTCCATAAAGCGTGTGTTTTCTGGTCTATTTGCCTTTTTTCTGGACCCAACAACCTTACAGTCCATGCCTAAAACCGATTAACTAGGCCATGGAGTGAACAAAGCCCATAAAAGTTCCTTGCGTCATTGACCGGATTCAAACCCGGGTATTTTTCACCTGGTGTAGGGAGGACGGTGATTACAATATATATATATATATATATGTTTGAAAATATTTAGCAAAAGTTAAGAAGTCTCGTGCGTTGGTTCTGTGAATTGCAATTGTTCTAAAAATTGGTTTTTCATTTTGATGGGATTCGGTTGGATTATTTCAGACTATGTGCCGAGGTAAATAAAGCCACTATTCATCAGTATATGAGTCTGAAAAGTAAGTTGTTTTATAGTCGGTTCGCCTCTTTGTGGGACCTGAGTTTTCCAAGAGAAAAACTATGCAAACGCTATATGCTACTCAAAAAAACAACAGAGCTATCCGTTAGGTTATACGCGAAGGCCGGTATTGTGGGGGTGATAAAAAAAATCGTGCTTCGTGGCAAGGTTGGCTGTTTGGTTGTACTTGAGATTTTTGGAGCATGGACTAGGCAAGTCATAATGAGCCAATTCATATGGTATAGCCTACATCAGTTTGTGGTAACAAAATCCTACTACATTCTCCTGAAACCTACAGAAAAATTAAAAAGAAATTTAATAGGATTAAAGACTTTTCCAGTCAGCTGATGGACGTGGTTTAGTCAGCCGTACTTTAATAAATTTCTTATAACACAAAAAACAACTGTCTGCTAACGCCATGTGGTGGTGGATGGGATGAAATGCAAGTACCTTGTTCACAACACGCTAATCAGTGGCCCATTATTAACTGAGGCCAATTATGTAACAGACATAATAATGAACTCTTCCAACACTTTACGCACCACCATAAATAATTTAATAAATCAGCATCACGTTACAAATCCTCTACCAGGTTCTTGTTCACATGCACGCTAAAGAAAGAAAGGTAGAAATTTTCCTTTCAAATTTTCCTTTACTCGTTGTGCATTTGAAAAAAAACCTGGCATGGTGTTTTTAAAGTAATATTCGTTTATTAGAATACTTAATCGTGGAATATAAAATGTCGAAAAAGTTCGATGGATATAAAAGAGAACGTCTTATTTATAAACATGATGGGAGCCAAATTTATTAATCCTCCTCTTTCTGTATGACTCTCTCTCTGAAAAGAATGAGAGTTTTTTTAACGAATCCATGCAGTTGTACGAGCATGCATGAAAGTCAGAAGCGGGGGGGAGTGCAAAAGGGGCCACTTCCCTACTGGATTTAGACATGATTAACTTTTACTGTCTTGATCGGACACATGAATTTTCACAGAGAACGTGTCACCTCCCCATCCTAGAAAATTTCTGGCTCTTCTTATGAGTACATTTTTCTTTTTTTTTGTATTAAAATCCCAAAGTATGTTAAAAACAACAATTCGTATCCGAATTTTGTTTTGAAACTTGCTCGCATCTCAAAAACTATAAAATAACACCGTGAGGTGCCCTCTAATTAGCGGCTGCCTCGTGAGGAAAGGCAGCCGTATTTGGGTAAGGGACGCTATCTGCGATCTGGTTGCTAAACGATAAAATCAGAAGCTGTTCCGTAAACAAGCTTTTGAAAAGCTAGCGCGATTTGTATGTCACAACATCTATTTGTGTGCTACGCGGGTAGTCTGATATGTCCAATGCATGTCGCGCTGTTAAGCGAGCTGAGGAGAGGCCCGGTATCAGCGGCCACCTGTAGCAGAACTAGTGCACAATCTCACAGCTGTTTAGAAAATGAGTCATTGTGATTTATGCGGCAGAGGAAAACATATCCATTTGCGCACTTCCCAGACAAATACGATGGATTTAAGAGAAACAAATTAGAGGGAAATTGAAAGAAATAAACCTGCAGCACGTAGCACCCAGCCTCGTACGGTCCGAGACCCTACGTAGCTTTAAAGTGGGATTAGATAAACATTTGGAAGGAGGAACAAAACAAAAATTAGGGAAGCCAATTTATTGATTTATTTTAAAAATTAATTAATTTTATTTCTTTATTCGTCCCGCGTTAACGAGCAGAAAAAGGAAAAGCTCAGAGTGGAACAGTATTTCAAGATCCAGGATATGCTAGCACGCTGCAGTTTTTAGTTTTTCACTGGGTTATTTTGTCTACCATACCTTTCACTTGTTTACAGTTAGCTATCCACTGGCTTACGGCATTACTGCAGGATACTAAGGATATAAAAAAAAAATGTAACATAGTAAACACAAGTGTTTACAAGACCTGTTATAAGCTTATAGCGAGGCTGCGCATGACTGGTTCCACTGTTTCTTTTTTGTTCTTGGTTAATTATACTAAGCACTGCCAATTATACTAAGCACTGCAAAACAAAACAAAACAAAAAAAAAAAAATCCTCTTTATAACAGAATAGTTATTTTTAAAAAATTCTTAACATAAGTGATCACATAGCAGATTTTCAGGTCCCAATGTTCTGAAGGCCATGTGTCTATACTGACCGTTTTTATTTTCTTGGTTTGCGAAGAAAGATACGTCAAATAATTACACTGGTGTGCAAAATTAAAGGACCAGTCAGGTTTTCACCTATAGCTTCTCATGGGAGTGGCCTGGATATGGGAAAAGCATACCAAAGGAACCTCGTGATGTACAGAAATGAAGGAAACAACACCGACACAACAACGGAAACAAAACGGTACAAAGGGACTTTATTCAAAAATGGCAACATAGCACTGGCTGCCATGATACAGATGCAACATGGCAGCCAGTGCGGCCATGATACAGATGCATCACTGCCAAAGATGGAACAAAGGGAAGAGGTGGTCCTCAGTAGGAGATATAGCCACCTCTAATGTTGATGCAGGCTTTGCACCATCTGTTCATATTTAGAACAATGTTGTTGATAAGTTCTTGCGATAACATCGTCCATTCTTCTGTCAGCGCCATCTTCAGCTGGTGAACATTTTCTGGTGGGTGTGGACGTACCGCTAGGCGTCTTCCCAGAGCGTCCCATATGTGTTCGATGGGATTTAGATCGAACGGAACGGGCAGGCCAATCCATACGAACAATGTCATCACTTTCCAAAAGCATATCAACAGCTGTAGTACGATGGGGTGTGGCGTTATCATCCATAAACACGAACTCGGGAGGCACCTCCGTAGCCAGGTGGGCAGGAGCAGCACACGCTTCTTGATTAGACTGGGGTTCGAGCCCGTGAACACCAAATACGGAGGATGTGGAAAGGTGAGGGAATGACCACCGCATATCCCCGGAGCAATATGGCCTTAGTTGCTAATGCTCCTAAAAACCAAATAACAACAACAACGAACTCGGGGCCAATAGCACCTCGGAGCAGACGCACATGGTGAAGGATTACCCCAGTACAGTAGCGTGCACCGGTTACAGTACCGCCTTCCAGTATCTGGAGTTGTGCACGTCCATCCAAGATAACGCTTCCTCAGACGAGAACATCTCGACCGCCATATTGATCCCTTTCAGTGATGTTTGAGGGGTGATACAGTGTGCCAGCCTCTCGCCAGATTAGTTGATGTTCAGAATCGCTGCTGAGACTGAATCTACTCTCATCAGTAAAGAGTACCTTAAATAAAGATTTTGTGGTTGTAATCTTCAGAAATGGTGTTGATCCTTAAGTTTTGCACACCATGACACTGATCTGATACTGTAAAAATAGCATACAATATTCATAATGGTAATTATGATTTTTTTTATACAAATATTACAATAACACGCGGCAGCGTAATGAGCGCTGCGAAACGAAACCTTCCACCTGAGTAATACCATACAGTGTCATCTGAGACAACTACTGTTCTATGAGTAGAGAGAGAGACTTTATACGCATTAAATAATAGATTGTGCTCTGAAAAGAGTTAAATATTCATTAAAAATGTCCAAATATGCTTTCTTAGCTTTGCATATCCTTACAAAGATTATTAAAATGAACTCACGCGTTAGCATTACAGTAACTAACCATCATTTGTTCAAAGTTTTCAGCGTGATGTGTCTTTTGTCAGCAAGAAACGGTCTGCATTCGTAGCAAGATCTTTCGAAATCAATGTAGATGTGATCGGACAGCATTTGTAGCACAATGCTGATAATGGCAGCAATACCAGTGAGAAGAAATGCACTTGTTCCACCGAGATACTTGATGACTGACACCAGGATTCCAGCATTATTGGAAATGACCTTTTTCATATTTTCAGATTGTAGGTTGTAAACAATGTCCACGAGAGAAATAAAATCGTGCAAAGAAACACCATACATGTCCAGAAAACAGAAACAGCATGAATCGCTTCAAAGCAAAAGACTGTCTCCTTGGCATCATCGAAGTGTGATAAGGACGAAATGAAGCCGCTTCTAGCCGAATACCCCCATCTGGACAGAAGTGGCGAAGGTGGTGGAGCAACATAAGACAGAATTCTTATATTGTTCCAAGCATAAATTAAATTATTGAAATTATAGAACGCATCCATCTCATCTTCTCAACGACTAAGAGCATGATCGCATGAATTATTGCAGGCGAGCTAAGCTTGGATAGAGCATTTCTACCGATTTTGCTGCCGTCGCCATATACGAAACCACATCGGTTATTTTAATCGAATTATTCATATACAGTGCGATTATAACACGTTGTTCTTCCAGCATTTTGTACACTACAAGTCGAGGCTTACACTATTTCAGCACAAAACTGTCCCACAGTTATATTCGCTACAAATTTTCCATACGCATCGGTAGTTTTGTCTACTGCTTCCATTTTCCGCTACACTGTCTTACAAAAAAATAATCAGACACCTCTATTTTCATAGTCAAGTGGAGCTTCCCCAGATTACCAAGTGACCCGGGCTGGTATATAAGGAAAGCGTATGAGCCACACGTGTTACTTGTTATCTCGTAAAGCCGACTTGACCCATGTCGAGAGGGTGTTATTGTCGAATGTCACACTGTTGGCTTATCCTTTTGTGCAGTTGCTGACAGCCTACACCATCCAAAGCTGACCTTCGACGATGTTGTCATGAAATGGAGGCGTGATAGTACCACGCGTCCAGCAACGCCCAGGAAGACCATAAAAGCTAGTTCCACTCTACTAGAGGGTTATCGGAGGGGTAGAAGCAATCTTGACAAACATAGAGATATCCCTCCAAAACCTCAACCAGGAGTTTAAGGAGTCAACAGAGGTTGTGGTCTGTACGAGCGTACGGAGCTCCACAGCTTCGGTTTTCATGGGAAAGCGATGGCAGGTGCGGCAATCGCAATCACTGAACCCGTAGAGCAGTGAAATCGACTCTATAGAGAAACAAATCTAATTATTCCCGGAGAACGTCCGCTACCAGAGTTCTGTCACCAATAACGGTCTGATGACGTGGCGACAAAAACCTTTGGTGTCAACATTAACATTTTGTATAATTCCATGCTCATACGATGTGGAAATTCATTGGTACTGACCCATGTTTTCTTTCCAAAGGAGAATCCTCCATGTCATATCGTCGATTCTTTTCAAAATGGCTGTTGAAGAGAACGGATGTGAACTCTATGGAGACTACAGTACCCAGGTCTGCAATTTTTCGACGTGATCCAGCCTCGGCTGGATCACATCGTATTACATTTTTAAAGTAATTAAATTGATGTGGTATCATAGCAAACATAATGAGTTATAAACGAAATATAACCACAGTGTACTAAAGCCATGAGGCTTAAGTATATTATGTTTATAAATTGTGCACATTCTATACTTAACTTTCTCTCTCTCTCTCTCTCGGAGAGCACACTGATTACGACTGCTGTCTTTCCACCCCCATATCAAGAATTCAAGTTCAAATCCGTCAAAAACCAACGATGCTGTTTCCTGTGCTTGTGGGGCAGTCAAGCAACGGAATACCATAGGTTGTCAAGACTTCGTTTCAGTTACGCGTCATTTAATGGATTCTTTGTTAGTCTCGCGTTTCATATAAATCTGGGCTTATTGATAAAAACAAAATAAAATAAACGATAATAAACTTTTCGCTTAAAACTTTTTTCTTATCATATTCAAGATCAATCAGCGGTTTTAATCTAAAATAACTTTTTTATATGTGTTAAAAAAAATAAGTTGTTAACTTCTGCAATTTATCACAAACGTTGGGTCCTAATTTTATGTCTACTCGTGTTCTTTCTTCACTTTTCCAAGCACTAAAGTGAAGAGCATAACTTCTGCATTTTTAGGTTTCACGTATTCTTATTGGACAGCCCGTCTGAGGGTATCTATAAGTCTCTTGGAGGGTTTTATTTCAGTAGTTACTTTCGTCAACAAGTAATTTCTTGCGGACCCTTAAAGCGTTTGCAGCAGTTTGATTATATGATTATTATTAATTTATTATATTTACATAAATTTGTTCCATTTACATCAAAGAATTTCTAATTAATTTGATGAGAGACACTAAGTTTTGTTCCTTAATTACTTTCAGAATAAATGCCCTTGTTGAAAATTTTTACGTGTCTGTTCACAGTAAAGTAAATAAATGTGTCATTTGTACTTTACTGTGAATGAAACTCTTTGTTTCAACTAAGGTTCTCTTACTGTTAAAAAGTAAATTACGTGGGGAAAAAAAAACAGAAACTTAAGCGCGTAGCTTTGTAATATTTCTGAATTCATTTGAGTTACTTCAAAACGTTTTTAGAGAGTACTTTTCCAGTGGCCTTCAAAATTAACCTACAATGATGATTTTGTTTTTTTTTTTTTTTTTTTTGGTAAGATAATAGACATTTTTGGGGAGAAACAGCACCTTTCCCGTTATTTCTCTTCTTGTTACAGGATGTTTACAGTGTTGTTGAATATTTTACACCTGCTTTAAACATGTAAAAATAAAGAAATGCAGTTCTCCTATTTCTGTGTGTCAAAGGAACCGAGCTCACAGAAATTCATCAGCAATTACGATTTATCTATAGACTAACCATTTTGTTCAGGGAACAAATCTGTTTCTGGTGCAGTGAGCTCAAAACTGGAGTCTGAACCCAATAGTTGTTTCAGCATTAAGGATGGAGAGGCGCTAGTCAATCCGCTCCACGTCCCTGTCCCGACATCAACCGTTCTGGCATTTTCACCTGTTTGAGCCTTTGAAGAAACGTGTGGAAAGAAACAGATTCAGTGAAAACACTGAAGTTAAACGGTGCGTTAAAACCTGGTTGAATGGGAACGTTACTGAACTTTTGATAGAGGTATAAACACACTCGTGGCATAGTGGGTCAAGTGGCTGAATGTGATGAACGACCTTATCAAAAAGTTTGTCAAAAAGTAGTGCAGTAAAGCGCCTTCATTTAATATCGTTTCTCTGTGCTGCGATTATTAATAATAATAATTACTCATTATTATTAAATATTATTATTATTATTATGTTAATGACTCCCAAACGAAACTTATATCTGTATAAACGTAGTATATCTGTAGAACAGGGGTCGGCAACCTGCAGCTCTTTAACTTTTAGCACACATGAGGCAAAGTTTAAAATGGAGTTAGAGGACTTAAAAATCAAGGACATGTGGAGTGCAACACTTAATAAATGAAATTGAGGATTTGGAGAGGCAAAAGGCTGCCCTTGCAGTTCTACACAAATGGACAGCGATAGATGAGTCGAAAATGCAAGACCAAATTGTGTTCGAAGCGTGGAGTAGCTTACCGGACAAGTATATAAATTTTAAAATATTTGCGTTTAGACTTCTCTTAGTTTTTAGGTCGACGTATTTCTGCGGGCAAATATTTTCGAACATGAACTATATTAAAAACAAATCAAAGAATTGTCTGAACAATGCGGGTCTCAACATGTTTAAAGATGAAAATTGCGGCATACTCGAGAGAATAGCTCAAGAAATTCAGCAGCAAAAGTCACATTAATTCGTACCTAACTGGATGTTTGTTACGTTTTTTCAGTATTAATAAATGATATTTGAAAATATATTTTTTTATAATATATATATACACAAAATATATATATTACAAATTATGTAATATATTATTTTAATAAAACATCTTCCCACTCTATTTCATTTCTTAAAAAACTTCCCCCTCCCCCTCTTTTTTTTTTTAATTAGATCAAAAATGGCTCTTCATTCAAAAAAAGGTTGCCGACCCCTGTTGTAGAAGAACTGCGTGTTCAACGACCGATTTGCATGTTGTGCGAGCTGAAAAACCCAGAATAACTCACGGGGACAAACCCTACTCCGTCAGCCTGAGATCGGCTAACTGCAGCCTCGACTGAAGAGAACTTTAGACTTTCCTCCATTCGACGGCGAAGAGTCTGACCTAGATCTCCGTAAACGAATGACAAGTGAGGAAATGTTATGTAATTAAACGCCTTTTCACAAAACTATTTGTACCTTACATCGCAAACAGCTCTAGTATTTTCCAAGTAGAAAAGGCGCATTATATATCAGCACCAATAAAAAAAAAAAACATCATAGCAACTAATTATTATAGAATAAATCCATAAATTTGGTTTTATTTGTTTCAGGCATTTGCAAAAGAATTCTTCCACGCAAAAATAATCAAAGAGATGCACAGGCTTTTCTAATGCCATTTTCGAAACCTGATTCCAGCAACACCTACACCTATAGCCAACCATTGTTATCTCATAAAATCAGCTTGTGGAGCATTCCAAGATCTTTTGAAACCTCGCCACAACTAACTTCAAAAGAAAATCGCAACAGTCCTTGGTACGGGATCAACTATGGCGATGCATTAGTTGTAGGCGCTCACAATAACTGTCATCACAAGTACAATCAAGTGTCCAGCCAAACCAGAAGTTCTACAGATTGCTATGAACAAATGAAAGAGTGTGATCGGGAAAGAGAATGTACCAATCAAAAGTCATTTCAGTGTATGCATTGCAATAAGGTGTTCAAGAGATCTTCAACACTAACCACACATCTATTGATACATTCCAATATTAGGCCATATCCATGTTGCTTCTGTGGTAAAAGATTCCATCAAAAGTCTGATATGAAGAAACATACCTATATACACACAGGTAAGTGAATCTCTTTACCTTATATGATATATTGTACAAGGAAACTACTTTACATGGATGTATAACTGATCAATAATTCCATAACTGCTTGGAATATTGTGAAAGAATAATTTTTCTAGCATTGGTATTCCAAGCTGCAATGAAATTATTGATGAATCCTACGTTCATATCGAGTATTCTGAATGATTATAATACGATGGCGAATACTAACTCTTCTTTAAAGGAGGGAAAAAGCTATTCTTCAGAGACAAAAAAAAACTGTTAATATTAGGGCCACCTGATAATAATCTCATTTATCCATGTGTATTATGTCCATAAATTGCATGTATTCCTGGTCCATTTCCTGCTTTGCTGGACGAAAACCCCGAGTTTCCGGGGTAAAAAAAAATCTTACGATCCTCGCCTGAGACCGAGTAACTCATCCACGGACTGAAAGAAGCCCATAAACGATCCTCGCGTCACTGACGGGATTCGAACCGGGACTCTTTCCATTATAACCACTGAACTACACGCGAAATCATTTTTCAGGGACTGATGATTTTCACATAGAATGGGACTACACACAAAATTTGCCAGTATTGCAACGGAGAAAATTTAGGACTTTTTCTGGACGAACTCCCATCTAATTAAACAATTGTTTAAAAACTGATCTACGATGGGTTAAATTTTCGTTTCTTTGATTTTCTTGAAGATCCATCTATTTTATGGACCCTCTTCAGCAGCCATAAATATTCAGCCAATCAGGTTGACATTCCATCTCCCCTGATACCTCATCTCCATGCCTTTAATATTCCGGTGAAACCTCTCACCCTCTTCTTCACTAACACTTCTTAGATTTTCTTCGAAGTAGTCGATGTGGGAGTGCGAAAAATGTACCTGTACACTCATGCCCAGGGTCTCGAAGTTTGCCAACATATTTTCTAATATATTCTTGTAATCTGGATCCTGGTTGTTCCCTAAGAAATTCTCAACAACAGACCTGAAGCTAATCCATGCCTCTTTTTCTCTTTTATTCATAGTTCCCTCAAAATCTCGGTCCCTCATCAGTTTACGAAATTGAGGTCCAACAAAAATACTCTGTTCTTCGTTCTCTGTATCTGTACCATGAGGAAAAAGTCCCATGTGCTAGAAAAATTTTTGACATAAGTCTAGAACCAAGGAATTCTGCAGATTCCTTTGATAAATTTAACTCTCTTACATGAACTGAGATCATTGAGTTCATGCTGCAAAAACAGTTGAAGGCTGGAGTGAATGTCTCCAGGAGTGTAGACTTCAGTTTCATCTTCAGAAGCTTCACTCTCAGCACTCTCTACTGCTACATTCTCCAATACAAATGGAGGGCATGGAATCGGCAGGTTATCTCCAGGTGGGACTAGTCTAATGGCAAATGAATATTAGGACGCACGATGACCTTCTTGCTCTATACATCAACTAAGCAAAAGTAGCAGTCATCACACTGTTTTGTAGGCTCCAGCCAATCATGAGAACTGCAAATGGCACAGCCTTCTTTTTGTCATTTTTCCATACTCTCAATGCTTCAACACAGCTTCGGCAAACTTTTAAGTGGAGCCCATTGTTTACCTTGTTTACCGAGTTTCACTCCAAAGTAAGCACAATACGCATTTTTCACAAATTATGTAATATCTTGTCTTTGATGAAGAACTACATAACTTCCACAAATATAAGAAAATAAGTTCGGATTGTTCAAACACTTGCGTGAAAACATTTTACTCGCTTTTCAGCAAACACTTTACTCAATAGCTTCAAAAATAAACTGAGCTTACACTGATAAAAACTGCCGTATGGAGCTCTCAAGGTCAAGAAACAAATAACTGAAGGCAGTGTTGCATATGAAGATTTAGTTTAAAACTCCAGACTTAATACATTCAGGAATACAATTCATGACATCAACTGAAGTGATCTGTGAAAAATCGGTGCATGATAGAAAAAAATGAATAACATTTCTGAAATCGGCTTAAAAAACTGAGTTAAAAACAGTTATTAGTTTACAAACATCGAAAACCATGCAGGGTGATGTTATTTATAAACTCTCTTCATGCTTCTCTACATCCAATAATATCTTTTACAGATAAAGGAGTTTGGTAAGAGATTTAAAAACATGTGGATTTATTCCTAGATTTCTTTCCTCTTCAAGAATATTTTTTTTTTCATTTTTTTTTTTGAAAACGTCGATAAGTGCGAAGCATCGTAATCTCTTTACCACAGACAGTTATTAAATCAGCATTTTTTTTTTTTTTTTTTTTGAATGAAGCACACCATTTAAATTTTAAAAACTGCTTGCAAACCACCTATAATTCACAGAGTAACCTGACGTGGCTGAGTAGTTAGTGCCAGAGTACAGTATTATATGCGTTTGGATTGACCGTGGATCATGTTACCGCTAAATAAGGCAATGTTCTTGTGTTTTCTATCTTGTAAACTTCTCCAGCCATATGTGGCCGTCCCAGAGTATAAAAGAAACTCAAATTGTTTTAATTATTTATATTCTTAAACAATAAAAATAATATATACTGCATTACCATTAACATTCGGACATCCCTCCATTGATAGTTCTACCCAAGCACCATCCATAAGACGTAACTATAAATATGATCGTAGGCTTTCGAAGAGACGGTAGTACAATTATAAATCACGATGTCCCCATCAACAGGGTTCAAGAGCGAAATAATAATACCTTCTCTTATTTCTAGGAGGATACTTTCCGAGCAACGAGTGACAGAGTATTTATAGCGTTGGCTTGTGGGAAGTTATCGGTCCGAATTTTTACGCAATAATCAGCATCAATTTCGCATTTCCTCTTTGTTGTCTAAATTTTTTTTGGGAAGGACGAACTTGGCCATTCATTGGACTAGCGTGGGAGATCTGTCTGGTAAGATCGAACCAATGAAATTATGCCAGTGAAATTATGTGTATCACAGAAACTTTGACAGCTTCGTAATCACACTACCTACCTGGCCACAGCATGATAGAGCGACGTATCATTCCCATAGCATGCTTCCTGGCCCCAGCTGTTCCTACCCGGTGGTTCGCGAAATACAAGTTACGTATTTCCGCGAACAAATATTTTCGAACATGAACTATATTGAAAATAAATCAAGAATACGTCTGAACAATGCGAGAGTCTCAGCATGTTTAAAAAGGTGAAAATTACAGCATACTTGCCTGATGTTGAAAGACTCGCTCAAAAGTCACATTAATTCGTACTTAATTGGATGTTTGTTACGTTTTTACAGCATTAATAAATAATATTTCAAAAAAATATATTTTTTAATAAAACACTTTCCCATTCTATTCCATTTCTTAAAATATGCCGCCTCCGTAGCCAGGTGGGAAGGAGCAGTAGTGCGTAGCACACTCTTCTTGATTAGACCGGGGTTCGAGCCCGTCACCACCAAATACGGAGGATGCGGAAAGGTCAGGGAATGACCACCGCATATTCCCGGAGCAATATGGCCTTAGTTGCTCATGCTCCTAAAAACCAAATAACAAACAAACATCTTAAAATACATCACCACCCCCCTCATCCCAGCTTGAGCTGAGGTGCGGCTCTTCGGATTCTTTTTTTTTATTATTATTATTAAATCAAAAATGGCTCTTCACTCAAAAAAGGTTGCCGACCGCTGCCCTACTACAATCAATCAATCATTCTATTCAATCCTCCCATTATTCCGACTGTATTATGGCGCTACCTCTCCACCACACACACTGGGTGATTTGTTTTCAATCAGTGTGCATAAAATGTCTAATGAGAAGCCGAACAAAAGAGGATTTAAAAAGCATACTCTGGTTTCATTCATATCCTTTAAATTCCAAACCATTTATTCTGCTAATGAATTTCCAGAAGACAGCAGAAATTTCAAAATGTACCGTGTATTTAGAGAGAGAAAGAACTAATTCGAAAAGTGAGTACCTGTACACGTATCCAGAAACAGAAAAACACACTTCAGACAATGTGTAAGATTATTAATTTATCTTACACACTGCATGCACTGAACGATTATTAATTAATAACACATATAAAAGTATTTTATTAAGATTTTTTTTATTACAACATGGATAGGCCCATTACCTAATATTTCATTAATACAAAATTAGGCATCCGTTTCTCCATACATAGAAAAACTAAAATACAAATAATTATTAGTGGCAAACGAACGTAGTGCCTATTCAACGTACTTTTGATATGTAAATGCATGAGCAGTGTGCATATCATCAAGAGAATAGACCTTGACAGAATTTTTCTTTATTTACCCTTAAAGTCATTTACTCTGTTTTCCTTTTTATCCCCCCTCCCCTTCCCCACGGTTCCTTCTAAGCCGCGCACTGATTTCTATGAAGTTGCACAGGTGCTTTTACTTCCCGGGAACACAGCTGAGGTACTAGATGGCAACAGGAGTGGAAGAATGGATATAGGAAGGGGGGATAGCTCATGCCATAAGATTCGCTATTGCATGACATGTTCCCACATCTTTTATTTACAAATACATAGTGCATATTGAAAAATTGTTGAATTTTATTTATATGAAAAAAATTATTACATTACGAATATATAAAAGACTGTAGCGGTTGTAGTTTATATTGTATGTTTTTAAGGTGAGTTTATTGTTATGAAAATAATATAAATACCATATAATAGGGAAGGTCAGCATTTTTATATTCCGTCCACTCAACCACACACATAACACAGTATGGGGGGAAATGTGTAAGGAATGTATTGTGATCGGAAAATTTTCGAAGTCGAGTTTTTTACGTATTAATTAATATTTAAAAATATGTGGGCGGATCTACTGATCCGGATTTTTTTTATGTATAACCAAAAACGTTTAGTATTACTTAATATTTTATTAAAGAAGGTAAAATATGAAAAATTGAACTTTTTTTTTTAAATTTTTATAAACTATTTTAATAATGCGTTAAAAATTTGTGATTTTTTCCTAATATTTTATAATAACTTCATTTAGAAAATACAGAGAATTAATAAAAAATTTTAATTTTAAAATTTTTCAGATAAAAAATGTCCAAAAGAAAAACTGAAGACGTAAATACTGTAAATAAAAAAAAAAAAAACTTGCAAAACATTTAAAAAAGGATTGGCTTTTAAAACAAATTGATGCTGAAATTCCATCATCAAACAAGAAGGAAAGCCTAAAACTAGGAGATATTTTTCAATACAATGAAGAAAATGGTGTCGTCTTGTGTACTTTTTACACAGAAGCAAAAGTTGCAGGAGAATTTAGTACAGAAAAGAAATAGGAAGAATGGAAACTAGATTATTTAAAACGGCATTTAAGTCAGAAGATACTGTACATATAGACCCAGTTACCAAATTAGTAATCTGAAAAAAAGTGGAATTTTAAGTATTTTGACGGAAACTGTAGAAGTACGTAACGTAAAAAAGGTGATATTAGCAATAAACATTAATGAGTCAATGAACTCTGTACAAGACGTTCATGAACACATGGAAAAATTTATAGATATACCTTAAAATTGGAGAAGCAAAAATTATCCATTTGAATTTGTTGAATCTATAAATTCTGTTCTGATAAAAAACATCCTGAACGAAATAAAAGAATTTACTTTCCAAACGTTAATTGTAGACGAAAGTACTGATATTTCAGTACAAAAAGTATTAATTTTGTCTTTTAAATTTCGAGTATTTGGAGGTATTTTGAAGCTTACAAACTGTGACAGTATGTCCATTTTAGAAAAAATAAATTTTTTTTTTACGACGAATATAATCTTGATATTCAAAAAATGGTAATGTTCACGTCAGATGGAGTAAGTGTTATGTTTGGAAGGGAAAATGGAGTAGCAGCAATTCTCAAAAAGGAAATATTACATCTATCTGAACAACATTGTGTTGCACACCGAGAAGATTTAGGATTGGACGACTCATGGAAAAATGTATCTGTTATGCAAGATATCGAGACGTTGCTTAGAACTGTATACACAAAGTTTAGCAGGTCTGGCATAAAACAAGGAAAATGAGAACTAGCCCAGGTTACAGAACACGATGTTGTATCTTTTAGACCATTAAATGAAGTCAGATGGTTATCCAGACATTTTGCTGTTGATGCTTTAGTAAAAAATTATGAAATATTAATCGAATATTGCAATGAGCAGGTTAACGAATGTAATGATCCTATTAGTAAATACCGGTACTGTTTACAAATTTTGACAAATTCACAATATCATGTGGTACTAATTGCGCTCAATGATGTATTAGGAGAGCTTGCATCGCTTTGCAAATATCCACAAAAAATTTGTTTAAACATTATTGATGCACATCAATATGTTAAAGCTAAAATAAACAAATTATGAAGCCAATATCTTGATAAAAATATTTTCTGGAGCGAAATGAGAAAGAAGTATAAAAAATTCAAAGTGATGTTGACACTGCAGCTATAATTCGCTTTATCAAACGTGTATGTGATCGCTTAGATAACAGATTTCCTGATTATGAATTAAACGATTGGAAAGTATTTGATATTAATGCTATCACAAATGAAAGCAATAATTTTGACTTTGGGAAACTTAATGTGATACGCCTTGCAAAAAAATATTCACGATTTGTTACAAATCGTGAATATTATTTCTAAAATATCAGAAGAATATTCGGAATTAAAATTTATAATTGCCGAAAAAACTAAAACTGAAACATTTAAAACTTTCAGTGGCACTGTAAATTTCGTACTTACAAATTTAGAGTTTTGTAATATATCCATTCTCTATGATATTATGGGAACATTTCAAGCATCAAGTGCAGACTGCGAACGAGGATTTAGCACTATGAATTCAATTAAAACAAAAAATCGAAATAGAATACATGAAGATCATTTAAGTGACCTTACGAGAATCAAACTGCACTTAGCAAATGGTGCAACAATAAATGTAGATGATGTCTGCAAAGTATGGACTTCTACAAAGAACAGAAGAGAAAAATTCCAAGAAAAATAAATAACTGACTGTAAAGTGTAAATTTATAGTTAACATTTTTTTTTTATTATCATGTATGTCCCTACTTATAATTAAAACAATCTGTAAAAATATTGCACATATTTAATCTTGTCTGAAAATCTTTTACTCGGGTGCATTTCTGCACCGCGCAGCTATAAGAAAAATTAGAGGGAACATTGCCCCTCTCCCGAGTTAAGGGTCCTTGGTGCAGCTGCATCACAGTATAACAAGCCACTGCTATTGAAACAAGGTAAGATTGGCCTATTTGGAACTTTGGAAAGATCCGAAAGTTTCAATGGATTATGTATACCCGAGCCATAACTACCTAGACTCGTAATAATAATTTAGCTGTAATATTGCCAAGGGCCATATTTTGACATTTTCTGATTCTCGTAAATCGTTTCTTATAATATTCATAATGTAGTTTTATTTAGAATCACCGCTTGTAAAGATTTGGGTGATTTTTATTTATATTTATTATTATTATTATTATTATTATTTATTTATTTTCTTTTCGCATCAAATGGTAGCTTTTCTACTCATATTGAAAGCATTATATGTGTTGCTTGTCGAGTCTTGGTATTACGTGTTTCTTTTTCCCATTAGTCTCAATATTTAGCACCCTCTCTATAAAACTGTGTACTTAGATTGGCCATCCTACGTTGAAATCGCGAACCAGTTTGGTCGCCTCATCTCGACAGTTGTCATCTTCTTTAGAAAAGGGTCGGACATGCGCCGTTCTGCAACTCTTAAGACTGAATATAGCTTCGCTGTTGCGGAGGCCATTAAGAAACATACTCCGAATTAATTTCAAATTTCTTGCAGAACGTCGGGTTATCGTGGGACTGCCTTTCCCTGAATCTTTACTTAATCAAATTGAGCACAGAATCAATGCAATCTATCGTCCTACACGTGCAACAAATAAATACTGTTTTTCGTAAATGTGGACAGAATACAGAAGGGTGAATCCCCTAAACAGAATCTGAAATGTATTCTGATTCTTTCTTTCTTTCTTTCTTTCTTTTCCCTGATTTTTATACCTGATTTTTGATCGATCTTTTTATATAGATCTCTATCGCACAATTTTAAAATAGTTAAATATCGTTTTTATTTCATGTTTAACTGAGTTTTGTGCTGTAACTGTTTTTATTAGCATGCACTGAGATATTCGTCTTGTTTTGTATGTTATACTTCATAAAATAAAAATATAAAAATATTTCTCCAACAGAATTTGCCCAACTTTCCAACCGTATTCAATCTTAATATGATTTAATTTCTTGCAGGGGAGAAGCCTTATGTATGCGTGGAATGTGGAAAAGCATTCAATCAATCCTCAAACCTCATCACGCACAGCAGAAAACACACAGGCTTCAAACCCTTTGCCTGCAAATTGTGTGGAAGACCTTTTCAGCGAAAGGTTGATCTTCGTCGACATATTCAAAATCAACATCAGTTAGAACCACCAAAGTTATTTGTTTTGTAAACTATATTGCTTAAATGTAATTTATTTTCACATGAATAAAATGACAACCATAAAAAGTAAAAGTAGGTTTGTGTATATGAGACAATATCTTAACCAAACTTATTACTGCGCTGACGCCCGAAAGTTATCTTACAACTATAAAACCTCAGATACCAAATAAGACATGTATACGATGTAATTCTGTCTTCTTCTGTGGAAGAAGTTTCAACTATACTGAGTCCGAGAAGAACCCAAAACTGAGTGTCTAGTTGTGAATAATTTAGGCGTTTATTAGAGAGTATGATCACTCGTGACAAAGAAACAATTCTCAACGAATTCTTATATTGTTAGCAAGCTCGTGATAAGACACCTACAAGAGCAGATTTTACCATAAAGAGGTTTCTGGAAAGATTTCATTATGTCCTAATCGAAAGGATCGCGCCTCTCGAAATTTTCCAAAGAGGAGAAATGCGCCTGTTAATATCGGCAAAAGGGCATCTGCATGAGGAAAGACTGAATATGTGGGCCACAGAGCTTGAAATCTAGGCACATTAGATGATAGTTTGACTGAGATGTACAGTATACTTTCAGAATAACGGAATTACGGTACCTTCGGGGATTCAAGGTGCGGTTATCTAGAAAGTTTTATTTTTAATATATTTAATGCTGAAATAATGAGGCTAAATAAGAATACAATTTTACTAACTGCACATAAAAAACATGAGCATGTTGACGATCCAATGTTATATTCTGCCCTTAATACACTCCTGCTTAGGTCCCGTTCTATTTTCTTTATTATGTCAAGTTTAGTCTGGCGGTAGCACAGTGGTATCGTCACCGTCCTCCACAGACAGGGTGGAAAGGCATGGGTTTGAATCCCGTCGATGAAGCGAGGAACTTTTATGGGCGGTTTTCACTCCATGGCTGAATTAGTCGGTCTCAAGAGTAGATAGCAAGGGATTTTCCCAGAAACCGAGGTTTTTCGTCCAGTAAAACAGGCAAATCGACCAGAGGACATACGCAATTTACAGACACAATACACATGGGTATATGAATTAACTTTCCCGGTAAAACCTAATGTAATAGTTTGGATTATATCAAGTTTGCCACTAAGCTTTGATGTTGTTGTTCTTTTCTTCTCTGTATGAGGTTTATTAACTTTAGGAGCTATAGTGAGGGGGCTGTAATTTAAAATAAATGTAAAATAGCTGTATAATCCGTGATAGCAGTACAGAATTCACTTTAAAAATGGCGCTCGGAAACAAATACAGTAATCATGTCACTTGGCATTTTCTTTTTTCGGCACTGCAAGACATCTGCGCTGTATGTAAACATCGCATCTCAATGTGCCGTTAGCTCGAATGTTCCGTTATTTGGGGTGCCGTTATTTCGACAGTCTACTGTATATGATTCTGAGAGGCTAAAGTAAAATGAACAAGAATCGTTCTTCTTCATTTTACTTTCACCTCTCGTTTCAGCGACCCAGTATATCGCTGTGGTTATTCCACTGAACAGTTCCTTGTAACGACTATATCGATTCCGACAAACCTGTTACTTGCATCATAATTCCAGTTGTAGCGTTACTTCGAATTTATGAAATTGGTAATTTTACGTTCAAAACTCAATGAAAATATTTGTTTTTATCATACAATGAATAAATACATACTAAAACCTAACAACATGTTTTTTTCCAACACGAATACACACTTTTTGATTTTTATCGGTGACTTTCAACGTGATTCCCGTTTCATTATGCTTTGCCCATTCAAGAGAGGCAACTCAATTTATTCTCAATATTGAAATGATTGGAATGGGTTTTAATGCTAGATGTGAAACTCTATACGAAGCTGGTTAAAACTAGTGGTTTTCCCATGACACGAATACTCAATTTTTGTTTCAATATGAATAATCGTTTACATCATGAATTTTCGTTTTTAGTTTCTGATGAATCGAAACGAGTAGTTTTTTTCCATCATACAATTTAGTTTTGAAAGTTTTTACTTTAAGTTTAAAATCTCTTTATCTCAGGTTGAAATGCGTGTTTGCGCCGCTCCATGGGTCAAGGGTGAGTCATTTCCTTTTTTCACTGAGAATCAAGGAAAGCTTGCTCCCAATGTAAACAGACAGCAAACACACTGATTGGCCAGTTTGAACACAAATCAAGAAATATCATTGGTTAATAGCAATGCACATCTTAATCCTAACTTGTCTTTAAAACGGTGAATTTCAGCGGTGTTTTCAATTGCTCTCTTTTCAATGTTGATTTTTTCCTGTGATGATACGTCTACATTCACGATGGTGCCTACCAAGATTTCTGGTTTGAGCACTGATGTCGATCACAAACTTGATGCGTTGGTGTTTGTCTTTGACTTTTCTTGGGAGATGGTAGCAGACGAATTTGCCGAGCAACACAAGGCCAAAGTCAAATTAGCGAAGCAGATCGATGCCGAGAAGCTTTTATGCTAGGAGCTGATTTCTACTAGAGTATTACTTTTTCTTGCTGGAAATTATAATCGTGTTTAAAAGTGACTTACATGTTTTCTTTTAACACGTTTTCCTTACTGATTATAATGTATTTTAAAACAGCGACTTACATGTTTCTTTCGTGAGGGCGAAGTTTTGGGGGTGGCAGAACGTGATGGTCCCCAGATTATTCACGATACTGTGTTTCCTCAGGACTCTCTCCAGTGTCGTGAACAGGAAGGCGATAACGTCCAGCCTAGCGGCAATGTGGTCTGCCCAGAGGACTGTCTCCAGTGTCGCAGAGACAGGGAACGTGATGACCTCCAGCCTATTGGCGATGCTGTCTTCCTTGAGGGCAGCCTCCTCCAGTGTATCAGCATTGCGGAATGCTGTGGTCCCCAACCTCATGCAACCTCTGCCTTGCATGAAACTCTAACGATAATCCCCAATATCACCGTTAACCCCAACAACCAGGTGGGTCGTCTAAATTTTGTCTCGAGAGTGATTTTTTTTTTCTTAAGCGTAAGGCTATGAACTTTTTCTTAGGTGGTCCTTTCTTAAGTGAAAAGCGTTGAGTTTTTTCTCTCCCGGAGGAAGAACGGTGACAAAATGCAAATGTGTGACATTTAATGCCAAAAACGCCAGGTTGTGCTGGGGACGCTCCCCCCCACTGTCACTTCGTGATGACCCTGGGATACACGTCGGCTGGCACGTGGAGGCTGCTATTCATCCCCGCCATCACGAAGTGATGGCCCAGTACACACACACACTGGTAATGCAAAGGGGGTAACACCATGACGGGGTGTTCTTTTGAGTTTCAGTTGAAGCTGCTTCTAGGGATGACAAAATCAGTAACTTTCAAAACTAATCTTTTTAATCCGAAACTGCCAAGGAAAAAAAGCATATGGGGAACTTATAATAATTGGTTCTTATTGACTATAAAAATCAGATAGAAAAATTTGAAAGAAATTTTTTTCAGGAGACATTCATTACCTTCTGTCTTTTGTTGCTAGCCCACGCACACTTGCATGAATACTGGGTCCAAATTCGTGTGCGCGTCCACAAAATTTTCGAACTCCCGTTTACTTTTATCGTGTCCAGTGTGACTCATTCGGAAAAAAACACTTTTGTTTTGTCGTTACTTGACCACAGTCAAACTTTAATTTCCCCACCTCCTCAATGAATTATTCATTGCTTTTCGGAGCATCAAGAAAAGTTTCTCCAGTGAACAAATTGAGTTCATGGAACGCCTAAACGTACCCGAATTCGATCCGCGAGTGAGCAATCTATTCGTTTCAGACGATCTAATAAAACAGACAAAAGATAGCATCCTAGTGGCTGAAATTTTCATAAAAAGCTCACACCATAGAAATCTGATCCCATGGTGGACTCCTCATCTTCCTGATTTGCACCGGCAGGCCAATAATGCCAAGAAATTATTTCAAAGTTACCGGCATCTTTCTGATGCTGACGTGGAGTCTTTAAACAACGATTTTAAAACTCAGGATCAACAGAGGAAATTTTATCATCAAGCTATTAAGGAAAGCAAACTGAATTGTTGGAGGAACTTGTGATTAAGGTTGGTAATTCAGATCCTTGGGGGATCATATACAGATTATCGAGAAACAAGATGATAAGTGGTGATAAATATCAAACTGTTATCAGCAATAACCAGGAAACGGCGGATTGACTTACAAAAGTTGAAACTATTGTTGAAAATTTGGTTTCCCTGAGATAATTCCCAGCTAGATTCTTCTGAACTGGCTGACATTCGAGCTTGCAACATTTCTTACTCAGGATCAACAGATCTTGCCTTATTTATCCTTTTGGAGTTGGCATCTGAAATTGCCAAATTAAACAAAAATAAATGTCCAGGTATTGATCTAATTGAAAACCAATAATAACAAAATTCTTTGAATTTTCCCAAATATCTTATTGAATCTATACAATAAGTGTTTTTTGGAAGGTGTTTGTCCCAAGCCATGGAAACTGGCTTTACTTAAAATTATTCATAAACCTGGGAAAAAGAAAACAGACCCCAGAGCTTTTCGACCGATATCCCTTTTGGCTAATCTGGACAAACTATTCGAACATTTGATTGCAAAAAGACTTACCATAATGTTTGAAGAGCAAAATTTATGTTCAGTTCATCAACGTGGTTTTAAAAAGGGTCACTCCACTGAGGATGCAGTTAATTCTCTTTTGGGATGTATACAGGAGTTAAGTAATAAATATGTTTTAGTGTTCTTTTTTGACTTTGATTCCCTTTGGACAGCGCCCTTAGGTCATTACAACTTGTAAAATGGGATTTTTATACTTATGAAATCGTATTTTAATGAAAGGAGAATTCGGGTCACCTCTAAGCATCTATTCTATTACTCGAATGTTTCCAAAGGATGTCCTCAAGGCTGAGTGCTTCCTCTCCTCTGGAACTCAATATTAGACCAGTGGTTTACTAAAGAGGCAGTGGAGTATTTTAGAATTGCATATGCCGATGACCTTGTGATTGGTGTTACTGGAGGGTCTCGTTCAGACTTGGTGAGAAAGATTATTATTATTATTATTATTATTATTATTATTATTAGCTATGTGGTGCAAGGAAGCCTGAGGCTTATGCTGCACCAGCCAAAAAAAAAAAAAAAAAAAAAAAATTCCCTAGCTACCCTGAGAGAAAGAGAGAGACAAAAGTAGAAGGGAAGAAAAAACCAGGAAAGAGAAGAATGATGATATCCAGCTCAGGACCCTGGGTGTGCCAAGCCCATACTCACCAGATGTGAGCCCAACAGTTATTGATGATTTGACAGTTTGGGCCAAAAACAACAAATTAAAAATATCTCCAACCCAAAACAAATTTTATGGTTTTCAAAAAGCATTTTAATTATGGACGGCCACCCAAAGTTTTTCTAAACGGATCATAGATATCCTACGTCTGAAGTGTGAAATATCTTGGTATCGAAATTGATGACAAATTGCACTTCAGTCTTCACATTTCTAAGTTTTCAGGTAAAATTAAAAATTTTATTGCATCTCTATCAAGAATAACCAAGAAAGAATGGGATCTTAGCAAGAGAACATTGAAACTTTATTACAAGACTATCGCATAACCAATCGTCTCCTATGCTGCTAGCATTTGGTTTAAAGCAGTAACAAATGTAAAGATTAAATCCAAACTTATCTCTATACAATGATCAGCTTGACTTACCGTGGTAAGTGCGCTTGTGACACTCGTCACAAGCACACACTCCGATCGGAAGTTTCCCCAATTCTCTGTCAGCTTCTAAGACTTAGAATCTGTTCAGTGTTCACAATCGATGAGTATAGATCTGTCTTTAATCACAGAGAACGTTTTCGAATTAGGAACATAAAATCACAATTATGTTCTCGGCAAGAAGAGATGCAAATTTCATTTCAATACGAACACTTCCACAATGCATAAAACTCACGTGTTCGCCGACGGCATTCTGATCTGGAGTTAAATTGAAAGTATAAAGAACGTTGCCTTCTATGTATTCTAAATATGAAATGTCATTCCCAGCATCTAAGTTCCACTTGTTTAAAGCTGTAAAAAGCGATAGTAGGATCTCGTGTAATGTCCTTGCTTGAAATCGGGAGTAAGCGGGATGGAAAGATACTGAACACCATCGACTGTCAAAAGCAAGTAACACAAGTTGCATTGGGAAAAATTAAACGGGTTGGTTTTAAACGAACCGGTGAAGCTTTCACTAGTCACAATATCCATGATCAGACGTGCAGAGATCGAACCTAAATAAATATTGCCTCGGGTTGAGCCGTCCATCCCTTTGGTAACAGAAAAATAAGTAACGTTGACTCTGTTAACTGGATACACAAGTGGGCGCTTTTCTAGAACGCTCATGTTGCAAGTTTAATCTGTGGGTTCAGTTTACCTTTGCGGACAAAAAGAGATGCTTCTCGTCTGTGTATTTTTGCCCGGGCAAAACGAATGGGCCCGGGTATTCGAACCTGGGCCCTTTCAGGTGGAAAGGGCCCGGGTTCGAATCCCGTCGATGATGCGAATGAACTTTAATGGGTTTTTTTCACTCAGTGGCTGAATTAATCAGTCTCAGGCGTGGAGTCTAGAGACAGCAAGCAAAGTTCTGGTGAACTGTGAACCATTCTCAGCTGAGTTAACGATATATGGCGGGGTTCGACATGACTAAACAGAGGGGAAGAAATTGTTATCAACGCCTACGTTTTCCTGTATGTCTTATATATAGGTCTGCATGTGTAGCAGAGTGGTATCGTCAGCGTCCGCCCCACACCAGGTGGAAAGGGCCCGGGTTCGAATCCCGTCGATGATGCGAATGAACTTTAATGGGTTTTTTTCACTCAGTGGCTGAATTAATCAGTCTCAGGCGTAGATAGCAAGGTTTTTCCCCCAATAAACTGGGGTTTTTTCGTCCAGCAAAACAGTCAAATCGACCAGAGAACACACTCAATTTACAGACATAATACATAAACGGGTATAAGTAATCATTTACGGGAGACCCTAAAATAATAATAATATATGTATGTCTTATATAAAACGCATGCAATTTTACAGGCACAAATACAGGAGGTCCCCGGTATCCGAGTATTCATTAATCGAGTCCCCGCAGTTACGAGGATTTGAAAATTAAAGAATTGAAGTTTTTTTCCTTGAGAAAATTGACTAAAGCACTTTTTTTTCTTTTTTTTTTTTTGTGAGAACGATCTTTCTCATGATTGTGCAACAAATGTTAAGCGCGATGTTAAAAACATAACTAAATGCTACAACACAATTTTATCTGAAAAAATATGACAAAAAAAAAAAAAACACGAACTCTGGATTCATTCTTTACCTTCCTTGATCTACTGTACATAAAGTGCTTCAAATAATTTTAAGCTGGTTCCCGTGCAAGATTCACGTAGTGCAAGAACTAAAGTCTTGTGATCAGCAACAACAAATAGACTTTGCTCTATGATTTCTGGCTCGTATGGAACTTGCGATACATGGGCTTGAATGATCTTGTGGTCTGATGAGGCAGATTTTATTCTTCATGGGCTTTAAATGCACAAAACTGCAAAATATGGGGAACTTCTCATCCATCTGTTGTGCATGAAAGATCACTACTAATCCATACTTTACAGTATGGTGTGGATTCCAGCAGAGTTTATAATCGGACCATTTTTCTTTGAAGAGTCTACACCTCACGGCCCCGTAAGTTGTACGGTAACTAGTGCTCGGTGGTGCTGCGCTCTTCTAAGAGATCACATAATTCCCGCTTTGCAAGAAAGGTCGTTGGTCGACAAGTGAAGGAACTGCTCTGTTCAACATTCGGAAATGATCGCATCATTTCTAGAGACTTTCCGCAGTTCTGGCCAGCCCGATTAGACCTCAGTCCCTATGATTTCTGGCTATGGGGGATACCTGAAAGACAGAGTTTGCCGTGGCGACATACAGACGCTTGTCGATTTGAAAGCAAGCATTAAACAGCGTGTAGCCAACATCCCCAATGAGATGCTACATGAAACTGTGTGGCACGCAGTCGTCCGTTTTCATGAGGTGTAAACTAATCCAAAGTTAAGTATTCCATCGCATGTTTACAGTGCCAATTTCTTCTCTGTTGGCGGAAATTTGAATTAATTTTTTCTCTTCTACAAATCGTTTCCCCATACCCTAAATGACATGCCTACCAATTTTCACAGCGCTAACTCTAACCGTTTTGACACTAGGGTCTCCTGAACAGGGAAATGTATTTTATAACCACGTGGTACATTAAATATATATAAATCTGTATAAATCTTGTATATAAATGGAAGTATAAAAATTCTTGAGACTGTATGTAAAATTGTGGGTATAATAAATGAAATGAATGTACTTCTTATATTAAATGATAAGCTAACAGTACCAGTTATTACCAGCATGAATACTCTGTTTATAGTTTGTACTCTTATATCTATTTAATTTCTATGCACTGTGCTCCTTCAGAAGATTTTCAAGTTGCTTTGAACACATTGGAAAGGATTTTTTGTTTCATTGGCGCAAATATTGTTATTTGCATGGATTCAAATGCAAAATCAAATTTACGGCTTTCTTTCCTGCGAACGGAATGTAGTTAATAAGGCGGAGAAGCCATTTACTTTCTCTTCTACTCAAGGACAATCGAATATTGATATTACAGTTGCTTCGACTAATATGATTAGACATATAGTAAATTGGGATGTAAAATTGGACTATAAACACAGTGACCAGAGAGCTATTATGTTTGCAGTTTGTAATATTTCTCAATTTTCTCACTGTCAATTTCTTTCTGAACTTCATAGATTTTCGACTAAAAATGCTAAGTGGTAGAAATGTAAGATGTCACTGGATCTTGATTTTATCCAGCCATCTTTGGTTGAACTTGACGGGATGAATGTTGCAGAATATGTTAATTACATACATTCTTCTCTATATAGGGCTCTAAGTTACTCTATAAGAAGGAAAATAAGTAGACCTAGGACTGTAACATGGTGGACACCAGAATTGAGTAGATTAAGACATCAAGAAAATGTTTCCAGGTGGAATAATCAACGACATAGGGATTGGCATATTGAGGAGGTAAATGTACTTAGGGAGTAATATAAAGAAAAACGGAAGATTTGCCATAAAGCGATTTTGGAAAAGAAATTATCTTGGAAAAACATAGTGATGACTCTAGGTAATACTAATCCTTGGGGTCTTGTGTACTGCGATAGTCGTGACAAGTTAATCAGTTCAGAGGTTTATTATACGGTTAGAGTGGGACATGCAGAGACAGTAGATTGCAAAAGTTCAATTTAGATGATTACAAATAATTTATTTCCAGATGACGATCAAGATTTTGATACCTGTGAACAGCAAGATATATCTTGGGACAACAGTTTATATCTTGGTGGCACAGATGTGGAATTATTTTCATTAATGGAGCTATTAGTTGCTATTTCTAAATTAAATGTACAGATGTGTCCAGGCATTGATCTTATAGAAAACATTGTAATTGTAAAAATTTTTGAGTTCCATCCAAATCTATTGTTGAATCTCTATAACAACTAATTTTTTTTCGCTGGATGTTTTCCAACAATGTGGAAAATTGCCTTGTTAAAAATACTAGAAAAGCCTGGAAAATTAAAATCCAACCCTAGTGCTTATCGTCCTATCTCCTTGCTCTCCCACTTAGGGAAATTATTTGAGACTCTTGGCTCCTAGAATACAGGGAAATTTAATAAAACTTGGTCTATGTTTATTACAACAATATGGTTTTAAGAAGAGTTCCTTTGCTGAGGATGCTATTACAGCATTGACAAGTCACTGTAGAGATTCACCTTCGGTGTCTCAAATAGCTATTTTCGTGGACTTTGAGGGTGCTTTTGACAACGTATGGTGGGAAAGTGCCCTCAGGTTTCTAAGAATGGCTGAGTGTGATAAGTACACATACTCTATGATAAGATCATATTTCAAAGGCAGGCTTATTATGGTTAAAGCACAAACTCAAACCTGTTCAAGACGTATCTTTAGAGGATTTCACAAGGGTCAGTTTTTGGTTCCTTGTTATGGAATGCAGTGCTAGATCAATGGCTAACAAAAGATAGAGTTTGATTTTAAGATAGCATACGCTGATGAATGAATAGTCTGTATACCTGGTAGGTCTAGGAATATGGAGGATAGAGCTAATCAGATATTAAATGTTCTCCTGAAATGGGCAATAGTTAATAAATTGAAAATATCAACTTCTAAAACCAAATTCATTATTTTTAAGAATAAGTTTGATTATCAAAGGGCACCTAGAGTTTATATTTCAAATAAATTAGTTCCATATGTACAGAATTTGAAATATCTTGGAATCATCCTAGACGATGAGCTAAACTTTCACGCACGTTTGTAACCTTGCAGAGAAAACCAGAATTTTACAGCTGGTTTTTTCAGGATCAGAGTGGGGATTGAATAAAACAACTCTGAGTTAATATTACTCTGCAGTATTCCTCTCAGTTATGCTTCTGCTGTTTGGGCGCATCGTGTTGTCAATGTTAAAATGAGAACTAAGTTGATCTCTGTACAGCGTTCTGTGTTACTGGCCACAAATAGTTACAAGCACAGTGCCAAATAATGTCTTACAGGTGTTGGCTGGAACTGTCCCATTGGATACGTTTGTAACCTACCCAAGTATATTATACTGATTAAAGAAAGGAAAGTCTATCTATCATGGGTATTTCGGGAAATCCAGAATACCATTTAAGACTGAAAAACTAAACATTTGGAATAAATTCATATCAGCATGACAGAGTAAGGGGAACGTCAGTGAAGCAGGCAGTCACTCGTCCTTTTATTTAGGACGTAAATTTCAATATGAATAAAAATAATGCTTGGTTTATCCCTATAATGATCTCATATATTCTTACTGGACATGGCTCATTAAAAGAAATAATTTGTCAACTGAATTTAGAAACTGACCCATTTTGTATTTGTGGAGAACTGGTTGCATATTTCTTTTATACTGTCTCATCTATGAAGAGGCCCGTGCCCTTGTTGTATAATTATGTACCAAATTTGAATGAAAATAATGTATATGTCCTTTTGGATTCTTGGGGAAATTTCAACTCCTTGCAGAATTTTGCGGCCAGTGTTTTTTTCCGAAAAGCAGTACAATTGTGAAATTACTTAGGCAGCAATCTTAATAAGTTAGATTATACATATCACAGGCATGATGGATAATAAAAGAGAGAACAGATTTTTCTAATTGGAATACGTTGTAGAAGTTTTTGTGGAAATGAATTGGACTCTTTTTATTATTATTATTTTATTTATTTTTTCCCCACAAGTATTGTACTACCTCTTGCGGGATTGATAGCATGCCATTGAAAGGCATAGTCCGTTTACAATTATATGTTTTTTTTTTGTTTTTTTTTTTTTGCACAGATCTGGGAAATCTGTACATAAGGGAGAAGCATCCACTGGTTTAGCACTACCTCCAGTAGATGTTGTTTGAGACTGGACACTGGCTTGGCGCCTCGTGCTCTTGGACAGGCCCCGGGCAGCTGTTGTCCAGGTGATGGTTGCTCCCTGGTTGCAAAGCGGCCTGATATAAACAACACGCACACACACTACAGTACATTCACTAACACATCACAAACACAGACTAATTCACACGTCAGGATCATTTTACAGAGTTCTGTATATCAGCACAGTCATACTAGGTGGAGATAGATTATTTCTGGGAGCCACCAATGTAAATAGCATTGTGCATTCAAAAGCTATCACGAGAAGTGATGTGCAAAATTTAAAACTAAGCTGTATTGGAAATGTTAAGTTGTTAGTAAATATTAATTTTAATTAAATGTAAATATTAAATGTATATACCGCCGTCCAGCAGCCGTTTTTTTGTTTTGTTTTTTCTTTTGCTGGCCTCATGGTTTAGTCAACCATGGAGTGGGATTGCTGGCACCCACTCGTTTTTTTTTTTTTTTTTTTTTATGTGAACCCCAAACACAAGAGGTATTAGAACCTATAGTACTTGGTACTGTACTTGGGTTGGAGGTTGAGAAGACGAAAGAAGATATTTGTTGACATTGGACTTGAACTTCTGTAGACTGTAATTTTCAGGAAATACGTATGAAGGAAGGTTGTTCCAGAAAACGGCAGTTGAATGATTAAATGAGGAAGATAAAAAGTTGGTTCTCTGAGTTTGAAGTTGGACAGTAAATGGATGTTGGCTGGTGGCGGCACGTGTTCGAAGTGTTTTGAAAGAGAGAGCGGGAATTACAAAAGCCAATTCAGAAGAACAGTGCCCATGGAAGTATCTGTAGAAGAGGCATGCAGCAGAAACAGTACGTCTATGAGAAAGCGAGTGGAGAGACTGTGTTAGAGATGAATCACTAATTAACCTAACTGCCCTCTTCTGAATGGAATCTAGAAGCCTGAGAGAGGTTTTGGAGGCACCGCCCCAGATGTGAGAACAATATTCCGTGGTAGGGCGGATTTGCGATTTATACAGAGTGAGCAGCTGTTTGGAAGAAAAGTAACGCCGAGAGCGAAAGAGAAAAACAAGATTTTTAGATGCAGAGGAAGCAATATTTGTAATGTGCTTGTGCTAAGAGAGATTAGAAGTCAGGAAATCTCCAAAAGAGATATATCATTTTGCCTAGAAATCGGAGTGTCACCAAAGATAAGCATAGGAGCAGAAGAATCCTTTTCGCGAGATATAAGACAACACTGAGTTTTAGAAGGGTTGAAATCAACTAAGTTGTCTTTGCCCCACTGGAGAATTATCTGACGATCGGCATTTAAGGAATTGGTAGCAGATTTTCGAGAAGTTGAAGCTGATTGAGCAGGACAAGTTTTCTCAAAATGGAAAGTGGAATGCAATGTGCTATCATCGGCAAAACTATGGATATTATTTCCAGTCAATGGAAGAAGGTCATTAATATACAAGAGGAAAAGGGTGGGGGAAAGAACTGAACCTTGGGGGAAACTGGCATTACTGGAGAAGTTAGAAGACAGAGAGTCATCTACCATCACCCTCAGTGGGCGATCAGAGAGAAAACTGGATAACCAATTACTAAAAACAGTTGTTTAGAAGACCTTTATGCCAAACAGGATCAAAAGCCTTTGTGACGTCAAGAGCAACTACTTGTGCTTCTCCGAACCCGTCCATTGAATTAGTCCATAAATGGGTAATATAAGCCAGAATATCACCAGTGGGTCGATACTGACATCCATACTGGCAATCGTTGATCAGACGGCAAGTTTCTAGGTAGTTTAAGAGTTGGCGGTTAATTGATTTCTCCATTATTTAGAAAGAGTAGAAGTAATTGCAATGGGACGATAATTGGATGGGAGGGATTTGTCACCCTTTTTAGGAACTGGCTGGATGTGAGCAAATTTCCAAGCAGAAGGAAAAACACCTTTGCAATAAGAAAGTGAAAAAAGGCGGCAAAGAATAGGAGTAAGTTCAGGAGCACAGGGTTTGAGAACAAGTGGAGAAATCCCCATCGGGACCTGGAGCTTTCTTAGCATCAAGATTCGTCAAAATCCTTCTGACATCCTTTTCAAAGAAGACCAGAGGAGGGATTGAATGGAGCGTGTTGGTAATGTTGGGAGGTGTTTTACCAAGATCATTAATACATGAGTTGGAAGAAAAATGGGATGCTAACAGATCAGCTTTATCCTTGGCTGAAGTGACAACAGAACCATCTGGTTTGGACAGAGGTGGGAGCTGAGATGGGCAAAAGTGGCGGCCAATAGCTTTTGGCAAGAAACCAAAATGCTTGGCTACCATTAGGGCAAGAAGCAAGTTTTCTACTCTTGGCCTGTTCAAACTCTAGTTTGAACTGATTAATAACTTCTTTACAATTGTTGCGAGCTTTGGTATTGGCAGAAAATGAAACTGAAGAATTAGGAACAAGCCAATTAAGATATGCAACATTCTTCTCTTGAACAGCCTTAGCACATTTATTGGAAAACCAAGGTTTAGATAAAGGACGAGATTTTAAAGTAGATTGTGCAACAAAGGATTCCATTCCTGCAAGAATAATTTCGCTGACACGATCTGAGCAAACGTTGACATCAGAAGTTTTGAAACAGTAATCCGACCAAGGAAAAGAAGAAGAGAAATCTCGCAGGTCATCCCATTTTGCATTCTTGTAATGCCAAACAACACGAGGTTGGGAATAGCCATGAGATAAAGGCTCCATTGTAGAAGAGACAATCACCAAGTTGTGATCTGAAGTGCCTAAAGGACCTCTCACTTCGATCGTGTATTTAGAAGGGTTGTTTGTGAGAAAAAGTCAAGCGTGTTGGCTGTACCATTAGGATTGTCCGGTATTCTTGTAGGTAAATGAACAATCTGTGCAAGGTCATTAGTAATGGCAAAAGCCTGAGCATCTCGAACAGCTGGATCTGTGTGACTATAAAATGGAAGCCAGCTGGAGTTGTGAACATTTAAATCACCAAGGAAAATTACCTCACTGTTAGGACAGTTGGACTGGAGAAAGTCAAGTTGCAAGAAGAGAAAGTCAAAGAGCTCCAAGTGATTAGTGGAGTTAGGGGAACTGTAGAGACAACAAATGAATTTGACAGAATGAGGTAGAGAGATTTTAAGAAAGAGAAGATCAAAAAGAATTCCAAATTACCAAGTCTCTGACAGGGAATATCAGAACGGACTTATGCACAAGTACCACCTTTGAGCCGAAAGGAATCGTACAGCGAATAATTTGGGCATCTGAGATGAGCAGCAGTTGAATCAACCGATAACTGAGATTCTGTCAGAAAAAGTACATGGGGTTTGGCAGATTGCAAGTGGAAATGGATATCGTCGAGATTAGAATTGAGACCACGTATATTTGTGAAATGAATTAGGAAGTGTTTGGGAGATTTAGATCTTTTCATACATAAGCTTGTTCTATTAGTTTAACAATTCCTGGTGTATTCAATGGTAAGAAAAAGTGGGTGGGACATGCTGTATGAAGTAATGAGATTTTTGGATATGGCGTACACATGGTAAGCATATACCCAGATCCTTCACATAACGTGTCCTCGACAATGCTCCCCTCATACACACTACTCGGACTTCCTCCCGTCACTATCTGCAGAGTAGAGGTAGCAAGATTATATACTAGCTGATCCGGAGGCCTCCCAGAAATTTACCAATAAGTTCAGTTCGGTGTACTAACTAGCGGCCGGCCTGCGAATACCGTTTTAAAGCTGTACACTCGAAATGTAAGGAACATCGGATCTCGCCACGATGTTCATCATAATCTCAAAAGTCATCAATCATACTGCATGATGGAAGAGATGGGGAAAGGTTGACCGGAACTTAGCTCTAGAGACCAAACATGGGTTCCATCACTTCAAGCCTCCAATAAGTAAAGTGGTGGTATTGCACCGGTTGATGAAAGTCATCTACCACCTAGTACAGCCTGGTAACATAGAGGGGCGGCGTTCCTCCATGTGGTTTAGGCGCAACACCTCGACCCCTGCTTACATTGGTTCACACCTGGGTGGTCACCCACCATGTACTTGTATATGGAGGTTATACCCAGGATTACTAACAGTCCCACCATCGTGAAGGTGCAAGCAGAGGATTTGGCTGTCACAGACCGTCCGAACTTCGCCGAAATTGGGTCCACTTGACTTGAGTGTCACCCGAATATCACTTCCATCAGCGTTTTAGTACAGGTAGCAAGTACAGCTTGTCTGGAATATATCTGAGAGAATGTCTCTGACAACCTCACTTCCGGTGGGTGCGAGATTTGTGCCTTCGAGCACGACAGATGGTATTATTATTATTTTGTATTATTATTAGCCATATGGTGCAAGGAAGCCTGAGGCTTATGCTGCACCAGCCAAAAAAAAAAAAAAATTCTGAAATACCCTGAGAGAGAGAGAGAGAGAGAGAGAGACAGAGAGAGAGAGAGTAGAAGGGAATCACCAAGAAAGAGAAGAATGATGATATCCAGCTCAGGACCCTGGGTATGCCAAACTCACCAGATGTGAGCACCTGGGGTTAGATCCTCCCCGTGTCTTCGTGCGTTGGGACTGATACCAGGCAGCAACTGCTCCATGTTGGTGAAGAGGCCTGTCACTTTGTAGGGACACTACACATTCATAAGTTTTCAAGGTGGAGTTGAGTTTATGCCCGGGAGCCACCATGTTTAAAGAACACAAACCGGGTGGAAAAGGCCTGGGTTCGAATCCCCTCGATGACGCGAGGAACTTTAGCGGGCTTTTTTCACTCAGTGGCTGAGTTAGTCGGTCTCAGGCGTAGATAGAAAGGTTTTTCCCTCCAGATACTGGGGTTTTTTCGTCCAGCAAAACAGGCAAATCGGCCATAGAACTCACGCAATTTACAGACACAAATTCGGGTCTTCGATCACGTTTGGCATAGTCTTCTAAACAAGCTTCCATCTTATGGTTTGCCAACTGTTTTTAGTAATTGGTTATCCAGTTTTCTCTCTGATCGCTCACTGAGGGTGATGGCTCTCCGTCTTCTAACTTCTTCACTAATGCTGGTTTCCCCCAAGGTTCAGTTCTTTCCCTCGTGTATATTAATGATCTTCTTCCATTGACTGGAAACACTATCCAGTGTTGCCGATGATAGCACATTGCATTCCACTTTCCATTTTGAGAAACCTTGTCCTGCTCAATCAGCTTCAACTTCTCGAAAATCTGCTACCAATTCCTTAAATGCCGATCTTCACGTAATTTTTCCAGTGGGGCAAAGACAACTTAGTTGATTTCAAACCTTCTAAAACTCATAAACGACATCGATGAAGGGATAGAGAGCACGATGTCTTATTGTTCAGTCTATCTGAACTTATTGTTCAATAAGTTCAGATAGACTTCAGGAATGGTCAGAAAAATGGCAGCTATGCTTTAATCCAACAAAGTGTAAGGTATTACACCTGGGAAACAGTAATCCCAAAATAACTTATTCACTTGGTGGAGTTCAACTAAACCCAATACTGGAGGAAAGGGACTTGGGTGTTATGATACGGTCAGACATGAAATTCTCTAAGCATTGTAAACAAGTTGCAAGGAAGGCCCACGGTGTCCTATCGAACTTTTGCAAGTAGAGATAGGGACGTGATAATCCTATTATATAAGTCTTTTGTTAGACCACATATGGAATACTGTGTTCGAGTATGGAGACTGCACCCAAAGAAAGACATTGAGCTTCTTGAAAGGGTGCAAAGTCGGGTAACTCGCCTGGTGAGATGAGCAAATTGGCATCCTTACGAAGAAAGACTTCGAATATGTGGGTTTCAGAGTTTGGAAACTAGACACCTTAGAGGAGATTTGATTGAGGTGTTTAAGGCTCTTAGAGGCATCAGTAAAATGAATGAGGACAAAATTTTCAACATTATAAATGATGCTAGAACTAGGCGACATAAATGCAGGTTACGGGGGGGGGGGATGTTTAGGTTGGACCGCAGGAAGTTTTATTTTAGCCAGCGAGTTATAAATTACTGGAATAAGTTGCCTACATGGGTGGTAGGGGCTGACAGTTTGGGGAAATTCAAAGGTCATCTGGATAGTACCTTCGGGTCAGGGAAGTGCATAGGATGATAGGTTTAATTTCCTTTTTCTTTATTAATTATTATTTATTTTATTTTTTTTTTTTATCAGTTTTGCTCTTTTTTTTTTTTTTTTTTTTTTGGCTGGTGCAGCATAAGTCATAGGCTTTCTTGCACCATCCGGCCATTACTAATACTAATAACTCAGCCTAATCTTATATCTTACAAAAAGGATTCTTCTGCTCCTATGCTTATCCTTAGTGACACTCCGATTTCTAGGCGAAATGATGTCTTTTGAGGATTACCCTGAATTCTAATCTCTCTTGACACAAGCACATTAAAAATATTGCTTCCTCTGCATCTAAAAAACTTGGTTTTTTCTTTCGCTCTCGGGGTTACTTTTCTTCCAAACAGCTGCTCACTCTGTATAAATCGCAAATCCGCTCTACCAAGGAATATTGTTCCCACATCTGGGGCGGTGCCCCAAAACCTGTCTCAGGCTTATTGATTCCATTCAGAACAGGGCAGTTAGTTTAATTAATAATTCATCTCTAACAGAGTCTCTCCACTTGCTGTCTCATAGACGTACTGTTTCTGCTGCATGCCTCTTCTAGATACTTCCATGGGCACTGTTCATCTGAATTGGCTTCTATAATTCCCGCTCTTTCAAAACAGTCCGAACACGTGCCGCCACCAGCCAACATCTATTTACTGTCCAACTTCAAACCCACAGAACCAACTTTTCATCTTCCTCGTTTATTCATTCAACTGCCATTTTCTGGAACAACCTTCTTTCATACGTATTTCCTGAAAATTACAGTCTACAGAAGTTCACTCCCAATGTCAACAAATATCTTTTTTAGTCTTCTCAACCTCCAACCCAAGCACGGTACTAAGTACTATAGGTTCTAATACCTCTCGTGTTTGAAGTTTACATAAAAAAAAAAAGTTCCTGTGGCAGGAATTGGATTTCCCAAGTTCAAGAACTCTCACCCCAACAAGTATGAGTTTCGTTTTCAGAAGGTTATAACTCCCATTTTTTTAAATTACTGTTTTGATCCCCAGATATCAGCCCTGGAAATTAGTCCACCACAAAAACGAGCTCTGAGCGAATGGGAGCACGGAATGCATACAAAGGGGGAACCCATATATACGCAGGTTAGAACAAAAGCGAGGGAGATAAGCGCTTTGAAAATCGTCTAGGGGGAAGTTTTTTTTAGGAGAGAAGCACTTTGAAAACGTTCTAGTGGGAAGTTTTTTTTAGAGAGGAGAGTGTTTTCAGAAGTTGAGAAGTTTTACAAAAGACAAGAGTTCTAGAAGTTGAGAGAAGTCTTTGCGAGAGATACCTGGAGTTTTTCTTTGCCGAGTTTTTAGAAGCTGAGAGTAAAGAGTTTTCAGACGAGAGTTCCAGCAGAGCTGATCATTACAGAACGATCGTTGCTGTTCCAGTCACAGCAGACCAAGACATTCTTTATATTGGTAAGTTTGCCTTACTCTCACCCTCTTTCAGTACATAACCATTCCTTGTTAGTATAATTGTTATTGCACAATTATACTAACACACTGAACTGGCTTCCCATAATTCCTGCTCTCTTTTTCAAAGCAGTCCGAACATGTGCCACAACCAGTAAACATTCTTTTACTAACCAACTTCAAAGCACACAGAACCAACTTTTCTTCTTCCTCCTTTATCCATTCAATGTCAACAAATATCTTCTTTCGTCTTCTCAACCTTTAACCCACGAACAGTACGAAGTACTATAGGTTCTAATACCTCTCGTGTTTGGGATTTTCATAAAAAAAAAAAAAAAAACACACACACACACACAATGTGAGAATATATTGCATCCAATGTGCACATATTTGAGAATGTGACCTGTACTGATATGCAGGGATGGCCCTAGGTTTTTTTTAAGGAGGGGAGAGCTACAACAATATTCCAGGGAATCTTTAAGCTTAAATCTTTACATTACAATGCAATAATCCAAGTTATTTTGATCAGGGAAGGGGGAAAGACTATAGCTCCTTTAACCATACCTGGGACTGGCCCCTTTGATACAGCATTAATTCCATACAGCAACCTGGAAATACTCATGCATGGAGGGCACTGTACAGATGTGTTCAGTTGCCATTTAATTCTATTAACTTTCTTGAAATTATGTGTATTTATGATGATCATCATCATGAATACACATAATAAAATACACATCATCATCATTTATTATGATGATGTGTATTTTAGATTCAAAATGACCACCTTAAAAAAAAAGTGGGACATACTGATCACCTTAAAAAAAAAGTGGGAATGGAACTTGGTTGATCAAATTCCACATAATGGGAGAGTTACTAATGCATCATATAAGAAAAGACATGAAGAATGAACATGACCACTACACCATGTTGTATAAGCTAAAGTATACATGTTTAGAGGAAAATTGTGTAACATACAAATTTTAAATAATTGCTTTTTTTGGTAGTATTCTCTGTTGCCGTAAATAAGTGCATATCAAATCTGAGTAATTTAATATCACAAATCAATTATATTTTATTCTCATTAATACTGCTTAAAGGTAATTTACTTTTAATTTTAAATTATATTAACTGACATTATTCAAAAATTGTTTAGCAGTAGTGATTGGATATACTTTAGAGATAAGCATGTAGAACTATTAAAGCTGTTTACTTTCAAGACTATGTTCACATATGATTAAACCTAAAGTAATAAATGATAAGAATAATAAAGTTGTTTTATTCAAATATCTCTTAGTATATGCAAATTATATGAACGATGATCAACAACTTAGTTAAGTTCACATTTGTCATTAGATATATTGGACAGACAACTTGTGTATTCCAGACCTGCTAATATTCATAAAATCGAACCAATGCTAACTTATTATGATTTTCTCTTGTAGAGAATCTGTATCCTCATTTTGAATTTAAATCAATATTTTGAATTTAAACCAAATAAAAATAGAATAATAAGTAGAATATTAAGGATATTAAGAAATATTATATTTTAAGTCACAGAATCTCTTACCTGAAATATTTTCCCAGGAATAACTGCAAACTATAATCAGAATAGATGAAACTGTGTTTAAAGACCTGCTTAAAGATAGATGAACTGTGCAACAGGACAAAGGAATGAAAGCAAGCTTTGACCCTAAATCCATGGATGGCAAATAATTAAGAATCTGCAGATAAAGGAACCACTAGGTGGCAGTGATCACATTGTGCTCAAGTGGGATTTACTCAAAGAGGTAGCTACCATCAGGGGTAAAGGGAAGGGTTTTTGCTTTCGTAAAGGCGACTACGGAGGTCTGAGATAGTATTTAAATTCTATACAGTGGGACCACCTGATGATGTTACCAACAGCAAATTCAAAATGGGAAGCATTCAAAGAATTAAACCCGAGTTGAGGGAAATAAAACATGCAACTCTCGTCCGAGATCGATTAATTCAGCCATGGTGGTAAAAAAAAAAAAAAAAAAAGTCGATAAAGCTCTTTCCTTCGAGACAGGGTTCGAACCTAGCCCTTTTTGACCCGGGGGCTCACATCTGTGAGTATGGGCTTGGCACACCCAGGATCCTGAGCTGGATATCATCATTCTTCTCTTTCTCTCTCTCACTCAGGAACTTTTTTTTTCCTGGTGCAGCATAAGCCTCAGACTTCCTTGCATCATATGGCTCTTAATAATAATTAATGAAGCTACTAAGTGTTTATTATTTTTATTATTAGCCATATGGTGCAAGGAAGCCTGAGGCTTATGCTGCAGCATAAGCCTCAGGCAAAAAAAAAAAAAAAAAAAAAATTTCCAAATTTACCCTAAGAGAGAGAGAGAGAGAGAGAAGTACAAAGGAATCACCAAGAAAGAGAAGGATGATGATATCCAGCTCAGGACCCTGGGTTTCCCAAGCCCATATTCACCAGATGCAAGCCCCTGGTTTTTCACACCAACTAAGAAATATTGTTCAAGGTTTAGACCTAAATGGAATATGACATCCATTCAGATGAGTGGATGTCATATTTCATACCAACTAAGAAATATTGCTTACATCTGGTGAGTATGGGCTTGGCACACCCAGGGTCCTAAACTGAATATCATCATTCTTCTCTTTCTTGGTGATTCCCTTCTACTTTTGTTTCTCTCTCTCTCTCTCTCTCTCTCTCTCTCTCTCTCTCTCTTAGGGTAACTCATGAATTTTTTTTTTTTTTGGCTTGTGCAGCATAAGCCTCAGGCTTCCTTGCACCATATAGCTAATAATTATAAAATAATAAAAATAAATAAAAAATATTGTTCAAGGTTTAGGCCTAAATGGATGTCAGATTTATATGTATGCCATGCATTTGTCATCTCTGCCACATGTTGTACATGTGGCAGAGAAGACAAATGCATGGCATACATATATTTTTTGTTAGTTGTTGGCACATCGGCTTCTGTGGCCATAATGCACCTCCCAAAGTTTTTGCATTTTACTCTGAACCAAGCCCGAGGCAGGATTCGAACCCGCGACCTTTGGGTTGCCGGGCAAGTACTTTACCCACCTGGCTAGCCCTGTCGGCCTATGATAGATATAAGCTGGTCTGTAACCAAGTCAAAAAGGAAGTTAGGCAGGCGAAGGCAGATTACGAGAAATCTTTGGCAAAGGAAAACAGCAGAGAATTCTTCACTTTTGTAAACTCTAGAAGAAAGGGGATGAATCAGATTGGTCCACTGGATATTGATGGTTCAACTGTTAATGAGGTAGCTAAGGTAGGTAACAAACTAAATGAATATTTTGCATCTACATTCACAAATGAGGAGTTATTCGGGGAGGGGAATGCCAGAGGTGAATTAAACTCTGGCAGTGGGGTAGATGATTTTGTAATAACTGAGAGCAAAGTGAAGGAGAAATTGTTGAAGATATAAGAAAGGCACCTGGGGTGGATGGGATCTATCCAGTTATATTAAAGTAGGCAGCAAAGGAAGTAAGAAAACCCTTAGCCATAATTATAAGAGCTTCCTTGGACTTAGGGGAGGTACCCATGGACTGGAGATGTGCAAAAAAAAATTTGCAAATGTGACCCCAATTCACAAAGCAGAATCAAAGGGCAACCCAAGTAATTACAAACCTGTTAGCATAACTTCAGTTCTAAGGAAATTAATGGAGGCACTGGTTAAAGAAGCACTGCAGGGTCAACTCAACCATCCCTCTATCAATATCATATATTTGGATCTTAGAAAAGGCTTTTGATACTGTTGCACATGGAAGACTGCTGCCCAAATTGGAGCAATGTGGCATTGGAGGCGAATTGCTGCTATGGATAAAGGGATGGTTGAGTGGGAGAAGACAGTGGTAATCAATGGACACTGCTCATCATGGACTAATGTTATTAGTGGAGTCCCTTGGGGTTCAATGTTGGGTCCATTGTTGTTTTCTGTATTTATTAATGATATTGATAATGGTATATCAGGCTTAATGTCGAAGTTTGCAGATGATACAAAGGTTGGCAGGGTTGCTAATGACAGTACACTGCTGCAACAGTATCTAAAAAAAGTTACATTGACAAATGTAAAGTACTGCATATGGGAAGCAGTAACCCCAGAGTAACGTATCAAGTGTGTTTTGCTACACTGATATCATCATCATCACTGTCCTAACACCTACTTGTACCTGCGCTTTCTGAGCAATAAGTTCATCCGCACTTTATTCCTCTATCCTATCAATTTTAATCTTTTAATCATATCCTCCGTATAATAAATCAAACATTGAGGATATGTTACCGCCCCTGCCCCGAAGAGGCAGATATCGATTATCTAGAGCTCAATTAAACTTTAAACTTCAAAGGCAAACTTCTATAAATTGTGATTCTTGTTCCAGCCAAATTAAAACTCTAAACATTTAAAATTCATCAATATATTTTTGTATTTTATACTTTTTACAGCATTTTCTTTTATACAACTACAAACTCTAAAATCAATATAAAACCCTAAACAATAAAATTAATCAATATAGTTTTGTATTTTATATTTTATACTTATTTTTTTTTTCAAAATTTCCTTTTTATACAACTATAAACTATAAGATCAATAAATTCCAATTCCAACTAAATCTCAACTCCATAAAAACACTATTTACATATATACAAACTTTTACAATTGTCTAATCCTGTTTACTTCTCTAGCAAACTCAGAAAAAGCTTCATTCCATTCTCTATTCTTAAACAAGTCACTCCAGGTGTATGAGTCGGAGCCAGTCTGCCTAATTAACATATTCCTTGGTATATCATATCTTACACACTGCCGTAAAATATGCTCTGTATCCTCTACCATCCCACAAATACACATTGGATTTTCTTCTACACCAAGCTCTACCAGTCTTTTCTTTAACCCACGTCCAGTTATTAACATTGTTTGGAACATTACTAGACCAGACCAAGATGAAATCTCTTTCACAGTTTTCATCCCAGGCAGAAAGGCAAACGTAACACCCCATAGCAGAACTGTTCCATCTTTCCTGCCAAATACAATCTATATCTTGCTGTAACCTTTTCTTTTCTACTTTCAAATCGCGTCTTCCATACTCTCTTCCCTCTTCTCTACAAGATTTTATTCCCATAAGTTCTATTCTCTTATTATTCTTAATCGCATATTTGTCCTTTTAAGTATAATAATTCTCTACCACTGTCAGTGTACTACACTGACAGTGGTAGAGAACGAAAAGAACCTGGGAGTAATTGTGCAGGAAGATATGAAGTTTTCTGAGCTGTGCAGACGATCTGCAAGAGTAGCTCATGGTGTCTTGTCAATGATGTACAGGAATTTATCTAGCAGTGATAAGGAGATGATTATCATCTTGTATAAGGCAATGGTCAGGCCACACCTTGAGTACTGTGTACAGGTCTGGAGGCCTTATTTTAGGAAGGATGTAGAGCTGCTGGAGTGAGTGCAGAGAGGGGAAACAAGATTAGTGAATAGAACAAAGGGTTGCTCTTATGAAGAAAGGCTTAAGTTTTGCAAATTACAGTGTCTGGAGACTAGGCACCTGCGACGTGATCTAATTGAGGTGTATAACACCTTGAATGGTTTGAGCATGCTCAATGCTCATGGGATTCTTTCTCTTGCTCAGAATAATCGCCTGAGAGGGCATAAATTCAAATTGAGGAAAGACAGTTGTGCAACAGATGTGTGGAAGTTTGCCTTTAGCCAGCGTGTGGTTGATTGCTAGAACAAACTTCCATCTGTCATTGTAGAAGTTGACAGCTTATATTCGAGGCAGAACTAGACAAACATTTGGAGGGAGTGGATGGGTGAAATTAGACTTTTTTTTTTTTTTAGCTGATGCTATATAAGTTCGCTCTCTTGAATCATGTACCTTTACTAATGCTAATGGGAAGTATAATGGGAGATAATTCCCAGAAGCTTGACGGGGACTTTGTTTATACCATCTTCAAAGGGATAGCAAACACGTCGAAGGCTATATATATATATATATATATATAGCCCTGGAAGGTTCCATTGTTGTATTTCAAAAGTGCATGGGGGGATGGATTAAGTAGGCGAAAGGAAGAGAAGGAAAATTTCCACCCCCTCATATTTCACCAATAGTTTGGGAATTTTAAAATTTAGGGATTTAGAACAGATTAAATGTCTTTTGGAGGAAAGAATATCCAATTATCCATCCAATTATTCACCATGCATGTATTTAGGGTCAAAGTTTGCTTTCATTCCTTTGTCCTGTTGCAAGGTTCATCTATCTTTAAGCAGGTCTTTCAATACTGTTTCCTTCTATTCTGATTACAGTTTGCAGATATTCCTGGAAAAAATTTCGGGTAAGAGATTCTGTGACTTAAAATATATTTCTAAAATTTAATATTTCTTGATATCCTACATATTCTACTTATTATTCTATTTTCATTTGGTTTAAATTCAAAACATTGATTTAAATTCAAAATGAGGAGACAGATTCTCTACAAGAGAAAATCACAATAAGTTAGCATTTGTCCGATTTTACAAATATTAGCAGGTCTCGAATACACAAGTTGTGCATCCAACTTGGCTAGTATAAAGTTTCGAAACAACAGGATCCCCATAAGGCTTTTTATACTATGTTATTTTCCATTAGATGTGAATTTGTATAAGTAACTGCTTATCGTTCAAATTAACTGAAACCCAAATGTTCACAAGACAAAAACAAATAAGCGAGTTCTTCCAAGTTTAATAATACACAAATTGTTCTTCCTTGGCAATATTTTTAAACTATTTTTTTTTTGTGAAAATTATATATACAATTATTTATTGTATATATAATTACTTCTCAGCCATGCATCAAATGCTTATGCGATTAGAATACACTTCTGTATTTTATGAGATCCATATGCCTGCTATTTTAAGTAATGGATCCTGCAGCACCCTTTCAATTTTTTTCATAAAACTTGCAAATGGCAATATGTATTCAACCAAATATTTTTCTTGAATCCCAATGTTGATTATAACAAATGGCATACAAGATGTGAGATAAAATACAGACTGAAAACAATAATAGAAAATTATTTGATAACAGAATTAACCTAACAGCTACTGTTATTGGTGTTTCTATATTTCACACAATTATACATTGAGTGATTATGTTTAAAGTGAGTTCAGATTTATTTTCTCTTTTTGAGAAAGAGAGGAGAGGTACAAAGCATTGAAGCTATGAGCATTATTAACATCAGCTACTGGATGAAAGGTTTCATCTTTGCTGAAGGAAATAAAAAATCATTTGAAAGTCATCATTTGAATCATCTGTTGTAACATTCCAACTACAAATTGCAGCACAGATAAAAAGGAATTTTTCATATCCTTTCTTACAACCTTCATTCCTAATTGTGCTTTAACTTCAAAAAAATAATGTATAATGTAAAAAATATAAAAATTTCCTTCAAAAAATTTAAATTTAGTTTAGCACAATTTTAATTTATAATATGAAATTGGAAACTAATATAAATTTCAATCAGAATTAAAGTACAGTATATAATTATTTTATTTCTTTTAAAATGCAGTCATTCTCGTAACTGTAGGTTAGATGACTGAATAAAGAACATCTTAAAATAAAGTACAATTCTTAAGTAATCTTGTTTTAAATGAAGTGTACAGAATATTAATATTCATAAATTAATTCTGTGAAATTTCATAACAGTATTATGCAAACTGTCTAATATTTCAAAATCATATAATATCAGGAACACGGTAAACTGGTTTGTGTACATATAAAAAAATATCCCTGAGAACAAAATAGCTCCTTTAATTGCTGGAAAGCATCTCTAGCAACACATTTTAACAACAAAAAAAAAAATAATAATAAAATAAAATAATAATAAATAAATAAATAAATATAATTATTTCAAAAGAAAAAGTACTTAGAATTCAGTTCCCCAGGAAGAACATTATCGCTTTGGCAAAGTTCTATGTTAAAGCAGTAAGTAGAAAGTCAGTAAAAAAACATTCATATTTTCTTATAATGCAAGTCAATATAGCAAAAAAAAAAAAAAAAAAAAAAACTGAGGAGAGCCGTAAACAACTGACTAAATACATAGGTAAAATATTTAGTTTATAGAGTATTTTTTTTGAAAAATATTTTTAACTGAATCTGCTTTTAAACACAGAACTGCTAAACAATATTACTATTTTATTTGTGATTCCTGGTAAACAATGCCTTTAACTGTAGTATTTATGCCACTCACTGTATATATAATTATTTTATATACAGAAAAAAAAAAAAAAAATTTCTAAAGCAACTTTCTGCTTCTTTATAACTTTACAATATACAACCTATATCTTCTGTACCATGAAAAAATTATTTACAAAATAAATGCTATTAAAAAGCATGTATAATGCCAAAACAATGACTAGCATATCAACTGCAGCATTAAATGCGCAGTTTTGCTCATCACAGATATTTCTATATATCGCAAATATGTCAATGAAGGCTAAATTTTTTTGTGCTATCTCTAGCATTGTTGTTTAGAAAGTTGAGTGATGGGGAACGCCTAGAATAAGATGAAAATGAATCCGAAATTGCCGCCTGTCCTATTCTTTCATACAACATTTCTATGTCAGCACTATATCTGGAAAGATAAAGGAACAATGTAACTTATTCAACCATAAATTTTTACCCAAGTATTACTAAAAAAAATTTTTTTTTTTCGAAATTAACATTAAACTTTGAATAGAGAGAAACGGTACATCAATAAGCAGACTGACAATTATAATGAATCTAAACACATACACACAAAAACGCTTCATCGTGAAAGATGCTTTGATTTATTAAGTTTTATGTTTTATAATTATGTTCCTTAATCTCAACTTATCATAAAAATAAGATACTTACCTGATTTGAAAGATGTTTCTACCTGTTTATAAAATCACGTGAGATTAATTTAAAAGCATGTAAAGCATGCCAAAATAATGACTGGCATAATTCATCTGCACTAATTATAGACATTTGTATATACATGTGTACTAATCACAGACATTTATATACTGGTGTTCAAAGAAAGTGCATCACCTAGGAATTTCAACATTTCTAACCCTTTTTTGCGATGGCATGTTACATTAATGACTAGCATCACAAATAGAAATATAAAGAAAAGATATTTATTAATAGTTAAGGCAAAGCAAAGTAATATTTTACAGGTGCTCTCAAAATATTCCAAAATGAGCATTCGCAACCTTTATACAACAGTTTTGGTAAACACAACAATTATGGCTGAAATGTTATCAGAAGCCCTCAATTTGCTTCAGTTTATCATTTTAAATGGAAAACAAAATGAAAAGTTCACCAGGTGCAAATTAATATTTAGTTGAACTGCCTCTGGCCCTGATGACAGCAGCAGCACACTGTCAAGCCATTGACAAGATCAATTTCTGAAGATAATCAACTGATAGTTTATGGTTTCAAACACAAATTATGGCTTCCTGAAGTCCACGAAGGGTCTTTGCTTTCTTTCTGGCAACTGCAGATTCCACACAATGCCAACAGTTCTCTATAGGATTCAGGTCAGGGCTGTTTCCTAATACCAGCTAAGAATTGTAATGGATCATTCTTCCAACCATTTTTTTGCCTGTAACAAATGTAAACACATTACTGTTGAACATCTAATGCAGAAATGAAGCTAAAGTAACCACAGAAGTGCCTACTTACACTTTTCGCCCAATGACAAGGAGCAGTCGTCGTCCCGAAAAATGCAGTTACTTGGCAGGTTGAAATGGTCTCTAATGGTTGGCAGCAATTTGCCTTCCAATATAGCCAGGTATCCATTGGCATTTACAGAACCTTTTATAAACTGCAGGTGACATACTCTGCAATACAAAATGCACTCCCATATCATTTGGTTGGTAGGAAATTTCACTGTAGACACCATAGAGTCTGGATGGTATTCTTCACCACATCTACGGCGAATCGTTTGTCTCTGGTATTCTTCACCATCAGAGCCATACACGTTGAATTTCTTCTCATCTGAGAAAATAACGGACTTCCACTGCTCAGGGATCCATTTGAAGTGCTCCTTACACCAAATCAATTTGGCCCGTTTTCATTTTTTGTGTGAGGAGGAGCTTCTTCTTAGGACGACGGCTACAAGTCCATTTTTGAAGAGGCATCTTCTAACTGTTACTGCACTTGCTACCACTGCTGTATATTCTTCCCATTCTCTTTTCAGCTTAGACCAGGGGTCACCAAACTTCTTTGACCGTTGACCCCTTCAAGAGTTTGACTTTTTATTGATCCCCCCTCTATTTTACTATTATGTAATTATAATAGGACAAGCAAAAAAGACACTTATGTGAGTTTTTAGATTGTTTATTTTATAGCTACAGTGTTTATTGTATGTATAATACAGTATATATTATTATATTGGCTTAACATCAAAGGGATACGTTTTTGTTTTTGATGTCCTTCTTAGCATTGCATATTTGATAGAAGGGATAAATAATATATAAAATATAAAATTTAATTTAGATGACAAAATAACAATAATACAATCTTCCTTATATATATGAAAATAAGACTTTTATTAACTTAGTATACATTTACTAACGTTGTCAATGTGAAGGGTGCGACTCTTGACAAGATTAGCAATGTTGGGCTCAAAATTAGTAAGTTTCAACCTTAAATAGCACAGAATTTTATATCTAGCTTATTTCTCTGTTTTGTTAAAATGGAATTAACATGACTGAAACCAGCTTCAATCATGTACAAGCTTGGAAATGCAAGCAAAAAGGGAAGTACCACTTCAGAAAGTTTTGGATATTTTTCTACATATTATTCCAAAAGTAATTTAATGGCCAATTTTAAAATGCATCTTAGCTTCAAGATCAACTGACAATTCAATAAGTTCATCTTGTAAGTTAGCATTAGCATTAGTAGAGGCATTTGATGCAAGAAAGCAAGCTTATGCAGCATCAGCCAAAAAAAAAAAAAAACCCACTTCCACTTCACCCCTCTGTTCGTTCAAAATACCCGTCCAGCTGAGCCTTAAACTTATTTAGGCTATCAACCTCCACCACAAGGGATGGAAGTCTGTTCCACCAACCAACCACCCGCTGGCTAAAGGCAAATTTCTGCACGTCTATCCTACATCTGTCTTTCCTCAATTTGAATTTATGCCCTCTCAGGTGATTTTTCTGAGCTAGAGGAAGAATCCCATCAGCATTGAGCATGCTTAAACCATTCAAGGCTTTATACACCTCTATCAGATCACCTCGCTGGTGCCTAGTCTCCAGACACTGTAATTTGCAAAACTTAAGCCTTTCTTCGTAAGAGCACCCCTTTGTTCCATTCACTAATCTTGTTGCCCTTCTCTGTACTCGTTCCAGCAGCTCTACATCCTTCTTGAAATGAGGTCTCCAGACCTGTATACAGTACTCTAGGTGTGGCCTGACCATCGCCTTATACAATGGAATAATCACCTCCTTATCCCTGCTGGAAAAATTCCTGTATATCATTGACAATACTCCATGAGCTACTCTTGCAGCCCGTCTGCACTGCTCAGAGAACTTCATATCTGCCTGCACAACCACCCCCAAGTCCCTTTCATTCTCTACCACTGTCAGTGTAGTACCACAGAGTTGATATGTTGCTCTGGGGTTGCTGTTTCCCATGTGTAGTACTTTACATTTATCAATGTTAAACTTCATTTGCCACCTCTCAGCCCATCTGCTCAACCTTTCCAGATCCTGTTGCAGCAGCATAGTGTCAGTAGTGTCCTTGACAACCCTGCCAACCTTTGTATCGTCTGCAAACTTGGACATTAATCCCGATATACCATCATCAATATCATTTATAAATACAGAAAACAATAATGGACCCAACACTGAGCCCTGAGGGACTCCACTAATAACATCAGTCCACGATGAGCAGTGTCCATTGATTACCACTCTCTGTCTTCTCCCCCTCAACCACCCCTTTATCCATAGCAGCAATTTGCCTCCAATGTCACACTGCTCCAATTTGTGTAGCAGTCTTCCATGTGCAACAGTATCAAAAGCCTTTCTAAGATCCAAGTATATAATATCAAAGTTATTCCCGGCATCCAGTTCTTTTGTGACTGCATCATAGTATCCAATCAAGTTGGTCAGGCAAGACTTCCCCTTAACAAAACCATGCTGTGTCTGAGCTATAACTGAAGTCTTGTCTAAATGATCCTGCAGTGCTTCTTTAACCAGTGCCTCCATTAATTTTCCTGGAACAGAAGTTAAGCTCACAGGTCTATAATTACTTGTGTCAGCCTTTGATCCTCCTTTGTGAATTGGGGTCACATTTGCACATTTCCAGTCTATGGGTACCTCCCCTGAGTCCAAAGAAGCTCTCATAATTATGGCTAAGGGTTTGCTTACTTCCTTTGCTGCCTCCTCTAATATAACTGGATAGATCCCATCCACCCCAGGTGCCCTTCTTGTGTTTATCTTCAACAGTTTCTCCTCCACTTTAATCCCAGTTATTTCAAGATTCTGTAGCTTACTGCTAGAGTTGAATACACCTCTGGCATTCCCCTCGCTGAATAACTCCTCATGTGTGAATGTCGATGCAAAATATTCATTTAGTTTGTTAGCTACCTGAGCAGGATCATCAACACTTGACCCATCTGATTCATCCCCTTCCTTCTAGAGTTTACATAAGTAAAGAACTCTTTGCTGTTTTTCTTTGCATCCCTTGCCAAGGATTTCTCGTAATCTGCCTTCGCCTGCCTAACCTCCTTTGTAACTTGGTTGCATATCAACTTGTGTCTATCATAGGCTTCTGTGTCATGTGTTAATTTGTATGTATCCCATGCATTTTTCTTCTCTGCCATATGCCTCATTAGTTCATTGACATCCATTTTGGCCTAAACCTTGAACAATATTTCTTAGTTGGTATGTAAAGCCTAGTAGCTTCCAAGATAAGTTCTTTGAATGCTTCCCATTTTGAATTTGCTGTTGGTAACATCATCAGTTGGTCCCACTGTATAGAATTTAAATACTGTCTCAGTCCATCGTAGTCGCCTTTACGGAAGTAATAACCCTTCCCTTTACCCCTAATGGTAGTTACCTCTTTGAGTAAATCCCACTTCAGCACACTGTGATCACTGCCACCTAGTGGTTCATTTATCTGCAGATTCTTAATGCATGAAGAATCACTGCTGATAATCAAATCAAGAGTATTACTCCCTCTAGTTGCCTCCCGAACATGCTGATGTAGAAAACAATCATCCAATAAATCCACAAAAGTCCTGCTAGTGTGTGAGTAACCAGCCCCCAAATTCCAGTCAATATCTGGGAAATTAAAATCTCCCATTATAAGACACTCTGATTTACTGGCCCACTCTATTTCCCTGTACAGTTCCTTATTATACTCATCAGAGTCATTAGGCCTATAGCACACTCCTACTCTCAATTTTGATCTCCCAATGTTTATGTCACACCAAACTGACTCGACACTGCACTGTCCAGCGATGTCGACTAGCTTCACTTCCTTGGTTTTTATGTGTTTCTTAACTAATAACATAACCCCTCCTCCCTTCCTATCCTTTCTGTAGACGTTGTACTCCCCAAATTGCAGTTCTGCATCCCTTATATCTGTGTGACACCACGTCTCTGATATCCCAACAATATCTGCCTTCGATGTTTTGAGCAATACCTCAAATTCATCAAATTTATTTACTAAACTCCACGCAAGTATACCTGCACCTGTTTCTATTCTTAGCTACCCTAACACAACCCATGTGTTTACTTGTACCGCAATGGCTCCCAGCAGTCTCTGAAATACCATGCATCTTGTTTTTCAGGCTTCTGCTTATTCTAATAGAAGCAGTGCAAGAATCTCTTTCACCTCTGCTAGTGGCTACTGTCAATCTATTGGTCTTTGTCTCCCCCCAAGCTAGCAGTTTTCCGACCCACCTAACACTGCCTCGATAGCATCAGCAAATAAGTTACATTTGATATTTTCAGTATCTGCAGAAAATGGCGTGATAATCCAACCTGGAATGTGCATGTTTTCAAAATCTGCAAATCACAATTTAAAATCATCGCTCAAATTTTGAAGATGTTTTGTGTATATTTCTAACTCTTCATCTTTTACTTCCAATTGCCGTAGATTCGAAAAGCACTGAAAATCTTTTCGTAACAATGATGATTTAAATAAGGCTAATTTTAACTTGGAAGCCTAAAAGAATCATCCGAGCCTAAATAATCGTGACATCTTTACCTTGTAGATGGGTCTGTACGTCATTAAATTTTGAAAATAAGTCCGCCAAGTAGAAAATATGATTCTTATTTCTCTTCAGTTCATCATTCAAAAACAAATTAACATCTGTAAGAAACTCTAGGGTTGAGTCGAACAACTCAACAAATCTTTGTAGACTTGCACCTCTAGACAACCATCTTACTTCAGTATGCAAGAGTAATTGGTTTGATACTTCATTTTTTTCACAAAGTTTAGCAAACAATCGCGATTTAAGAGGATGAGCTCTAATTTGATTATTAGATTTAATACACACTCTTAGAGTATCATGCAGTTCGTCACTGAGAGTTTTTGCCACCAAATGGTTTCGGTGCAACACAGTGAATAGTACGTACACTTTGAACTTTTTCTTTCAGAAAGGCAGCGAAACCTCGATAACGGCCCACCATTGCAGGTGCTCCATCTGTGGCTACTGCTGTTATATTAGTAAATGGAATATCATACTTATTTAAATATTCCTCCAATCACTGAAAAATTGTCAACCCCCGTCCCAACTGTCAACCCCGTTCCACTTTCAAGATATTTTGCAAATAAAAATTCGTCAATAAATTGATGTCTGGTTCTACTATAATATCTTACATAAGCCATAAGAATAGAAGAACTACTGAATGTAGATTCATCAAGTTGGATGGAGAAATTACTATTTTTGAGTTCTGATACTACAGTTTTTTTCTACATCTTCAGCCATTTCACCAACACGCCTTTTCATGGTATTCACACTCAATGGTAAGCATTTTAAAACAGTGCCAGAATCTTTTTTTCATTATGGTTTCAATTACTTGTTTGATTGCAGGTATAACAATGTCCTCTGCAATTGCATATGGTTTTCCTTTTTTTTGCTATATTAAAAGAAATAATGTAGGAGGCTGTTAATCCTTGTTTATTGTCAGCTTTGGCAGGTGCTTTCATAAATAATTTTATAGTTGGTCGATGTGTGTATTTCTCTTTCAGTTCTTTAAAAAAGTCAAGATCTTTATCTTTCTTATCAGGGTGGAGTCTTTGAAGATAATCTTTCATTTTTGCATCGTTACTAAAAGTTTTTTTCACAAAGAAGACACACAGGCCTTGTTTCATTTGTTAATGAAGCAATAAACCCAAGTTTCAAATATTCTAATGAATATTGTCTGCATTTCTTTTTAGAATCTGAAGCTGCCATTGTGGTTACTGGGGTTGTAACAAAATAATTAAAATTGAAGTCAGTAAGCAAAAGTAATAAGTTTAAATAATATACCTACTCACATATTTCTATAGGATGTACAATACTACCAGCCCTGCTCAACTCTTCAACATAGAGAAGTTTAGTTTTGTGAATGAATAACGACTGAATTATAATATGTATGTTGATGAATTTCAGAACATTAACGCTCACTTGTATGTCGATGCGCAAAAATGAGACTGGGATCGAATATGTGCAAGTGTAAGTAAATAAGCAACAGTGCACGTGTTGCAATCTTGCTCCCGCCGCGCCGGCCGGGCAGGCGGGAACCACAGACATCCATTTATCGGTAAATACGTCATTTTGGCCTAGTTGATTGGCCTCCGTAACTATTTTCATGACCTTTCTCCATCTTATAGGTCCTATTCATGTCACTGTTCCCACAATTCACTGTTAATTGTGTTGTCATTCAGGATGGAGATAATCCAAGTTAACCGAATTAAATATTACCCATACAATGATGTCTTATATTTTTCTATCGACCCCTGGGGTCGATATAACATTGTTAGGGGATGAAGAAGCTTTATGTTTTTAAGGCATAAGTGCTTCAAAGCGTGGTCTGTTTTGGCGTTTGCATCAGGTTCCTTTTTTTTTTCTTTCAGCAGAACGAGTATTCTTGAGTTTGTAAAGAAATCTATTCACTGTCAACTGATTATAAGACACTCTATAAGCAATATGAAGGGAAGAACATCCTTCCTCATGTAAAGCAACAATAGCACTTTTTCTTCGTGGCATCAACTGCACGTAACTCACCATCCTGACATAAGCAAGGAATGACTGCAACTCTTGCTGAGTGTGCTTATATAGCTGAAAGTAACAGCTGATGCAATATTACATCATCACCTACACGTGTCAATCTTATCTGATGCAATCTGTAAGAAATATTGCCATATACTTAAGTTATTTGGATGACAATTACAATTTTAATGGGTGATGCACTTTCTTTGAACACCAGTGTATATACATGTGTACTCATCACAAACATATGTATTTACTGCAAGTATTTCAAGGAAGATATTTTTGTGCCATCTAGCATTGCTGTTTAGAAAGTTGAGCGATGAAGATATGCTATCAATCTAATATTATTTGTGATTTTTTCTTCTCATATGTGAATCAATTGAACTACTTTCACTTTACCTTTCCATTTTGCTACAGATGAAGGAAAGGTACACATGGAGCACCATGGTTTATACCACATAGTTAATTTTTTTAATTTTTTTTTTTATTAAGCTATAAAATGATAATGATATAGCAAAATAAAACATGACATTTATGCCAGCATGTAAGTTGACGTTTCAAGCACTAAAACATTGACCGAAATTTCAGGGTCAACTTATGTCAAGAATAAAATCGTATGCTTAAATTACAAGCATATGCTTAGGGTTAGAAAAACACAAATAACACCTACATATTTACAATTTATTTGATTATACATATTTATTTACAAAAATTGTTGCTCACTTTTAAAAACTAGAATTTGCTCATCTTGATCAGACAAAAACATTGCATACAATTCATCAGGAATTACATTTACTTTAAGTATCTGAAAAGTAAATTTCCTATATCTTATAGCAAATGAACCTTCCATACTGAGGCACTGTTTATAGAGAAACCAATTTACAGTACAGCACTAAACAAATAACAAGGAATGGCTTGGTCACACAATCAATGCATTCTGTGTACACATATACATGTGGCATCAATAAGAACAATGTGATGTCACATTACCAATTCTTGTTTTTTTTTTTCTTTCATGCTACATAGGGAAGTATTGTAAATGCTTACCATTTGCTTCACAGTTTACTATGCAATGTGATAAAATGTCACAATGTAACTATTAATATTTGGCTGTAAAGAAAGAGCAGAAACAACTGAATTTAAAAGGCAGACTGGTTCTTAATGCAGATTTTACTATAATATGCTACTAACAAGAATGATGGCTAAAAAAATAGAAGTCAATTTCAGAACAAACAGTAACACATCAAAAAGATGTCCCAGGAGGGAAAGTTCTGGGACATCTGCACCTTATATGGTGACAGGTGCATTCATATCATGTTTGTCATGATGTCCCAGCACTTTCCTCCCATTCACTTCTGAACTTATTAAGGTTTCTTTATAGTTTTAAGAATATTGATTCTGATTGAAAGTGGCTAGCTCCTCCTCCAGTACTTTCCTCCCACAACGAAACCACATTTTGAATATTGCAATCAAGTCTGGAGGCTACACCTAAAAAAAAAAAAAAAAATTCTAAGAAGGGTGATCATATTGGTGAGGAATACTAAGTGATGTACATATGAAGACTTCTTTAGAGGTGCAGACAAAACATGGAAACTAGGTGTCTCAGAGGTGAGACCTGACAGGCTGTTGGGGGGGGGGGTGGAAGGTTTGATTAAAATGAATTGAGATATTGTCTCACCAGCAACTGGGATGCAACTGTAAAATATGGGGAGTAAAAGACTGGATCTCTATTCTTTTAGGAAGTGTGTTTTAGAGCGGTAGAATAAATATTACCTACTATTGTGGCCAGGGCAATGAATTTAATAATGAAAAGTGAACAAAACTTTTTTGTGGGGGAGGTAGTTGACCCACCCTCTAATACAACAAAAAAACATCAAAGTCCTTGCATCATTCAGCTATTCTAATACTAATACAAAAACAGTTAAGGGTTCTTGACAGTTTTTAAAATCATAAAAATCCTGGTTAGAGGTGGAAGGCTTTTTTTCCCTATCACGACTGATTTTTCTATATATATTATATATTTCTTGTTTACAAAATAGCCAATTTAAGAATGATGACACTGCATTTTTGAGGCAGTTAACATGGAAATAGCCATAAAGTTCATAAATAATATTTTTAATATAGCATTAGCACATTCATTAGTCCCTTTGACACCCAACATTTTGTAAATTTCTGTCTACAATTTGACAAAATGTTTTAAAATTATTTTAACTAAATGCCAATATCACTACCATCACTAATGGAAACTTTTATTCCAGTAGTGTTGTAAGAACTTCATTCAGCATTATTCCAAATTTACAGTCCACCACACCCAATGCTATTTAGTCACACAGTGGTGAGCTGTGAATATTTTAACAATGGGCTCGCAGTTTTTCCGACTTTCTACTGTGTAAATTTGATCGGTCATGAAAGTTGTTGTTGTTATTTGGTTTTTCGGAGCATCAACAACTAAGGCCATATTGCTCCAGGGATATGCAGTGGTCATTCCCTGACCTTTCCGCATCCTCTGTATTTGGTGGTCATGGGCTCGAACCCCGGTCTAATCAAGAAGCGTGTGCTATGCACTGCTGCTCCTGCCCACCTGGCTACGGAGTCACCGGTCATGGAAGTGACGTCATCCGCGGCTTCCACCAGAGGTGCTTCCACATAAATCCATTTTTCATGACCAGTATAATATCTCAAGTCAGGGGTGGACAGATGTGGCTTATTACCCCCTTAACATTGCATATAAGTGAATGTGTTCCTAGGTCTATTTAAAATGCATTCCTAAGTCTATTTAAAAAAAAAAAAAAAAACTTAAAAATCTGGTTGTCCTGCCTCGCCTTATGATTATAACTGGATACGACAGTGTCTGGAGTTCTAACCTTTTAGAATTTTTGAATAGTACGGCGTCACAAGCATGCTTCCTGAAGTTACTACTGCAGGAAATATTGATTGCAACAATACAAATATTTGTCAACAATTTGTTTTTTCGTCTAGCATATGTTGCTTTAACTACAAGATCGGTACATCAATCGGTACTGTTTTACAGAGACATTTTGATACATTGTAATTGCAAGTACAGTCAGTCCTCATACAGCACGATAGTTGTGTTTCTAGAAACCCTCATGCAATATAAACAATAGGCTCTATGGGAAAAATAGGGTTAGGTACCGACCACCCAAGGTTGAACACACATTTGTAACCAAAACATTACCAAACACAGTAAATAATCATAATAAAACACTTACGAATTTTATTACGACTATTAGGTAATAGTCGTAATAAAATTCATTCGTCTTGATCCATTAGATCAAGACACAAAGAATAATTACACTGAGTTATTCCTGCTATGAAAGTTATTTTCTCTGCATACTTTCTAATTCTCGGCGTTGCTTCATTTAGGCCTGTAGCACATGCAATATCACATTGTCTTTCATTTCGCTCACAACACTGTAAAGGCAGAGACACACTATTAACACCTCACATTTCTGGGGGATTACTAACATAAAACAATAAAAACAGTTTCCAGTTGCATTTCTACTAGTAGAATCTGTTATAAAGTGCTAGTAAACTCGATCTAATTGCATTTACGATAATACCGACAGCTGGAATTGTGTGAGTTATTACCTTCACTGATATAAAAAACAAATACATTTTCAGAATCTTCTCTTCATTCCTATCGTGTTGCATTCAGTTGGGTTGATTCCGCGTTCAACTGCCATTTCTTGTAAACACAAAGGCGAATCGTGCATAAGTGAATTCAGTTCGTGTTATATACGATATCGTTCCTCTATTTCTAAATTGTGTATGATCAAATTCGTGTAGTATAAACGTGTTATACGAGGATTGACTGTATACATCTCTTACTTTAGTTATCATAAATCCATTGTATCTTGTCTTCCCGAAATTATGAAAATTTGTGAATGATCAATAAAATATTTACAATAAAAAAGCTCTTTTATTTCGTAATCAATATATACAAATCAAAATACATAAAAGAAACATGAAGGATCTCTTGCATCCTTCGTGTAAGAAGGATGCAAGATACAGTAAGTAGTAAAATACAGAGTGGACACTCTCATAGACGATAATGTTAATTCCTTTTACATGTTAAAAGTGCATAGAAAGTGGGGCCATCATTGTATGAACATGGAAACAGGCCTGAACATTGCGAAGAGTTCCTGGAGAATTTTCTAGTTTTGTAGTTGCGATGGATACCATATCGATTCACTGATTATTAGTATGAGATATTCATAATTAAATATTACAGCAGACTCTCAATTTTCTGGGATAGATGGTAGAAATAAATTCCCGGATAATCAATTTCCCGGTTAATCCAAAAATACAGCAAGTCCCTGACGTACATAAGAGATACTTTCCAGGCCTTCTCACGTAACTCAGGAATGACTAATAAAATATTGCTACTATATCCCTGATATGCCAAAGTTACAAAAATCACATATCCTCAGAAGAATGAAGGAAAATAGTTATATATTTTTAATTAGTTCAATTAAAAACTTTATCTGGGGATGGCAGTGAAGTAGCCTGAGTGGCACATAAGAAAAGAAAACATAAAAGGAAGAAAAAATGCATGTTAGTACTGTAAAGACTGATATGTGTTTTGTAGCTTTGGTTGTTATAGTTGACTTCATTGGTACCGATCCATCACCGCTTCTCGTATTCTGTCTTTCTCCTTTATTATTGTGTTCATCGTTGCCACTGAAAAATCTGAATTCCCCGCGATAATTGTTAATGTTGCCATTTTCATATATCCTTATTATTTTAATTTTCTGATCCAACTCTATCGCTTTCCTTTTTTTGATAGATTACTAGTTACTAGATTTACGCTGTCACTTATTCTCTTAGTCAACACCATGATAACAGTCAAAATTAAATTTTCTGAAAAGAACTTCACAGGGTTAAGGCGAAAACTCACTATGATCACCCCACGCGAGTTCGCATTTTACTAAAGCACATTTCTGGAGGTCACTACCATCCAAAGGCTATCCTGGTATGGATACCTCCTGGAAGGAGGAGGATTCAAATATATTCAAATACATTATTCAAATATATGTATAATTATATCACAAGACAGTAGTGAGCGAATTGCTAGCGCTGCCATCCATAGTTCATTATTCATCTATATAATTTGGTTAAGATTACTTTTGTCAGTAGTGTGGCTTTGCATTGGAGTGCCCATATCTGTTCTATTTTTTAATTTTCGCTGCATCAGGACCACTGCTATTCAAGTCCTCTGCATTGGCAGTTCGATCTTGAGGATTGGGTGACAGACTGATCTTTCGATCTACTCGCCTTTAGAAATGCAATGCATCGCGTTCGAAATGCAGTGATTCCCTGACCATTATTGGCCTTGTGGTCCCTCTGTTCAGGTGGGGTGTAATGATCAGTCTATTTTTGGTTTACTTTTGTTTTATTTTGTTGTAGTGGTTTTCATCTCTGTTGGTGATATTTCACATAAATTTGGACCTGGTGCCCATCAGAGGGGGCACCGTTAAATTTCTATTTAATTGGCTTTCGAAATTTAATGAATTATTTTATTTTCCTTCCATTTAGATGTTCTAAATTATCTTAAGAGTTTCTGCTGCAATATTTTTACTCTTGTTACCCCTCTCTTCCCTCCCTGTTGGTTTAATTGTTATGTTTAATTTGGACTATTTTCAATCTTGTCTTGTCATGCTGCTGGCATTATTTTTAATTCTTATTCTAATTTATTTTTATGGTTATATTTCAAGCATCATGTAGAGCAGGAGTGGCCAACTTAATTTGTGATGTGATCTACTTTTTTCCTTCAAAATGTGCTGCGATCTACCATCTGAAAAATTTCATTGCACAAGGTGCGCAAATCGAGGGATGACTGTATATTTAAAATTCGCCGTGATCGACCGAAATTAAATCCACGATCGACTCGTTGACCACCCCTGATGTAGAGGAATATGCTTTTTGCTGCCTCTGATGTTTGCTGAACATTTTATTTTATTATGAAAGATCCAACTATTTTAAACGTTATTCAAATATATGTATAATTATATATATACAGCAGGCCCCCGTTATAGTGTGGTTTGCTTTACGCTGATTTGCTATAACGCTGTTCTTATATTATAACCCGTATCTGACTATAATGCTGTCACAGATCACTATAACGCTCTTTTACAGATTGCATTTTTGGCATATTTAAACGAAATCGTTTCATTTGATGGAGTCGATAGCTCGAAAATGAATAGCAAAACAGCATTAAAACATTTCCCACACTCAATGCAATTTTCTCGCACGCTAATTTAATTGCAGTACAGTGACTTGTTACATAGTTCCAAGATCAACATTTTAAAAAATTATCAAGTATATTGCTTGTAATATTTGCGTTATATGCATTTATCCGAAGTCTAGTCATCACCCAGTACAGCATTAGACATTATGTGTAACGGACAGTTTACTCGAACATTGTATCATAATTAATGCGACCAACGCAGTTACATTTTCGAAGAGTTAATAATGGCTGATAAGAATGAAAAAGCAACAACGTCTGAGCGCAGTACGAAGACTATAAATGTAAGAAAAAGACTGAATTTGAAAATTAAATTAGACGTTTTGAAGTGAATCGATTCCGGTCAACGACAAGCGGATTGTGCCATAATTTAGGACTTGCAAGTTTAACTGTAAGAACAATTATAAAAAAATAAAGAATTAATTTTAGCAGCGGGAAAGATAGCTGTTCCCCTGCAAGCAACTAGGACTAGGCCGGCTATTAGGATTGAAATGGAAAGACTTTAACTAATTTTATTGAAGATAATATACAATGCAGAATTCACTTAAGTTAAATATTATAAAAAAGAGAGAGAGAGAGATTAGCCAATATGATGATCTGAAGAAAACTCAGCTAAAAAAAAAAAAAAAAAAATATGGAACCATTTTTAAAACTGGTAAGGGCTGGTTGAATAGATTTAAAATCCGGGGAGAAGCCACAAGTACAGATCAAGGAGCAGAAACTTTAAAAAAAGAACTTAAAATTATTGAAGAGGGGTATTATGTGTTATACTTCTCAAGTTTTTAACATAGATGAAGCAGGATTTTTATGGAAACGAATGCCTAAAAGAAGTTTCATATTGAAAGAAGAAAAAAACATGCCAGGTTTTAAAGTGGTGAAGGATCAGTTGACTTTATTGTTAGGTGGTAACGTTGTGGGGGATTTAAAATTAATACCCCTTTTAGTTTATTTGGAAGAGGGCCAAAGTTCAACTCGAAATCAACACATTTTTCATGATTAAATTCATCAATTAAATTAAATCAATTAAAATCAATTAAATTCATGATTTTAATTGGAATTTTAAGTTTAATTTTGATACGTAAGTAGTTACCACATAATTATATACATATGTAATGCAGAATATTATATATGTACAAATATTTGAATATTAAATATTTTGACTGATATTTGTGCATCTTTTCACTACAGTTTATTGTTGATTAGGAAATATCCTATGGCACTGACTGCAACTCACAAATAAATACATATGTTACCTTATGGGAATGCGCCGCTCGCATAGAGCGGGTTCACTTAGCACTCTGTTTTTCGGAACGAATTATCAGCGTTAAGTGGGGGTCACTTGTGCGTATATATGTGGCAAAATGACGCAATCAGGCGACAACTCGGCGTTGTTATGGGCCTATACGAGAGCTTGAAGGACAGGGTGGATGCCCTCGAAGGATCTAAATTGAGGGGCCCATCAAGCTCTCAGCTGCGCACATCAACGCAAGAGCTTGCACTTGGTCATCACGCAACACAGCGGCAACCCCCAAAGCAGAATGCGCTGGTCCCACAGGAACCAGTAGTTGTTGGTGACTCTACTATCAGGGAAACGGGGAACATGCTATGTAAAAAGGATAGGTAGATCAGAACCAGGGTATGTCTGCCAGGAGCAAAGGTTGATGTTGTAGAGCGGATATCATCTTTTAAGGGCACAGAAGGTGATATAGTTGTACATGTTGGCACTAATGATATTAAGAGTAGGAGACGGGCAGAATTACTTAACAAGTACAGCTCACTGTTGAAAAAAAGTCACGAATTAGGGTTGAAGTTGAAAGTGTCTGCAATTCTGCCTAGACACGATAGGAGGGAGTATATGATGAGAGCCTTATCAATCAATTCGGCCCTGGAAAGATTGTGCAAGGCACAAGGGGTAGAATTTTTTTCAGCCTGGTCTGTACTTGTTAACACGAGAGACTGCATCTACAGGGATGGGTTACACTTAAATAGATAAGGTGCAAGAATATTTGCTGATGCTATCGAGGCAGTGTTAGGTGGGTCGGAAAACTGCTAGCTTGGGGGGATACAAGGAGTAATAGATTAACAGTAGCCACTGGCAGAGGTGAAAGTGATTCTTGCACTGCTTCTATTGGAATGAGCAGCAGCCTGGAAGACAAGGTGCAGGATATTTCAGAGACTGCTGGGAGTCATTGCGGTATAAGTAAACACATGGGTTGTGTTAGGGTAGCTAAGAATAGGAACAGGTGCATGTATACTTGCGTGTACACCATATAAATATGATAAATATGAGGTATTGCTCAAAACATCAAAGACAGATATTGTTGGGATATCAGAGATGTGGTGTCACACAGATACAAGGAATGCAGAACTGGAATTTGGGGAGCACAATGTGTACAGACAGGATAGGAAGGGAGGAGGGGTTATGCTATTAGTTAAGAAACACAAAAAATCCAAGGAAGTGAAGCCAGTCAACATAACTGGACAGTGCAGTGTCGAGTCAGTTTGGTGTGACATAAGCATTGGGAGATCAAAATTGAGAGTAGGATTGTGCTATAGGCCTAATGACTCTGATGAGTATAATAAGAAACTGTACAGGGAAATCGAGTGGGCCAGTAAATCAGAGAGTCTTATAATGGGGGATTTTAATTTCCCAGATATTGACTGGAATTTGTGGATTGGCCACTCACACACTAGCAAGGATTTTGTAGATTTATTGGATGATTGTTTTCTACATCAGCATGTTCGGGAGGCAAGAGGAGGGAGTAATACTCTTGATCTGATTACCAGCAGTGATTCTTCATGCATTAAGAATCTGCAGATAAAGGAACCACTAAGTGGCAGTGATCACAGTGTGCTAAAGTGGGATTTACTCAAAGGGATAACTACCATCGGGGTAAAAGGAAGGGTTTTTGCTTTCATAAAGGCGACTACGATGGTCTGAGACAGTATTTAAATTCTATGCAGTGGGACCAACTGATGATGTTACCAACAGCAAATTCAAAATGGGAAGCATTCAAAGAACTTATCTTGGAAGCTACTAGGCATTACATACCAACTAAGAAATATTGTTCAAGGTTTAGGCCTAAATGGATGTCAGATACACTAATGAGACATATGGCAGAGAAGAAAAATGCATTGGATACATATAAATTAGCATGTGACACAGAAGCCTATGATAGATATAAGCTGATCTGTAACCAAGTTACAAAGGAGGTTAGGCAGGTGAAGGCAGATTACGAGAAATCTTTGGCAAAAGATGCAAAGAAAAACAGCAAAGAGTTCTTTACTTATGTAAACTCTAGAAGGAAGGGGATGAATCAGATTGGTCCACTTGATATCAATAGTTCAACTGTTGATGATCCTGCTCAGGTAGCTAACAAACTAAATGAATATTTTGCATCGACATTCACATGAGGAGTTATTCAGTGAGGGGAATGCCAGAGGTGTATTCAACTCTAGCAGTAAGCTAGATAATCTTGTAATAACTGAAAGTAAAGTGGAGGAGAAATTGTTGAAGATAAACACAAGAAAGGCACCTTGGGTGGATGGAATCTATTCAGTTATATTAAAAGCGGCGGCAAAGGAAGTAAGCAAACCCTTAGCCATAATTATGAGAGCTTCCCTGGACTCAGGGGAGGTACCCATGGACTGGAGATGTGCAAATGTGACCCGAATCCACAAAGGAAGATCAAAGGGAGACGGGTAATTACAGACCTGTTAGTTTAACTTCTGTTCCAGGGAAATTAATGGAGGCACTGGTTAAAGAAGCATTGCTGGATCATCTAGACATGACTTCAGTTATAGCTCGGACACAGTATGGTTTTGTTAACGGGGAAGTCTTGTCTGACAAATCTGATTGGATATTATGATGCAGTCACAAAGGAACTGGATGCAAAGAATAACTTTGATATCATATAACTTTGATCTTAGAAAGGCTTTTAATATTGTTGCACATGGAAGACTGCTGCACAAATTGGAGTAGTGGCATTGGAGGTATATTGCTGCTATGGATAAAGGTTGAGTGGGAGAAGACAGAGAGTGGTAATTAATGGACACTGCTCTTCGTGGACTAATGTTATTAGTGGAATCCCTCAGGGTTCAGTGTTGGGTCCATTGTTGTTTTCTGTATTTATAAATGATATTGATAATGGTATCAGGCTTAATGTCAAAGTTTGCAGATGATACGAAGGTTGGCAGGGTTGTTAATGACACCAAGGTCAGTACACTGCTGCAACAGGATCTAGAAAAGTTGAGCAGATGGGCTGAGAGGTGGCAAATGAAGTTTAACATTGACAAATGTAAAGTACTACATATGGGAAACAGCAACCCCAGAGCAACGTATCAACTCTGTGGTATTACACTGGCAGTGGTAGAGAATGAAAAGGACCCGGGGGTAATTGTGCAGGCATATATGAAGTTCTCTGAGCAGTGCAGAAGGGCTGCAAGAGTAGCTCATGGTGTTTTGTCAATGATATACAGGAATTTTTTTTTTTTGATTATTTATGATTATTCCCTTGTATAAGAACAAAGGGTTGCTCTTACGAAGAAAGGCTTAAGTTTTGCAAATTACAGTGTCTAGAGTAGGCACCGGCAAGGTGATCTGATAGAGGTGTATAAAGCCTTGAATGGTTTGAGCATGCTCAATGCCGATGGGATTCTTCCTCTTGCTCAGAATAATCACCTGAGAGAGCATAAATTCAGATTGAGGAAAGGCAGATGTAAGATAGATGTGCGGAAATTTGTCTTTAGCCAGCGGGTAGTTTGTTGGTGAAACAGACTTCCATCCCTTGTTGTGGAAGTTGATAGCCTAAATAAATTTAAGGCTCAGCTGGACAGGTATTTTGAACGAACGAAGGGGTGAAACGGAAGTGAGGTTTTTTTTTTTTTTTTTTGGCTGATGCTGCATAAGCTCGCTTCCTTGCATCATATGCCTCTACTAATGCTAATATATATATAGTTGTTGCTTTTTTGTATACTACACAAAAATACAAAGAATCTGGAATCAACGGAAAATTTGGAACACAATTATCTGTGATAAATTTTGACTGCCTTATTACTGAGTTAGTTATTATCCTTAACAAAAGTAATTTAGCATTCTTTCATATATATATATATATAAGGTGTTTCAAAAATGATGGTCAATAATTTAAAGGTGAAAAATACAAACTAAAGTAAGCAAAAAATTGCCAGTGAACATTGGCCAGCAAATGAACCGTTTGAGGTAATACACATTTTCTGTTAAGATCCACCACTGACTATGGGAGCACTTGTTTAGCAAAAAGCTGTGAATCCTTTGATAAGGGTGGTTTTATTAAACATAAGATAATACATTTTTAATTTTTGGTTTCAACACCACAGGATTTTACAGATGCTACATGTTACAGGATGTTCTTTCTAACACCTCAACATGCTTCTGGGCCTACCTGCTCGTACTCCACGTGTGAAGCGCCCATGTTCTCCAAGGTGTTGATGTATCCTGACGAAGTGCACCTTTTGGGCTGCCTTTGGCGGGGAAATGCTTCTTGGTACAAATGTGCTGTCTCGAGTGCACTGCCGTTGGCTTTACCATACATGTCCGCATACTCTTCGTTGTTGTAACCTCTTTCCATGTTGATTATCCTTTGACAAGTACTAGTATGCCTGCTACATCTCAGTGCATTGAGAGAGGGGAAGGGAGAGAATGAGCATAACCTAACCTAAATAAACAAGTCAGTGGTGGATCCCAACTAGAAATGTGCAATATCTCAAAAACAATTCACTTAAGAACCCATGTTTACTAGGCTTTTTTTGAACATTGTAGTCTGTACAGTTCACCTTTAAATTATTGACCATCACTTTTGAAACACCCTGTATATAAATGAATATTAAATGTAACCCATTAAAGGTAATTCTTAAAAAGTTACATAGGATAAAAAGGTATTCAGTTAATGAAATGGTTTCAGTAAATGAAAGATTAATAAGTCAGGTGTGACAGATGCACCTAAAAGTGCAAAGCAGCATTACAAGATGCAAGAGTATATATAAGTTGTATTAATATATTGAATAAAGTATGCATAAATGGATGTAAAGTTACACAAAGTGCCAGTAACTAGAAGGGTGAGGATAGTTGAAAAATAATTGTAGTAAATATGTGAAACAATGTTAATATCCTAAAAGTTATGATGAATTAAGATGAGTTAAGATGAATTAACTCATCTTAAGATGAGTTAATTCATCTTAAGGTGAGAGAACTGTATAGTAAAATTAGTACATCAAACTACCAATAAACCAAAAATAAAAGTAAAAAGTGGTACAGCTGCCATCAGATATGGAGGAACATATTTAGATAATGGTCAAATATAGGTAAGGAAAATGTACTTGATCTGTTGTCAGCTGAAACAAATATTGATACACAATGGCAGCCATACCACTTTCTACTTTTATTTTTATTTTATTGGTATTTTGCTGTACTAATTTTACTTCACAGTTCTCCCACCTTCTATTGACTTAGTAATTCAGCCCATAATTTTCTTAATTCCATCATAACTTTTAGGATATTAACACTCTTTCACATATCTACTACACTTCTTTTTCAACCATCTTCACCCTTTTAGTTAATGGCACTTTGCGTTACTTTCACATCCATTTATGCATACTTTATTCAATATATTAATACAAACTTATATATATATATATATATATAAAGGCATGTTGATTTAAGTCATAAAATTAAAAGCAAGACTAAAGACTTATATGCCCAGTACAAGCAACAAAACTAAATAAATTAATAATAGTAATAACAAAGCACTGTGTCACAGTCTTTAATAAAATCCTTGATTTCATAAACTGTAAAGGTGCTATGACATATTCCATGCTGTTACTGAGAGATAAGCTTTGCTTCCTTTGCTAATACAAATATTAGCATCTTTCTTACAACTCTAGCATCAAAATTCAAATAATTTTGATACTGGAGTTTTAAGAAAGATACTGATAAAGACTGAAACATGCTTATGACTTCCTTGTGGACTGCCTTTGGTGGGGAGCTGTCATCTAGAAATATCTGGAATTAAATTATTTAACTATTTGATAAACCATTACTTCAATTAATATCAATACATTATTCATATTAATTAATGTAATAAGTTATGAATTAGTTATTAATTAGCTATTAACAGTAAGGTTTTTTTTTTTTTTTTTTTTTTTTACATTTCATTAAATATTTCCCAGTTGTATCAATTATTACGATAAATTACCTTAAATGTTCTTTCGGAAATCGGTGGAATCGCACTCCAGCTTTGTTACAAAAGAAATACTTCTTTCTGTCCACTATGCCAGTAGACAACTACACAAATAATTATAATAACGGTAAAAGCAATGTAAATAGAACTTGCTACGCACCATTAAAAAAAATGGTAAACTGCAGCCATTATCAACCCACTGCAGGATGGAAGCCTCCTCAATGATTCATGCTGAGGGAAATGGACCATAATCTGCCACGCTGGTCCAGTGCGGGTTGGCAGATTGACCATATTTAGCAGTCAGGGGCTTGAACCCCGATCTACTCAAAGAGCATGTGCTACTGCACTCCCGCTCCTGACCACTCGGCTACGGAGGCCCCTCTGCTATGCTCTATTAACACGAATCAAATCCAAATACAGTAACAGCTTCATTAGCATTGGGCATGCACCTTAGTACTCTATGGATAGCTGCATTAGTTCTATGTTCATACCATGATGGTGCTGGGAGTAAATGAGCAAGTGTTCACTCTGTATCTTACTACTCTGTTTCACATAAACCTTCTACCACGCATGCTCAGCACACACGCAACTTTTTTATTCGTCTTTTTTTTTTTTTTTTTTACAACTAGGAAAATATAATGGATACATTATTTTCATGATAAAATTTTAATATTGTGAATAAAAAATAACATGAAATATTTCCCATATCACAAATAACATAAAAACTATCACAAAACATTCCACAATATAAAAACAAATATTACATAAAAAACAAACTTTCCAGAAAAAGTACACAAAAAATCAGATTACATGAAAAAAAATTATTTCACGAATATTCAAGAAAAAATTGCCATCTAGAATTTACTTCTTTATTAATATTTGTTGTCGATCTTCTGCTTTGCTCAATAGCTGAGTTATGATTACATAGGAATGATTTGATGTAATGATCCGGATCAAACTGAACCAATGGTTTTCCATTTAGATGTATGGTCATCATAATCTGCAATAATTGTCACAATATTATTCATTACGCTGAAAGCTCACTCAGCTTCAGCACTGCTAATCACAACGGTTTCAAAGATATTTTCTGGTTTTCTTAATTGAAAAGGGAATTTCATTCGATTTTAAAGATAAACTGCCTTCGACAAAATCTCTAAAATCATTAATTTTTATTTCATATTTTATTAGAAAACTTAAATTTCTTATTCGGTTTTCACCATCTTGCCACCGAGACGAAAGTTCTTTCACATTCCATGATTTCGGGTAGCATATATTTAAAATTTCTTTCAATGGTATCGTCATTTTCTTTATTTAATTTAAAATCACCCTGTTGCATTAATAACTTATCCTTTAAGGATAAAAAAATGCATTTAATAACTTGTAACGAGGTAATTTTTTTACTTTTGATTTTGATTCCTTTAAATTCTTTCCACTTCAAACATGCTCTCAATTTTAGCTTCAGAATTTTTTGAATTAGCAATAGCATTGGTAGTTCGAATAATTAACTTATATGCTTTTACCACTGGAATTCTGTAAAGCTTCTGAAATGTAACACAGCTCCTGCAGGATATCGATCATTAGTGCTAAATGGTTAAGAAATTCCAAATTTAAAAGTCAATTTAATAATCTAGAATATTTAACTTCTCATTCAAAATGTTTGCATAAAGCAGGATATTTCTTCAACCCTCAATTGCCATCTGCAAGCTGCTCATCGTGGCCTGAACACACGATCGATCTTTATAGTTTCCACATCAAGTTCTTTAGCAATCATTCTTAATTCACACTAGTTTTTTGGAGATTGGTGATAGTTTTTTTTTTTTTTTTAATTATTGCATGTATGCCATTATATTTTAGAACATTTTCTACACAGTGAAAGCCTCGACAAATCTGCCAACATTTCATCTTCGTAAAGTTTATATATCTTAGTTGCCTCAACCCCCCCCCTCCACAGTGCTACTGTCACTAGTTCTTTGAATACAGTGCAAAATATCGGAATCACACATATATTCAGTTACTGTGACTATGTAAACACAGACATGAGAAATTTACTGGACGGCGTGGATCACTCACTTCTCCGAAAAACATATGCGTGTTTGTCGGAGTAAAGGGGAACCACAACACAGGTTGACCAGAGGCTATAAATCCATGTCGAGAATCTTTTTAATCCTCTAACTGGCTATGGAAAGCATATTGACTAGCATGACCTCGTTATGTGACTGAATAGGTTTTATGGACGCCACTAACATTGTGAAGCGGTAATCCCTTTCATCCTTAATTCACACTTTCTAATTACCTAAATTGCCTAAAGGCCAGAAGTTAGAACAATGTATATAAAGTTTTTCGTTCAACGGAAACTATTTGAAATGTAATTACCAAGGGGAATCAAAAAAATTTGCTATAAAGAAGTTCGTTAAACAGAGGTCTGACTGTAATTAAATCAAAAATGAAGCAATTTTAAAATACATAACTGATCGATTGCGCCATTAAAATGCTGGAAATGGGGCCCCCGCTAGCACCACCATAGTTTCGGCTCTGGATACTCAATAATTGTATTCAGGATTTCATTTGTAAAATAAATGATCATCTCAACAATGGGCTTGAAAATTTTGCAAAAAAAATAACAATGGGCTCTCGTGAGCCCACTATAGCTCACCACTGGTCACACATAATACAATTGTATATTATAGTTATACAGAATGTTTGAATTATTTTTAATGAAATGTAGTATAAAATAAATGTAAAAAATAACAAAGCCATTGGATGAGACTTTAGATAACATAGCATGCAAGAATATTCTAAGGCTAATCATTAGCCACAATTTGGACAATATCACAAAGGTGACAGAACAGGAACCTTTAATATCAAATGATTAAGTTCAAAGTGGATGATCACAAGTAATGTCTTAGTTACTAAAGATAAAAGCAGGAAATTTCAACTTCAGGAAAGGGAACAAGCCTCAGATACTACCCAGCTTGGACTCTATCAAATGGGGCAGGTTTATACAGGAGAATTATGGAATAGCTTTAGAGGCAAGCATTACAAAGCTAAGAATGTATAACCTGCACATATCATTGAGTAAACATAGCATGATAAGAATAACATGAAAGAATAATTAAAAAGCTATTTTAATTTTGCAGTAAAGATGGCATTGCAACATAAAGCAAAAAAAATAGCTCTGAAGCATATAGCAGTTATAAGCAGATCTGTAACAGTATCTCCCACAGAAATGGTTAGGCTGGAAAACGGCAAGTATGAGAAATCAGTAGCTAAGAAAGCAAAGAAAGGGAGACAATCAGTGTTGCGCATAGGTAAATACAAAGAAAAGGGAAAAATCAAACTAGACCCTTACATACTGATGCAGAGAATGTCAGTGATAACCTAGTTGATGTAGCTGATCAAATTAAAGTCACTTTGTGGTGAGAAGAAACTGTGCTAGCAAATCAGTGATACTGAAATCACAGAGGATTGTTTACTAGAAAAACTTTCAAACCTCCAGGCAAGTAAGGCTGGGTTAGATGGCATATACAGAGATATTCTGAGGGATAACAATGAGTAAACATTCATTCATGAAACCATTGAGGCTAATTATAAGGGTTTTGGTGAGCTCACAAATGATTCCCTTGAATTGGAGAAGCACTAATTTACTGCCAATCATGAAGGTGACTCTAAGAACTGCAGATAACCATAGCCAAAATGATCTGACTTCAGTGGTAGGGAGTGGCCACCTTTAATAGAACACTTAATAATCCTAACAGCAAGTTAGGGTTATCAGGTTGTCAGTTAAGATTATCATACTGTGCTGTCCCCTAAAGGGGTCAGCACAGCCTGATTCCTTGTGGCATGAACTCAACAAAGTGCTGAAGGCAAATCACAAGGATACTGATCCATGATGACTCAACTTCATTCCATAATTGTTCTAAATTGGGTGGTTGCAGATCTCTAATCTAAACAGCTTATGCTGTCTCGTCCCATAGGTGCTCAACTGGATTCAAATCTGGTGCCTGAAGAGGCCACTGCAGTAAGCTGAATTCACTCATGTTCCTAGAAGTATTTCTGTACAATTCTGGTTTTGTGACATGGTATATTATCCTGCTGGAAGAACCCATTCACAGATGGATACACTGTAGTCATGAAGGAATGCACCTGGTAGGAAACAACTTCCAGATATTTGTGGTATCAAAACATTGCCCGAGCAGTATTCAAGGAGCCCAATTTGCAACAAAAAGACTCCCCAAAGTATTAAACCACGACTGTCAGGCTGCACTGTTGATATCCAGCACAATGAATCTATGGACTCATGCTGTTTTAGCCATATTCTGGTTCTCTCATCAGCACAAAGTAGAAGAAATCAAGATTCATCAGAGCAGACAATGTTTTTTCAATCCTCCACTCTCCACTGTTTGTGTTTCCTAAGTCTGCTTAAAGGGAAGGGTTTTGGCTTATGTAAAGGAGTTGGACATTGGTTTCAAATAGTTTTGAAATTCTATACAGTGAGAACAACTAATGATTTTACTGACAGCAAAACTGTAAATAGGAAACATTCAGGGAATTAATCAGAAGCTAGAAGACTGTTCAAGACTTAGACCTAAATGAATGTCAGATGATCTAATGAGACAGGTGAAATGGAAGAAATTCTAATTCTTTCTTGGAAAAAAGGACAAACTTCAGGGCAGAATGCGCTGGTCACACAGGAGTTAGTTATTGTTGGTGACTCGATTGTCAGGGAAATGGGAAATATACTGTCCAAAAAGGATAGGTGAAATAGGACCAAGGTATGTCTTCCAGGGGCAAAAGGTGATGTCGTTGTAGAGAAGATATCTTTTATGGGCACAAAAGATGATGTTGTTGTACACGTTGACACTAATGACATTAAGTGAAGAAGATATGCAGATTTAATTAACAAGTACAGGTCAATGTTGAAAAAAAGTCACGAATTAGGGTTAAATTTTAAATGTCTGCAATTCTGCCCAGACACGATAGGAGGGAGTATATGATGAGAGCCTTGTCAAATCAATTCGATCCTGGAGAGATTGTGAAGGCTCATGGGGTAGAATTTTTCTCAGTGTGGCCTGTGCTTATTAACAGGAGGGATTATTTTTAAAGGGATGTTGTTGTTGTTTGTTTTTATGGTTTTTAGGAGCATTAGCAACTAAGGCCATATTGCTCCGGAATATGCGGTGGTCATTCCCTGACCTTTCCGCATCCTCCGTATTTGGTGGTGACGGGCTCGAACCCCGGTCTAATCAAGAAGCGTGTGCTACGCACTGCTGCTCCTTCCCACCTGGCTACGGAGGCGCCTTTTTAAAGGGATTGGATACACTTCAATAGAAAGGGTGCAAGAACATTTGCTGATGCCATAGAGCAATGTTAGGTGGGTCGAAAAACTGCTAGCTTGGGGGGGGGGGGGATTTACAGACTAATAGCTTAACAGTAGCCGCAGGCAGAGGTGAAAGTAATTCTTGCATTGCTTCTATTGGAATGAGCAGCAGCCTGTAAAGCAAGTTTCTGGGGAATTCAGGAACTGCTGGGAGTCATCGTGAAACAAGTAAATACATGGGCTGTTAGGGTAACTAAGAGTAAGAACAGGTGCATGTACACCAATGCTAGGAGTGTAGTAAATAAATTTGATGAATGTGAAGTGCTGCTCAAGACATCAAAGGCAGATATTGTTAGGATTTCAGAGACAAAGCGTCACACAGATATAAGGAATGCAGAATTGGAATTTGGGGAGCACAATGTGTACAGAAAGAACAGACAGGACAAGAAGGGAAGAGGGGTTACGCTGTTAGTTAAGAAACACAAAATCTAAGGAAGTGCATCCAGTTGACATTGGTAGACAGTGCAACGTTGACTCAGTTTGGTGTGACATAAGCACTGGGAAAGCAAAAATGAGACCAGGAGTTTGTTATAGGCCTAATGACTCTGATGAGTACAATGAACAACTATACAGAGAAATACAGTGGGCCAGTAAATCAGAATGTCATATAATGGGGGATTTTAATTTCCAGATATTAACTGGAACTTGTGGGTTGGTCACTTGGAAACTAGCAAGACTTTTGTGGATTTATTGCATGATTGTTTTCTACATGTAGAAATGAATAATCACTGCTGATCTGATTCATCAGCAGTGATTATTCATTCATTAAGAATTTACAGATAAAGGAACAGTTAGGCATCAGTGCTCACAGTGTACTGATGTGGGATTCACTCAAAGTGGTAACTACCATCAGGGGTAAAGTGAAGGGTTTTTGCTTTCGTAAAGGTGACTATAGTGGTCTCAGAGATTTTTTTAAATTCAATACAGTAGGACCAGCTGATGATGTTACCAAGAGCAAATCCTAAATGGGATGCACTCAAGGAATTAATCTTGGAAGCTACAATGGTTTTCATACCAACTAAGAAATACTATTCAAGGTTTAGACCCTGATGGATGTCAGATGAACTAATGAGACTTGTGGCAGAGAAGAAAAATGCATGGGATGCATATAAATTATCAGGAAACACATTAGTCTATGGTAGATATAAGCTAGTTTGCAATCAAGTCACAAAGGAGGTTAGGCAAGCAGCAAAGGCAGATTACAAGAAATCTTTGGCAAAGGATGCAAAGAAAAACAGCAAAGACTTCTTTGCTTATATAAACTCTAAAAGGAAGGGGTTGAGTCAGATTGGTCTGCTTGAAATCAATGGTTTGCTTATAGATGATCCTGCTCAGATAGCTACCAAACTGAATGAGTATTTTACATCTACATTCACACATGAGAAATTCTGAAGGGACGTGGAAAACAGAATCTCTAACTCTAACAGGAAGCTAAAAAAATTTTTTAATAACTGAGAGTAAAGTGGAGGAGAAATTGTTGAAGATAAACATAAGAAAGGCACCTCGGGTAGACGGGATCTATCCAGTTATATTAAAGTAAGCAAACCTTTAGGCATAATTATGAGAGCATCATTGGACTCAGGGGAGGTGCCCATGGACTGGAGATGTGCAAATGCATCTCCAATTCAAAAAGGGGCAATCAAAGGGTGACAAGTAATTACAGATCTGTTAATTTAACTTCTGTTCTGGGTAAAATAATGGAGTCACTGGTTAAGGAAGCACTGCAGGATTTTCTACACAAGACTGCAGTAATAATTCAGACACAGCATGGGTTTGTCAAGGGGCAGGCTTGTCTGACCAATTTGATTGGATACTATGATGTGGTCACAAAGGAACTGGACACAAAATATAATTTTGATATCATATACTTGGATTTCAGGAAAGCTTTTGATACTGTTGCACATGGACGACTACTGTACAAATTGGAGCAGTAATGGCATTAAGGGCAAGTTGCTACAATGGATAAAAGGATGATGGAGAAGACAGTTGTAATCAATAGACTCTGCTGTTGGTGGACTTATGTTAATTAGTGGAGTTCCCCAGGGTTCGGTGTTGGGCCCATTATTGTTTTTTTGTATTTATCAATGATATCGATGAAGGTATACCAGGCTTAATGTCCAAGTTTGCAGATGATACAAAGGTTGTTGGAGTTTATAATGACAGTAAAGACACTATGTTACTGCAGCAGGATCTAGAAAAGTTAGGAAGATGGGCTGAGAAGTGACAACTGAAGTTTAACATTGACAAATGAAAAGTACTGTATATGGGTAGCAGTAACCCCAAAGAAATATACCAACTGTATGGTGTTACAATCAGGGTAGTGGAGAATGAAAGAGACCTGGGGGTAATTGTGCAGTCACATATGAAGTTTTCTGAGCAGTGCAGACAGGCTGCCAGAGCAGGTCATGGGGTCTTGGCAATGATATGCATGAATTTTGCTAGCAGGGATAAGGAGGTAATTATCCCCAATAAAGCAATGGTCAATGTACTCAAGGATTGCTAGAACGAATACAGAGAAGGGCAACAAGACTGGTGAGGGGAACAAAGGGGGTGCTCTTACAAAGAAAGGCTAAAGTTCTGCAAATTGCAGCATCTGGAGACTAGGCACCTGCAAGGTGATCTGATTGAGGTGTATAAGGCCTTGAATGGACTGAACAGCCTCAATGCTAATGGGATTCTTCCCCTTGCTCAGATTACAAACTGGAGCGGGCATAAACTGAAATTGAGGACAGTTGTCGTATAGATGTGCAGAAATTTGCCTTTAGCCAGCGGGTTGTTGATTGCTGGAACAAACTTCCATCTGTTTGTGGAAGTTGATAGCTGAAATAAATTCAAGGAAGATGTGGATAAACTTTTGGAGCAAATGAAGTTTTTTTTTTTTTTTTTTTTTGGCTGATGTATAAGCTTCCTTTCTTGCATTATAGTTTCCATTTCAACTACCTATCCCCTCCAAACTGTTGGAGGGGATGGGTAGTTGAAATGCGAACTATATATATATTTTTTTAAGCTTAATTTTTTTTTTGGATCATTTGTCACTACTAATACTAACTATAATCCTTGTTTCTTTGCTGACAGGACTGTAACCTGGTTTGGTTATTAGCTGCAATTCACCATCCATGAGAAGGTATATGAGGTGTGCATTCTGAAATGCCTCTTTAGTAGGACTATTATAGTGGGCTATTATTTGACTGGCTGTATCCTTTCTATTACTCTTCAGGTTTGTCTACCTCCACTGGTCTCTTGCATCAATGAGCTGTTTTCAACAAGGGAAATGCCATCAACCGAATGCTATTTGGTTACTGAACCAATCTCGACACACCTAAATCACATTCATATGTGAAAACTTTAGCAGGTTTGCAGTTTCCAAGATACTTGGACCAGTGCAGCTGGCACTGATATGTGGAGCTCAGAAACTGCAACCATACTGTGCCACATTCAGCCGCTTAAATATTTTTCCTGCCTGTTCTCACACTGAATTTCACACATACAACATTCCTGGAGTTCTTCAGGGCAGCCTAGTTGCCATGAAACAGTCACTATCTACCACTAATTTCAAGAGGCCTGGATTCAATTCCCATTGACAACAGAAAGAAATTTCTGCAGTACTCTTTGATTTGAGACTGTAGTTAGCTGATCTCAGGCAGAGGGTGCAGTGAGTTATTCTGGGTTTTTCAGCCTACACAACATGCAAAATCAGTCCATGAACACACTTCTACAGATATAATACATTTATGGTTATGAGTTCATGCTAGGTCACCATAATACCAATACATATAATATCCATATGTATCTGCCTACTAGTAGCACTGCAACCCTATGTGCCTCTAGTAGGCAAAATAAAATTTACCACCCTAAATGATGAATATTGATATAAGTTAACCAATCAGCAACAATGTCAAAAAAATTGCAACCCTCCTGAACTACCACCCATAAGTGATGCCTAACCCACTAGTGGCAGCCCTACAGCTTACCTATTTTATACTGCAAACTACAAACACACAATGCTGTTACTAAGCGAGTTTGTAATTTTTTCTGAATTTCTTAAATGACAGTGATGAAGGGATACAGTGCATGGAGAATAATGAGAAAAGAACAACATGCATCTTAAATATGGTACATGTAAAGAGTAGGTGTGTTTGCCTAATTAAGTGGCCGCTCAGTGTACACAGAAATGGTATTCAAGGAACATAGAACAGTTTTGTAAAAGAAAAATATTAACTAGACTGATACAGTGTCAAAGTAGTACAGTGTAACAGGAGTTGGATGCAAGAAATAACAGTGACATCGGACCTCAAAAAAGCATCTAAATTGGAACTGAATGAGAGATTACTATGTAAGCTGGAACACAGTAGGATGATGGGAACCGTCCTTAAATGGACTACAAGTAATTGCAGGATAAGAGTTAAAGAGTTTTTTAATGGTTAAACAACTCTTTGTGGTTACTATTCTTAATAAACTAGATTTAGAAGTGGCGTCCCTCATGGATCAGTGATGAGATCACTCATCTTTTCTGAATTTCTTAAATTACAGTGATGAAGGGATACAGTGCATGGAGAATAATGAGAAAAGCAACATGCATCTTAAATATGGTACATGACATCAACAATTTCAGAAGATATGAAGTTCAGGAGGGTTGTTAATCACAGAGTATTGAATGATTTAGGGGTGGTCAATTATATTTCAGTGTTGCAAAACGAGAGGTTCTATACTTGGGAATAAAACTGATACTTCATATCAATCACCGATTCCTCCTATCATGTGGGAGACATTAAAAAGGCATTGTGGGAAGAAGAAGAACCCATGGTGTCTTATCAAATTTATAGAACTACTTATAGAAATAAAATAATAATTCCGCTGTGTAAGTAATTGCAAGACTGCACTTGGAATATGCTCCCCCCCCCCCCAAAAAAAAACAGAGGTCACACTTAAAAGAGCTACTGATCTTGAACAGGTCCAAAGACAGGCAATATAGATGGTGAAATTTGCAAAGGGACACCCATATAAGAGAAGGCATTGAATATGTAACCTAAAGAGCTTTATAATTATGTGCCTTAGAGATGATCAGATTTCAAGATGAAAACAATTTTTGCAAGAATCTCGGCTTGAATAGTTAATCTCATGATACTGACAAGACAGTTCAATGTGTTCAGATGAACATATTTCTTTAGTGTGTGTATAATAAAAACATTGATGTTTAATATTTCGGATTAATGTTCTAAATACATTTGCCTTAAATGTCACTCATGGTCTTAATTCGTAATTATTTAAGTTTTATAATTTTTTTATTTATTATTTATGTATTAGTAGAGGCATATAATGCAAGAAAGCAAGCTTATATAGCATCAGACAAAAAAAAAAACCCTTTTCGTTTCACCCATCCATTCACTCCAAAAGTTTGTCTAGTTCACCCTTGAATGAATTTATTCAAGCTGTCAACTTCCACAATGACAGATGGAAGTTTGTTCCAGCAATCAACCACCCGCTAGCCAAAGGTAAACTTCCGCACATCCATTCCTCAATTTGAATTAATGCCCCTCAGGTGTGGAATCTGAGCAAGAGGTAGAATTTCATCAGCATTGAGCTTGCTCAAACCATTCAAGGCCTTATACACCTCAATCAGATCACCTTGCAGGTGCCTAGTCTCCAGATGATGCAATTTGCAGAACTTAAGCCTATCTTGGTAACAGCAACCCTTTGTTCCATTCACTAATCTAATCTTGAAGGAAGAGTTCAGGATTGATCTGCAGTACATAAAGATGTCTATAAAAATAAGTGAAAATTATTTTCAAGCCTCCACAGCTTGTTAATTAATGATACAAGTTCTGATTTGATTCTAGTTTCCGGATGGAGGGAATTTGTTGCCCAGTATATGACCATAATTCAAGGTAGCTGACTCTGCCATTAAATAACTGACCAAGCCATCCAAGGTTTTTTTTTTTTATAAACATTCTTCAGAGTTGAGTATTTTAACTATTCGATTATGACTGAACCTTTTGAAATCCACTCTTAAAAAAAATCCAGTTTAAAAAGTAATACTCCAATGCCTTAAGTTCTTGAAAGGAGATTTAATAACTTCTATATCGGGGGTTCTTAAACTGGTGCTTGCAAACACCATTGTGTGCTTTAAAATATAAATTTTGCTCGCGATCAATCCTAACTGATCACGAGCAAAATTGATCAAGTGCTCAGGAGCACTTTCACTTAAGTTAAAAAATCTATATATAAATCTTTGTATTTAATAAAAACGACTTGCATATAAATGAACAGTCTTTACTTTCCTCTTAACTGAGCTAATGCTCATACTGGACTGTTACAGCCTTGACTAATATGCAAGTGGTTAACACTGCAGTGGTCATAGCCAGCAGTTATTTGCAGCGTCTGTTTCTTTCACTACTGAAGCTAATACAATTCCTCCTTAAATTATGGAGCCTACATCTTGCAGAACCATTGCTAAATATATTTAATGCCATCAGTGGGTAAAATTATTTTCCTCACAAATGAAATATTTATATTATGTTCTCACTCTCTAAAACTGCAAATTAAACTTCTGCTTACTATTACTGACCCATTGCAACAGCTACTGTTTGTGGAAGACTCTTGAAGAACTGCTGCCATCAGGCTTTCATAGTAAACCTCATAGCTCACCATTTCAAATTCACTATAGAATAAAAAAATAGCTTAATGGTTACTAATTTACTCTCTATCAAACAAAATTCTTACAACCTTTGAAGCTAATTCTGAGCCTGCTACCACAATGGCTGAGTTAGTTGGTCTCAGGCAAGGGTAGCAAGCTTTTTCCTCTTCCAGAAACTTCGGTTTTTCATCCAGCAATTTCAGAGAACAAATGCAATTTACAGACAATATGAGGGATGATCATTTAATCAGCTGAATGGTGCAAGATCTTATTTTAATTGTCATAATCTGAATCTACTGTGGATTTCTTCCCACGAATTATATGCTTCTTGCAAGCCATTTTTCAGATGACTACGAAACACTTCTATTGTGGCTGAGCAAGCATTGTTGTGTTGGATGCAAAACACTTGCCTTTCAGAACTTTCTTCAAATGTGGAAACAGGAAGAAATCACATGGGCTAATTCTGGTGAATACGAGGGATGTGGCAGAACCTTAGCACCTATGGCAGAGATCACTGTCTGCACAACATTAGCCGTATGGGGTTTGGCATTGTCTTGATGGAAAAAACCACTTCACACTGGAAAGTTCGGTCACACCAGAATATGCTAGCACTCAGGTTGGGGGGGGGTTTGCTGGCTTCCAGGTTGGGCCACCTGGGAGTGGGAAGGCTGGCACCCACCAGGCTTGCACTTCTGATGGGTGCAGTATAGTGCGCTAGTCACACAGACAGAATAACAGATTCAGGCCCAGCTCCTCATGAGAGGGCTGGGAGCAAGGGAGCATTTGCCCATATGGTGATTGCTCCCTGGTGGTGAAGAGACTAACAATAACAACATATTACACTTTACTAACATTCTTGCATTTCACACTTCTAAGGCCTAAGGTCCCCTGTAGAAGTTTTACATCAATTACAGAGATGCAGGTGGAGACGGACTGAAGCCTAGGGGCCACCATCAACATGAATATACATATATATATACACCAGAATATGGCTGTCATACCAAGACACTCATTACCATATGCTTCATTCATATCTTTTACTGTTTACGATGCATTTAAGCCCTGTATGACACAATAATGACTCACATATCGCTGATAAGTGTGTATGTCTGACATGATACTTTCTCCAGAACAATCATCAGTGACACACAGCTAAAAAAAAAAAAAAATCTCTTCATGCAACACTAGCTCAACAAGTACTGGCATGCACAAAGAGTCTGCTCAGTAGCGATCAGGGAGAGCTCCTGTAGAGACAGTTATGGAAAGTTCGTAAAGTTAACATACAATCTTGGACCAGTCAGCGAATTAAATGATCACTCTAGCTCAACAAGTACTGGCACGTACACACAGAGCTGCTCAGTAGCAATCAGGGAGAGCACCTGTAGCAGCAGTTATGGAAAGTTTACACAGTACACATACAATCTTGCACCAGTCTGCAAAATAAATGATCATCCCTCACATAAAGGGTCATCAAAAAAGGTGTCCATGATGAAAAGGTTCCAACAATGGCCTTGGCTGTGCACACTCAAGGCACACCCAAAGTCATTGTTGAGGTGACAAATAAAACTTAGTGAGTTACAACACTGTTTGGTGCTACGATCACAGCAATTGATCAAATATTTCCACAGATAATTAAAAGGAAATCACGGACACCTTTTTTGTTGACCCTGTATATGGTGACTTAAAGAATCAATGTTGCTATCAACATAGCTAGACATCATCAAGAAGCTCCTGAACTTTTCTGATTAGTATCTCCTTATACCGAGGAACATTTTTATATTGGTGGCAGTGTCCTACATTTTGTAACTGCTTACATTTGAAAATGATGCTCTAACTCTTGACTTGAAACCAAAGTTAGTAAAATGAAGCTCAACATAACAGAAACAGGAACTCTTCTCTTCAATTTTCTCCCAAAATTTTACAACTGCTGCATATTCTTTGGGGGACCAGCTACCTCAGAAGATGTAAGCATGTTATTCAATGAATTCATAACTGCTCCAATTTAAAAAAAAATGTCCTATATAGGCATAATTGTGTTCTCTGGGCAGTGAATATGAACTGCTAGTATAGCTTATGTCAATGATATAGAGGAATTTGAAAGGGACAATATGGTGATTATTCTGCTGTATCAGGCAACAGTTATTACACATCTTGAATACTGCATACAGGTTTGGAAGCCTCATTTTATGAAGGCTGTAGATCTGTTAGAACAGGTACAGAGAAAAGCAACAAGATTAGTCAGGGGCCACAACAGGGTACTCCTACCAAGAAAGACTTTAGTTGTATAAACTGCAGCATCTGGAAACAATACACCTGAGATGTGGCTTGATTGAAGTCTAAGGATTTTAAAATTAAATGGATTGAAGAAACTAAGTGCTGAGGACATCCTTACTATTTCTCAGATGTACAAATTTAAATTAAAAATGAATGGTTGTTGGATAGGTGTTTGAATATTTGCTTTCAGCCAGAAAGTAAATGAAAGAAACTTCCATCTGATGTTGTAGAAGTAGATTATCTGAAAAAATTTATAAAGGATTGGCCAAATTATTAGGAGGGATGGGCAAATGAAGTGAGCAGGGTTTTTTTTTTTTTAATTTCTGATGCAGTATAAAGTTGCTTCCTTGCATAATTTTGTTACTATTAATACTAATATTGTAACATTTGTAAATAAATGTCTGTTCCTATTTGTTATTTTCTGTTAGATTCTTTTTGGCATGTTCCATCTTCTATATATCCTGTGTGGCCTATGTCCTGCATCACTTAATCCTTCCCCATGAATCCTTGTCTATTACTGTAAACCTCTGGCACATTTCTTGCCATCAAAGGCACCGTTTCTTATCTAAGTCCTATACAAAGTTATTGTGCAGAAAGAAAATATCATATTGTGGAGATACTTCAACACAAATTGCTTTGGCATTGCACTAATTTAAATAAAAGGCACTGCTCCAATTGAGTAGTAAAATGCTTTTTTTTATTTAAATGCCATTACCCATACTGGGTTTTGAATCTGAATGGTGTTTCATTGGTGAACAAGCAGGCACTGAAGACCTGAAGAATTAAAGAGCAATTCCTATATTTTAAGTAATTCCTATATTCCAACAAAAAAATATTTATTTATTAAGATTAGTGCAGCCTAAACAGGTGTGGACTGGATATAATTCTGAAATATTGAACTATATCAATGAAGGATGGCTGATTGAAAATAATGAGAGCTCCAGAAGTTACTACCACAGCACAGCACAAGGTTGAATAAATCTTCAAAATATATTCTGTGAAACAAGAGTATCAACTGTTTAAATAACATCACAGAGCACATACCAGAAGTCACATGTGCCAAAGAGAACTATTGTAAATTACAATTCATAGCTGTTCTATTCACTTAACTGGTCACAAAGAATGGTATTCTCTGTGACCAGTTAAATGTGCGAGGTTTGTATAAAGTGTATACTTCCAATGCAAAAACACTGATCACATTATAAACTGTATATAAATTTTCCAGTCTTTTCACAGGTCAAAAACGATTGACCAAACAACACAGCTAATTTCATCCCCCTTAACACCCAGAGGTGGTCACATCCAAGCCTGTAACAGTCAGTGGCATTTAACAGATTTAGTTGACTGATTTAATTTAAGTGCCCAAAATTTTTTCTTTTTTTTAAATTCTGCTTGAAATATATTAGTAAAAAATCAAACATGCTTGATCTTTTACTAATGGATTGCAATACTTATTGTGATTTTTTTAATGAAAAATTTAATTTAAAAGTTTTCATTAAAAAAAACTGTCATTTTCAATGAAATAAACTTTTATTAATTCTACTATAAATGTAAAAAAAAACAAAAAAACAAAAAAAAAAAAAAAAATAGTTAGTCATAACATAAATATTAAACTATTAGTCAATAGAAAGCTTAATAGAAAGCCAATAAGCCTGCAAAAATGAAAACTTATACACGTGCACATAATTGATATGTTTTGTCAAATAAAGGACTAAACAATATATAATTAATATTATTTGACACTGAGAAAGAAAAATTTTGTAAAATGATTAAACATTTCTACAATTTTTTACAGCAGATGCCAACAACTAAATTAAGAAATATATTTAGTTACGTTGCAGCACAATCAATAGTAACACAAAGTGGATGCAAAAACAATTACATTAGCAGTTGTGCTGATCCACCAAATGCTTTACATGTCAAAATTTTCAAGTAAGCAATAACTGTTGACTTACAAAACTGCCAAAGCAAACTGTCTATAATCAGGAAGGTACTAAAAATTTCACCTATTAACCCTGAACCAAAATTTAATTCACAACAGTTATTTTAGAGCGGGGCCTTTCAGGTCTCAAATGATCATCCACATGGTTAAAATTTTAAGTACATAATTATTTACTCACTTATTTTTGCAACTTTGTCTAAATTTTAACTAAAATTTTGTAAGCTACGTTCAGCAATTATTCTTCATTTTATTTTCAGTAAATTCTGTTAGTTTCCATATCAAATGTGTTATTGCATTTTCTTGTTATTAAACTTTTTGTCGTAGGTGCCTCAATTGTGTTCATTCACCTTAAAATTTCTGAATTTGGAGCCATTTTTATCTGTGGCATTGCAGTACGTCATTTTGAATCACCAGTTTCATGAAGACCATAAAATTTATTAGTTTGGCTGTTTTTGAAAGTTTTGCTGTTTTTGAAATGAAATTTATTTGTGCTACATTTGAATTTATTGCCTGTCTTCCTAATGCTACTGGTAGTGTGCCATGTTTATTTTATGTCTTTTAAATTTAAAATTGGATTATTGCATACAATTTTCTCTAATATTTGTACTAAAATAAAACTGTTTGTTGAAATTGTGCACTGGCTATATAATTTCACTATAATTCACATACCATAACAGTTCTTTTTTTATTGCACAGTTTTAGTTTGTTTGGTTCTCTCAGAGTGAAACAGAAGTCATCCATAAGCTTGAATGATGAAATGGGGTGATTTTTTTTTCCCTTAATTATTAAACCTTATTTATGATGATAGCTTAGATAGTTTATTGTTCTTCCCACAATCAAAGTACAATTAGCAGAGTTCTTTATCAATAGAAGTAGTCCCCTCCTGTCCAATTTGGCACCAACCAGCCCATTGATCTGCATTTAGGCTATTTGAAAGTCCAGCTTGAAACTCACCTTACCATCCTATGCCCCAGAACTATGACAATATATATCTGTTAATATAAATGTATCTCAGTCTATAAAAGATTTGCCTGAATCCAGATGCCCAAATCAAAACATTTTAACATATTAATAAAAGATATATAAATATAACTTAAATGTAATGTACAAGCATTTTAACAAATGAATAAAAATTTTTACATAACATAAAGTCAAAATGAAAAAACTTTCACTATAATGAAAACTGAACATTTTGCCAAAACAAAATGGTTTTGACAAAATGTTCAGTAAAACAAACTATTTTCAAAGTCCACCTATGCCTAAATTTACTGGTTCACAAAGAAAGTAAAATTTCTGTAAAATTATGATTGGGATTATGCAGCCCAAATTGCAAATATGTAAAGAATGATGTGTACTTATGAAATTCAATACATCTGCCCCCCCCCCCCATATTTTGTACAGTAAATTTTTAAAAAATGCTCAAACTGGAAAAAAAAAAAACATGAAAAGCAAATTGAAAGCAGTAACAAAACAGGCTTGTTTTTTCATGAGTACATGTGAAACGTAAGAATAAGTTGTCTATTATTTCTGAATGTGTGGTATTTCTTAAAAAAAATATTTGATGATATTTGCATATTTTTTTATTTATTTTTTTTGCAATACATGTATTTCATCATTTAATTTATTAATTATTGAATTTAAAGTTGACATCTAAATAAAATAAACCAGAATTTATTGTTACAACTTCTACCTACTGTATTATATAAGTGTAGCAAAGCACAGTATAATTTATTTGAACAAATAATGATTCTTCTGAATAATTTTCGGGAATATTCGATTAGATTGAAATTTCAATACAATGGTGAAATGATTTGAGCATCTCTGTGAAGTATGTTGTAACAGGATTTAACTGTATTGGAAAGGATAGAATTTACATGTAAAAATGATGTAACAGTATCTATCAATAAAAAGAAGGCATATTCCTTGGGAACTAGCATTCAAAAAAGTGCAATTTAAGAAAAAGGCTATTTGTCACATTATATATAATACTGTATATAATCACAGCAGTGCAATATTTAAGAATATTGCACTGCTGTAATTGAAGCAAACATATAATGACAGTGGGACTAATCTACAGGCCAGGTGATTGTGAAGATTATGATGAAAGCCTCTACATGCAAATGGAATGGCAAGTAAGTTTAAATGTCTTATTATGGGTGATCTTAATTTGCCTCTAATTCACTAGAGCAAATGGGAAGAAAACTCCACATGGGGTACAAATTTTTAAATCAACTAAATGATTTTTATTTTCACCAAAATATCATGGAAACTACTAGGGAAAATAATATTCTAGACCTCATCATCACCCATGAACCAGATGACATAATAGGGCTGACAGTACAAGAACCAGTAGAAGGAAATGACCATGAAGTTCTAAGGTGGATGATGAAGGAGAGGTAGCAATAGTTAAAAGCAAAGTAATGGGTTATAATTTCAGAAAATATGATCCTTAAGGTGCTACATGGCCTCTATTAACTGGGTAAATATCACACAGAGAGCAAATACAATTGAATTATGGTATACCTTTAAAACATTAATCACAGAATCCTCGAATGCATAAATACCATTGAAAAGTACTTCACAGGGAGGAATCCAAGTTGGATGAATAATGAAGTTGCCAGATTACTTTAGCAGAAAAAGATGGCATGGAAAAGTTACAGAGCAATAAAAAGTACTGAAGCCTATAACAGCTACAACGTGATCTGTAATAGTGGCACAGAAAAGGTTAGGCTGGCAAAGGCAGATTATATGAGTAATCACTGGCAAAGAGTGGGGATAAGGAATTCTTTACATATATAAATGCAAAGAAGAGAAGGAGAAACCAGATTGGACCCTTATGTAATGGACAAGGGATAGTATTAGATACCCCAAGCTGATGTTGCAGATGAACTCAACAATTACTTTGCCTCAATATTTACAGGAAAAAACTCTTTATGTCAAAGAGAAATTATAGGAGTGAGGTTGAAAAATATGTAATTAATGATATTGAAATTTCACTTTTATTTAATGAAAAACTTGAGCCTACAGGCCAGTAAGGCTCTTGGGGTTGATGGCATATACCCTATAATCTTATAGGAGGCGGAAGGTGAGTGCATTTAACCATTGAGGCTAATTATGAGAGCATCACTGAACTTGGGAGTGATTCTGTTGGATTGGAAAAGTGCCAATGTATCTCCAATGCATAAGGGCAGTTCTAAGAGTGAAGTGGGAAATTACTGACCGGTTAGTCTAACTTCAGTACTAGGGAAAATTATGGAGGCAATGATCAAGGGTGGAATTCAGGATCATTTAGATAGAAATGGAATTCTGAAGGAATTCTCAGCATGGTTTTGTAAAGGGAAATCATGTTTAACACATCTGGTTAGCTATTTTGACAGGATCACTCATAAGCTGGATTTAGGGAATAATTTCAACATTGTTTATTTGGATTTCACCAAAGCATTTGACTCAGTCCCATGTGAGCAGTTACTTTATAAGCTGGAACAGGTTGGAATCACAGGGAAAATCCTTAGATGGATAGCAGGATGGCTTCAGGGCAGGAGGCAGAGGGTTGTGATAAATAGTTATTTGTCAGGCTGGGTTGATGTAAGAAGTGGGGGTTCCCCAAAGGTCAGTGTTAGGACCACTGTTGTTTTTGATTTTCATAAATAACATCAAAGAAGGAATAGAGGACATGATGACTAAATTTGCAGATTATGTAAAGATTGGTAGAGTAGTTAATGATCACCACTAAGCAGAGATTCTTCAGAGTGACCTAGATAGACTTCAGGGATGGTCAGAAAAATGGCACCTATGCTTTAATTCAGCAAAGTGTAAGGTATCACACCTGGGGAACAGTAACTCCAAAATAACTTATATACTTAGTGGAGTTGAACTAATGCCAGTAGAGGAGGAAAGGGACTTGGGTGTTATGATACAGACAGACATGAAGTTCTCTGAGCATTTTAGACAGGTTGTATGGAAGACCCATGGTGTTCTATCAATGATTTATTGAACATTTGCTAGTAGAGATAAGGATATCATAATCCCATTATACAGCAGACTGTTGAAATAACGGCAACCCAAACAATGGCACTTTGAGATCGAATGAATGCATACAGCGCAGAGGTCTTGCAGTGCCAGAAAAATAAATCGGTAAGTCACGTGATTACTGTATTTGTTTACGTTCTCCATTTTCAAAGTGAATTCTGTACTGATATCACAGATTATACTGTTATTTTACATTTATTTTAAATTAAAAATCCCTCATTATGCCTCCTAAAGTTAATAAACCTCATACAGAGAAGAAAAGATGAACACATTAAAGCTTGGTGAGAAATTTGATATAATCCAAACTATTACATTAGGGTTAACTGGAATGTTAATTCATATACCCATGTGTATTGTGTCTGTAAATTGCATGTGTTCTCTGCTCGATTTGCCAGTTTTACTGGATGAAAAACACGTTTCTGGGGGGGGGGGGCCTTGCTATCTATGCCTGAGCCCCACTAACTCAGCCACGGAGTGAAAAAAGCCTATAGAAATTTCTCGCATCATCAACGGGATTCGAACTCGGGCCTCTTCCACCCAGTGTGGGGAGGACGGTGATGATACAACTGTGCTACACAGGCAGACTAAACTTGATACAATAAAGAAAATAAAGTGCCGTAAGCATAAGTATATTAATAGCAGAATAAAAATAACATTGGATCGCCAACATGATTATGTTTTTTTATGTGAAGTTAATAAAATTGCATTCTTAATCTTTCTATTTCTTATTTGGCCTCATTTCTGCATTAAATACAAAACTTTATATATAACAGAAAAATTGAAATAACGACACCTTGATCCTCAGAAGGCGCCGTTATTTTGAAAATCTACTGTATAAGGTTACTGTTAGACCACACTTGGAATACTGTGTTCAAGTATGGAGACCACACCTAAAGAAAGATGTTGAGCTTCTTGAAAGAGTCCAAAGATGGGTAACTCACCTGGTGAGATCAGCTAAAGGGCATCCATATGAGGAAAGACTTCAAATATATGAGTTGCTGAGCTTGGAAACTAGGCACCTTAGAGGAGACTTGACTGAAATGTTTAAGGCTCTGAAAGGCATAAGTAAAATAAATGGGGACGAAATTTTCAGTTATGATTCTAAACATCTCCCCCACCATAAATTCAAGTTATAGGGGGTGATGATAGATTTTAGACTGGATTGCAGGAGGTTTTATTTTAGCCAGTGAGTTATAAATTACTGGAATAAGTTACCTACATGGGTGGTAGAGGCTGACAGTTTGGGGAGGTTCAGAGGTCAGCTGGGTAGTTACCTTGGGAGGAAGGAAATGCATAGATTGTCTATTTCCTTTTCTTTTATACATTTTTTTTATTATTTTCTTCTTATTACAATTATTTTATTTTTTTTTTTGCAGCATAAGCCATAGGCTTCCTTGCACCATGTAGCTAATACTAATACTAATATAAACTAAAATTATTTCTCTAGAGTAATTTCTGCTTCTTAAAAAACAAGATTACTTGAAAGAAATCTGGGTATGAAGAGTTTTATTCAACTATCTTTTATTTTAATGAATGACAACTACCTTTTCAATATTCCTATTTTAGTAACAAAACTAGTTTAAATTGAATATAGCTACATGTCCTGGTGTTTATTTTATAAGTCCAAATAGAATTAAGGAGAAAATTACCCTCACTTTTCTTTTCAAAAATAATCTCACTTTTCAAACAGTTTCACAAAACACATTATACATTAGAAGTATTATAATAGTTCAAAACACCCAACACCACTCTAATAAATGATAAACAAAACTCTAGATGAAGCAGATATAAAAGTGCAAGAACTTTGTGTGTGCAAAGGCATAAGTTTTTAAAAAAGTGCAGCCCAAATCACATACAACTGCATAGAAATAAATACTCACAGGAGGTTGTTTGCATGTAATCTGTATATGACTCTTGGCACTGGCAGGTCTATTGAATAATAAAATTTTTTTTTTTTTTTTTTTTATTTGTGGATGCATTCTGTACAAAAAATATCTACAATACACACATTTTTCATTGTCATGAAAAGTATTGCATAGACATTCAGATTTCCCTAAAAACACAATTCCTAGAAGTTATGTATGATATCTTTTATCATTTATTATGTTTAACCAGTCAAGTCATCCAGCTTTAATAACCATCAACTACAATTTCTAGATTAATGATATTCATTTATTCATAAGAAATTCTATAAAAATTTATTGGAGGCAAATACTACCAATTTTTGTTCATCAGTAACAGATAAGCTATTTTTAAGTACTTTAAGATCAATTTCAATCTAAAAGAAGAACTTTACAGATTAAAGATTGAGAAAAGAATCTCTCTCTCTCTCTCTCTCTCTCTCTCTCTCAAAGAACAAACTTTTCTTTGGGAATGGGCTGTCGTGATGGAACCTAGAATCCCACATTTCTTTTAACTCATAAATGCTTCATCTTTCAGCTGTATCTCTGAGAGGTGCTGGGTTATTCCATTCACAGTGGTTGGATGTTAAGGAGAAGCAACCTTTTATTTGGTAAGGTCCCCCCCCTCCCTTCTGGTGATAGTTTGGTTTACCTCTGGAGGTAATATGGTTCAACTTCCTGTGTATTTTGTTTTTGAAAAGGAAAAGCCATTCTAGTCTAAGGACTGTTCCCTTGTTCCTATTGATGATGGGGAGGGGATGCAGCTTGGATCATTGTAACATTTAAATTTTCTCCTTTTGTGATATTCTGTTGTGAGATCTGAATATATTTTAGATCCAAACTGGTACTGAGATATAGAACAGCAGTGTTCTTGTATACTGTGATTTTAAAATTCTTATTTTCCTAATCTAGTTCTTTTGGCTATTTTCAAAAATAATTACATAAGTAGGATACATAAGTGCAATATCCAAGCACTTATTACTATTCGAAGCTTGATAATTTCTGATTATAGGTAGAATTTCTTGTTAGCAAATGATTCCATGAATGTCAGTAAGATTAGTCAGTTGATTATAGGGCATAGCGGGATTAACAGCAATGGTTATGCCAGTACTGCAATCACATGCCAGCAGTGAAACAACAGAAAAGGAACTATGAGGAAGGGAAGTACTATTAGTGAGAGCATTTTTTTTTTTTTTTGTTTTTTTTTTGGCATAATCAAGTTGTAATGCCTCAGGAAAAGGAAGATCTAAGTTAATGGTGCCAAATATTTTCAGAAAATATGCTGAATATATGCAGAAAATATACACCGACTAGTAAGAATTCAGCTGCTACTTTTCTATAAAAAAAAAGAGCAAAAAATAATCCCATACAAAAACTTCATGCTTTGATTATTTGATTTGATCATTTCCTCCCCTCCTTCATCTGCACCTGAACCCACCCAATATATTTTTTTTCTAACTATACAGAAATAATAACAACAACAATAATAGGGCAACACCATCCAGCCCCACCCAGGAAGGGAGAAAATGGCAACGCATGAAGTGGAGCAACAAAATGAATACATACATCATGCAAGCATACTACGAAAAAAGAAGCTGGAGACCGATATGACAACTTACAGAGCGAGACTACATACCAAGTCGTTGGAACGATTCCCAGATATTCAATTCACCAAACAGCAAATAGCGGACCAGAGAAGGACCATCGTCATAAAGAACCTGATAACTCCTGCAATCTTGGAAAAAAATCAAGCAGGATGAAGAATATGAAGCCAGAGGAGGAGGAAGAACATACCACCACCGAACCAGAGGAGGAAGAGCCAGAAGAAATACAATCCACAGCAGCTGAAGTGGAAAGAGATGAGGTCATGATATATGCAGAATAGAGGACAAGTGGAAGAAGGCCTTAACAGAATTCGAAGGAATGGACCCCACAAAGACTCGTGATACCGCAGCAGAGGCCAAATAGAACCTTGTGGAGAGTCACAGACCACCTGAATCGGCTCATAATACCGCAGTACCTCGACAGCAATGGTGCAACGTTGGAGGCCATCCACACAGCCATGTATTGAGCTGCGGTAGCAGCTACGAGGATTAATGGAAGAGAAAAGAGAGACCAGTGGCAGAAGAACCAAAAACAGAAGGAACCGCCAGTTTGGGAAAGAAGACTTCAGCAGAAGATAGAAGAATAACAGTCAAGATAGGATAATTGACCCAGTACCAATGGGGCAATAAGAGTAAGAAATTAATTGGAAAAGTGAAGAGCAACCTCAAGAAACACAGTGTCCACAGCAGATATGAGACAAAAAATCAGAGAATAGCAGAGTATTTGGACACATTGAAGCAGAACCTCCTTGCGCTCAGCAAGAGAGTATGCCGATAAAAGGAGAGCTCCCAGAGGAAAATAAACAATCGAATCTTCGATGAGGATCAATGACTTCTACAGGAGTCTCTGAGGAGACATAAGAAGGGAACAAACCATCCGAGTATAAGACGATTGAGGAGTTCTGGGGCAACACATGGAGCAGGAAAGTAAGAAATAAAATAAAAGAGTCCTTCCTCCCCGATAGAACGAGAACGGAAAAAAACCAAAGATGTACAAGAGATGAGAAAGTGGGAGATTCGGGAAGAAGAAGTAAAACAGTTGATCAGGAACTCCCACAACTGGCAAATACCAGGAATAGATAACGTCCACAACTACTGGTACAAGAAGCTCACTTGCACACACAAGCACCTGGCACTGCAGCTCACCCAAATGATAAGGCACCCAGAAACAATCCCGAAGTTTCTCACTCAAGGAATCACATATCTGAAGCTTAAAGACAAAGATACATGAAACCCGGCTAAATACAGGCCAATCAGCTGCCTCCCAATGAAGTACAAGATCCTGACCAGCTGCATAACCAAGAAGATATCAGACCACTTGGAGAGAATGAACATAACTGCCAAACAGCAGAAAGGATGCAAGCGGATGAGCAAAGGATGAAAGGAGCAATTAACCATAGATGCCACAGTTATAGAGAAAGCTTACAAGAAGCACCCCAACCTGTACTCAGCCTACAACAATTACCACAAGGCCTTTGCTTCCATGCCTCATAGCTAATAGAGATGCTGAACATCTACAAAGTCAATCCCATAATGACAAACTTCCTAGGAGCAATGATGGCAAAATGGAGAACCACCATTAAGGCGGAGAGCATCAAAACCAGACCAATCTCCATCAGGAAAGGAATCTTTCATGGAAATGTCTAGCACTTTATCTGCTATCTACCAAGTTCAACAGCAGCAAGTACGGATATAACCTCAAAGAAGGAAAGAAGAGCCTGTATACCCTCACCAACCTAATGTATATGGATGACATCAAGCTCTACGTGGCAACTGAGAAGAGACTCCAGCAACTACTCTGGATCACCGAAGAATTCAGCAAATTGCACCAATTTGCTGAATTAATTAAAAAATTCAGCAAATTGGTGATTATTAGTCAGCCGAAACTACCAGCTGCCAATTGGTAAAGAGATTGAAGCAATGACAGAGGGAGAGACCTACAATTACCTGGGGATGATGCAGGCTCGGCAGTTACAGCACAAGGAAATCAAGGCTTGCCTGACCAAAATTGGTCCTTGAGGTTGTCACAGACTTTTTTTTTTTTTTTTTTTTTTATTTTTATTACTCCAAAACAGCCGAAGCCTTACAGAGGAGGAATTTGACCGTAGAAATATAGAATCCTTCTATTTACAATCTATACACAATGTCAGGTATCAATATACAATTTCAAATATACAAAGTCAATTTACAACATATACAATGCATATCATGCGTTACAGACCATTTGCATTTTAGCAAAGCTGTGGTAACAGAGAAATTAGTATTTCTAAGCATTATGTTGTTTTCTTTTCTTGATTGTTCACATTAATTAGTTGAATTAATTGCTTTGTGTTATTAATCTTAATTGTTATACCAAAAATTTTTTTTTTTTTTTTTTCTTTTTTATACAATTGTTATTACTTAACTTAGTTCCTTGAAGAAAAAGTAAACAAAAAAAAAAAAAAAAAAAAGGAATTTTTTTTTTTTTTACTTTTTTCCTTTTCTTTTTTTTTCTTTTTTTTTTTTTTTTTGTTAAGGCTAAGTATACCTATCTTTATAGTATTATTATTGTTGTTATTATTAAATTAATAATTTATTTTTATTCTCTATTAGTTTGATTGAAAAACCTTTGTAGTTCTTTTTTGATATTAATGTTTTCATATAGTATATCAATGTTGGAGTCGTTCAGCAGTTTTAGAGTTCTGTTGAAGTAGTGGAATCTGAGTTGATCAGTTCTGAATGGCTCTTGTGCCAGCATATTTTGTCTTCTCAAGACTCTTGGAGGACAGCTGAAGTTGATGAGGTAGAGCAGCTCGGGGGCATCGAGCTTGCCAGCCACTAGATGCATTAGGAATTTGCAGTCTGCCGCAGCTCTCCTTTGGTAGAGTGGTACAATCCCAAAGTGAATGCACCATTCATTGTAGGATTTTGTGTTCAATTCCAACCTAGATTTGTACACCAGGAATCTGACTATGGATTTCTGAATACGTTCCAGTTGTTTTATAAGAATTTTGGTGTGAGGATTCCAGATTTGAGAGGCATATTCTAGAATTGGGTTGATGATCATTATGCAAGCTGTTTTTATGAGCTGTACATTAGTGAAATCAAAGCAGATTCTTTTAACCAGTCCAAGGGATTTGGAGGCCTTAGCTGTAGTTTTATTTACATGTGTGTTGAAGTTTCCCTTCTCAGAAAACCATACTCCCAAATCTGAGACCTCATGTATTCTCGATAGCTCATGATTATTAGCTTTATAGGGATAAATAATCTTGTGTTTTTTATGATAGTCTGTGACAGACATGGTGCAGCACTTGTTTAAGTTTAGTGTTAGACCATTGTTTGTGATCCATCGGGTGATGGTGTCTAGTCCAATTTCCAGTGATTCACAGTCTTGAGTTGTTTTGATGGTTTTGTATATTTTCAAGTCGTCTGTATAGGAGAGCACTTTGATGTCAACATGTTGCATACAATCCTGTATGTCATTAATATATACAGCAAAGAGTAGTGGCCCCAGAGGAGAACCCTGAGGGACTCCCCTTTGTATATGGAAAGTGGAGGAGTATCTTCCTTCAAAATTAACTCTGCTTTTCCTGTTTTCAAGAAAGTTAGACATAAGTGATAAGGCATTACTTAACAGACCTGTGTTCTTTAATTTGAGGCAAAGCAACTTATGTGGTACTGAATCAAAGGCTTTCTGTAGATCAAGGTATATAATGTCTACCTGATTGTTATTGTCAAGGCTAAGTTTTATGTCATGTTCAATGGGGAGAAGGTTAGTCACAGTTGATCTGCCCATTAGGAAGCCATGATGAATGTGGCTGAATTTATTTTTCATGAAGGAGCAGAGTTGAGAGTAAAGCAGGTTCTCAATGATCTTGCTTAGGGGATTAGATTTGTGTATGGGTCGATAAGAGGAAGGTGTGTCTTTAGCCCCCTTTTTAAAAAGAGGCGTGATTGTGGTTTCCTTTAATATACTAGGGAGTGATCCCTTATTGAAAATGGCCATGATCAGATGTATAAGTTGTTGTTGCAATACAACAAAGCAGTGTTTCCAGAGTGCCATGGGGAAACTGCCAGTCTTTGTGTCATAACTTAATTTAAATTTGTTGATGGTATTCAGTAAAATCTCTGCATTGACTTCAAATTGTGTCAGGGTATCACTGAAATATGATGAGGGAGAGGTGTTGTCAAGCTTACTGCTGTGATCAGCTTTTTCAGTATATAATTCACTGTAGAAATTTGCAAATTGATCTGATTGAATGTTCTCCATTTTGTTCATGTTTTTTTGTTTTTTATAACCCATTTTCCAATGCTTCCAGAATGGACCCATATCATGCCTGTTTAGCATTGCATTTTGTAGGTTAGCTAAGTGATTTTGGTAGGCCAAATTGATACTGTTTTTTATTTGCCTTCTTAGATTGGAGAACTGAGTATAAATGTCATGTCTCTGGGTGTTTTTGAAATTTATGAACATTTGTTGTTTTTTCCTGAGCAATTGAATAATTTCTTTTGTGAACCACATAGGAAATTTATTAGTGTTTGCCTTTGCATGGCTCATGGGTGTGTAGTTTTTGATAATTCGGTATAAGTTATTGTACAGCATATCCAGAATTATATCTGGGTCTTGACTCCTAAATAATGGTTGCCAGTTGACATTTAAGATTTCATTTCTTATTTTGTCCCAGGGGGCTCTCCTAAAATTGAAGGAGCACTCCCTGACTTCATTTCTGATATATTTGGTCTTGATATCAAACTCAAGCAATAAGGCTAGATGATCCGAGTGGAAGTAATTGGGGGTATAGTTGATATTTAAGTCAAAATTTGTGAAGACCAGGTCAAGGAGTTTCTCTTTTCTGGTGGGGAGTTTGCATTTTTGCTTCAGGTTGAGTCTGAAAAACATATCTTTCAGAAACTGCAATAGGTGGCTGTTTTTATTGTAATGTTCTTCCTTGCCCAGTCCATGCTCAAAGTGAGTGTTGAAGTCACCTAGCACTATTGTTCTGACATCACTCCTGGAGGAGATAAGAATGGGTTCAAGTATCTTCTCAAGTTTTTTTAAGGTGTTCATTTTAACAGGCGGTGGTAGGTAGATTCCTACCAATTGCACCGTTATATTGCCAACTTTGGCTTTGATGTAAATACCCTCAATATCTTCTAGGTATATGATGTCAGAGATGATAATTTTATGGTGCAGTAAGCATATTACTCCTCCCCCTTTCTTGTTTTCCCTATCTCTTCTGATAATTTGAAAGTTTGAGGGACAAATTTCAGAGTCTAAGATGTCAGGGGTTAGCCAGGTTTCTGTGAGGACCCAGATATCAAATTCAGCTTGGCTAACCTCTATTTTAAATTTGTTAAGCTTCTCAATTATGCTTCTGCAATTTTGATAGTATATATTTATGAAGACACTGTTGTCTTTGTCTCTGCCATGAGCATTATTGTTCATTGACTGCTATCTAGTGTGGTTGCTTTCAGCCTTTCCAGGCCCATTATTTTTATAGTTGGTGTTGTCTGTGATAGGCCTGTAGATCTTATGTTTTCTGAACCTAAATGCCTGAACTGTGACCCCATCAGGGAAGTTATGTTTGGATGTCATTAGTTCTATATCCTTTTGATCAAAGCTGATCTTAAAGGAGGAATATATTTCAGGATGAAGTGACCTCATTTTCTCAGCTGATATGATCTTTTTAGGAACCACTACTAGGTTTCCTCTATCCCCTTTACCAATGAAACTTATTTTACTATCATTGGTGTTGTTGGGAGAGATAATTTCAGTAGTAGCCTTGACCTGGTGTGTTTTCATTCCATCATTACCTGTTCCTTTCTCATTTCCCTTTTCGGTGAGTTTGTCTTTGTTTTTATTAGAAATATTAAGAAATCCACCGTCAGGAGTGTCCCTGGTGTCAAATGGTTGCAAATGTTCATCCTTAGTCTTGTTATTGTGTCTGGGTTGGTTTTTAGTCCCATTAGAGGTTTGGGCTGTAGATTGATTGGGATGAGTGTGCACTTTAGTGCTAGCTTTAACATAATTCTTGATTTGGGAAGTCTGTTTTAGATTCCTCAAAGGGAGCGAAGAAGAACCATCATTCTGAGAGGAGGGCCTGGGGTCGGATTTGATAGCTTTGTTTGCCAGTTCTGATTTATTCTTGCTCTTGGGGATGGCCCCTAGCGTTATGTCATATGCCGTCTGGGTTTGCTTGCTCACAGTCCGTGATGAGGCCTCCTTGTGAGTTTGGGTTGCAACAGATTTTTTATTGCTGCTGTGGCTGTACTCAGTGTTGATTTCTTTGTGTGAGTACTCCTTTATCTGTGCTTGTGATTTCATACTTGAATTAAATTGAGGGTTACCCAGTGTTGAGTTGCTGGATTGTTTCGCTAACATTGGCTCCTTGTTTGTTTTCCTTTCACTGTCATTTTTTGCTTGGTAGGAGTTGGAACATGTATCCTGCAATGCGCTGACCGAGCATGAAAGGTCTATTATGCTCTTGTTAAGGTTGCTGAGCTCTTTATTGATATTATTGTTTTGGTTGGCAAGGCTTGTTTTGAGCTCATTAATTGCCAAGCTTGGGAGGGATTCCGAATTGTGTGAATTTTCATCTGTGAGAGTTGGATCTTCAGAACCGCTGTGCCTCTGTGCCAGATCCTTGTGGGAGGGGAACAGCACCGCCCTAGCAGAACCCTGATCACAGGATTTCATCAATTTTATTAGGGTTGTAAGGTGTTCAGTTAAGAACTCATTCCCATTTTCTAATTGGTGAAATCCCTTTTCCAAAGACTGTTTCAATTTAGAAATTTCACTGTTAAAATGTCTGGTTTGGGCCTGCAGCATGTTTTTGAGTGTCTTCCATATCTGCTGGATACTCAAATTATGGTTTATCGCTTCCTCCACATCTGAGCCTGGGTCGTCACTGTCCAGGTCAGGAAAAGGGGGCATATAAGCCGTTTGAGTTTCCTTTATCACTTGTTTCGGACTTAGGTTTATCTCCGCTGTAGTATCAATCGGTGACTTCAAAATGCTGGCGCCGTCGCAGGTTTTGCACAGATGATTTAACGTTGGCACGCATCTGCTGCAGTAAGGTTTACTGCAGATGAAGCAGGACGTTAAATTAGGTTTTGGATCCAGGCAGTATTTACATAAAGTAATATTCTGTGGGCTGCCTTCGCCTGCGAGATTAAACCCTCCATCCGAAGATCCGTTGTCATTGCAATCGGCCGCCGTTGCACCACGGCATGTGCTTCCGCCCTGAAATCTATTTTCACCGTTGGTAACCACCATCTTCATTGGCTTCGTAACTTTGCAATGGAGCCAAACGCTTGTAAACAAAAAGATAAATTGAAATTAAAGTGAAGTGAAAGCTGTTAGAGTGTTATACTACTTTCAGAGAAACTGCAATGCACTTATTTTGGATTAAAGTTTTCACTTAAATTCTACAGTTGGCACGCATCTGCTGCAGTAAGGTTTACTGCAGATGAAGCAGGACGTTAAATTAGGTTTTGGATCCAGGCAGTATTTACATAAAGTAATATTCTGTGGGCTGCCTTCGCCTGCGAGATTAAACCCTCCATCCGAAGATCCGTTGTCATTGCAATCGGCCGCCGTTGCACCACGGCATGTGCTTCCGCCCTGAAATCTATTTTCACCGTTGGTAACCACCATCTTCATTGGCTTCGTAACTTTGCAATGGAGCCAAACGCTTGTAAACAAAAAGATAAATTGAAATTAAAGTGAAGTGAAAGCTGTTAGAGTGTTATACTACTTTCAGAGAAACTGCAATGCACTTATTTTGGATTAAAGTTTTCACTTAAATTCTACAGTACCGTTTATCGGAAGAACACTGATACGAGAGGTACTATTTTCTCATGCACGTTTCCTGAATGTACTCTTCCGCGTTGTTGACGTTTTCCACTTTAGGCAGCCGCCATTATTCGAGCACGTACCGTAGTAAGAAAAACCATCTTAGTATGCAAGACATAAAAATAGTACCTGTTTGCGGAGAATGCCAGGGAATAGTATATCTCTTCCAGCGAAGGCAGATTGCTTACATAAGACTAATAACCATCATTAAATATCGAAATATCAGTACATATTCTCGGGCTCCACTCATACGACGGGTACTACTTTCTAGTCACGTTTCCTGAGTGTGCGCTTCCGCGTTGATGACGTCTATCACATTTGGCAGCCATCATTCTGTCAAGCACGTAACGTCGAAACAGAAACCATCTTAATTTGTAAGAAAGAAAAGCGAATACCTGTTTGAGGAGAGTGCCCGTGGATATACTTTCACTTCCTGCGAAGGCAGATGGCTTGTATAAGACGATTAAACACAATTAATTATAAATAAATCACTATTTTGACGGCATCAAGCAAACCGTGCTGCTTCCCACAGTGACATACAGCGCCCCCTCAGATATGCCAGACAAGCTGTACTTGCTACCTGGGAGTCTAAAACGCTGATGGAACTGATATTCGGGGTGACACTCAAGTCAAGTGGACCCAATTTCAGCAAAGTCCGGACGGTGTGTCACAACCAAATCCTTTGCTTGCACCATCACAATGGTGGGACTGTTAGTAATCCTGGGTATAACGTCCATGCACAAGCACACGGTGGGTGACCACCCAGGTGTGAACCAATGAAAGCAGGGGTCGAGGTGTGGTGCCCACACCACATGGAGGAATGCCACCCCTCTGTGTTACCAGGCAGTACTAGCTGGTAGATGCTCTCGTCAACTGGTGCAATACCACCACTTTGCTTATTAGAAGCTTGAAGTGGTGGAACCCATGTTTAGTCGCCAGAGCTAAGTTCCAGTCAACCCTTCCCCATCTCTTCCATCGTGCAGTATGATTGATGACTTTTGAGGTTATGATGAACATCGTGACGAGATCCAATCTTCCTTACATTTCGAGGGTACAGCTCTAAAACAGTATTCGCAGGCCGGCCGCTAGATAGTACATTGGACCGAACCTATTGGTAACTCTCTAGGAGCTTCTGGATCAGCTAGTGTATAATATTGTTACCTCTACTCTGCCAGATAGTGACTGAAGAGAGCCGAGTAATATGTTTGCTGGGGGGGGTGGAATTGTTGAGGCCACGTTATATCAAGGATGTGTACACCGTATCTGTATGCTATATCCAAAATTTCATTACTTCATACAGCATGTCACACCCACTTTTTCTTACCATTGAATACACCATGAATTGTCAAACTAATAGAGTAAGCTTATCTGCGAAAAGATCTAAACCTCCCAAACACTTCCTAATTCATTTCACAAATATACGTGGTCTAAATTCTAATCTCAACGATGTCCATTTGCACTTGTAGTCTGCCAAACCCCATGTACTTTTTCTCACAAAATCTCAGTTATTGGTTGATTCAACTAGTGCTCACCTCAGTTGCCCAAATTATTCGCTGTATGATTCCTTTCACCTCAAAGGTGGTACTTGTGCATATGTTCATTCCGATATTCCCTGTCAGAGACTTAGTAATTTGGAATCACCTCTTTTCAATCTTCTCTGGCTTAAAATCTCTCTACTTCATTCGGCATCTCCATAGCCAGGTGGGCAGGAGCAGAAGTGCGTAGCACACGTTTCTTGATTAGACCGGGGTTCGAGCCCATGACCACTAAATACGGAGGATGCGGAAAGGTCAGGGAATGACCACCGCATATCCTCGGAGCAATATGGCCTTAGTTGCTAATGCTCCTAAAAACCAAATAACAAAACAAAAACAATCTACTTCATTCTGTCAAATTCATCTGTTGTCTCTACTGTTCTCCGAACTCAATCACTTGGAGTTTTTCGACTTCCTCTCTTTGCAACTTGACTTTCTCCAGTCCAACTTTCCTAACAGTGAGGTAATTTTCCTTGGTGATTTTAATGTTCACAACTCCAGTTGGCTTCCATTTCTAGTCACACCGACTCAGCTGGTCGAGATGTAGAGGCTTTTGCAATTACTAATGACCATGCACAGATTGTTCATTTACCTACAAGAATACCGAACAATCCTAAACATACAGCCAACACACTTGATCTTTTTCTCACAGACAACCCTTCTAAGTACACAGTCGAAGTGAGAAGTCCTTTAGGCACCTCAGATCACAACTTGCTGATTGTCTCGTCTTCAATGCAGCCTTTATCTCATGGCTATTCCCAACCTCGTATTGTTTGGCATTACAAGAATGCAAAATGAGATGATCTGCAGGATTTCTTTTCTTCTTTTGCTTGGTCGGATTACTGTTTCAAAACTTCTGATGTTAATGTTTGCTCAGATCACATCAGCGAAATTATTCTTGTAGGAATGGAATCCTTTATTCCACACTCCACTTTAAAATCTCTTCCTTTACCTAAACCTTGGTTTTCCAATAAATGTGCTAAGGCTGTTCAAGAGAAGAATGTTGCATACTGTAATTGGCTTGTTTCCAATTCTTCAGTTTCATTTTCTGCCTACACCAAAGCTCGCAACAATTGTAAAGCAGTTATCAATCAGTCCAAACTAGATTTTGAACAGGCTAAGAGTAGAAAACTTGCTTCTTGCCCTAATGGTAGCTGAGCATTCTGGTCTCAAAGGCATTCGACCGTGTTTGGCATAAACGTCTTCTAAATAAGCTTCCATCTCATGGTTTGTCAACTGTTTTTTGTAACTGGTTATGCAGTTTTCTCTGTGATGGTAAATGGCTCTCTGTCTTCTAACTTCTCCACTAATGCTGGTGTTCCCCAAGGTTCAGTTCTTTCCCCCACTCTTTTCCTCTTGTATATTAATGACCTTCTTCCATTGAATGGAAATCCTATCCTTAGTTTTGCTGATGATAGCACATTGCATTCCACTTTCCACTTTGAGAAACCTTGCCGTGCTCAATCAGCTTCAACTTCTCGAAAATCTGCTATCAATTCCTTAAATGCCGATCTCCAGGTAATTCTCCAGCGGGGCAAAGACAACTTAGTTGATTTCAACCCTTCTAAAATTCAGTCATGTCTTATATCTCGCAAAAAGGATTCTTCTGCTCCTATGCTTATCTTTGGTGACACTCCGATTTCTAGGCAAAATGATATATCTCTTTTGGGGATTACCCTTACTTCTAATCTCTCTTGGCACAAGCACATTACAAATATTGCTTCCTCTGCATTTTAAAACTTGGTTATCTCTTTCACTCTCTGCATTACTTTTGTTCCAAACATCTTTTAACTCTTTACAAATTGCAAATCTGCTCTACCATGTAATATTGTTCCCGCATCTGGGATGGCACCACCAAAACCTCTCTCAGGCTTCTTGATTCTGTTCAGAAGAGGGCAGTTAGGTTAATTAATGATTCGTCTCTAACAGAGTCTCTCCACTCGCTGTCTCATAGATGTACTGTTTCTGCTGCATGCCTCTTCTACAGATATTTCCATTGGCACTGTTCTTCTGAATTGGCTTCTATAATTCCTGTTCTCTCTTTCAAAACAGTCTGAACACATGCCGCCACCAGCCAACATCCATTTACTGTCCAACTTCAAACTCACAGAACCAACTTTTAATCTTCCTCATTTATTCACTCAACTGCCATTTTCTGGAACAACCTTCCTTCATATGTATTTCCTGAAAATTACAGTCTACAGAAGTTCAAGTCCAATGTGAACAAATATCTTCTTTCATCTTCTCAACTTCCAACCCAAGCATGGTACTAAGTTCTATGGGTTCTAATACCACTCGTGTTTGGGGTTTACATAAAAAAAAAAAAAAAAATTTCAGAGACTCAGAAGTGTGTTCCCTCTGTTCAACTTTGCTGAAAGCTAAGTTGAACATCATCATCATCATATGTACACTCACTGAAGCGTTTCCGGTGCAGTAAGTGCAACAACACAATTTAACTATTTACATCGACCTATTTAGCCTTCCTTGATGAAAACTAGTAAGGAAGTTTACCATCCCTAGCCCTGTGGAGGCAGGTCGCTACTACCCTTTAAATTTACACTTTATACTATTTAATTGAAGATCAGATTGCTTTGATCAAACCCACAATCTATTTACAATCAATTTAGAAGTCAACTATTATGTACATATTTGCACCATTTACATTTAACATTGTAAGGCAACGACAAGCAGTTGCAAAACAAAACTAACATGCAGGAATAAACTTAGTTACAAAAGTGTGCTAAGCAAAACACACATATTTACAGTTGTGTATATATATACAACCATTATATTGTAATCCAAGCCTTTCAGCCACCATGAACGGCCAGCACCAGGAGAAACCAACACTCAAAAGAGAGCACCACCCTGTCTGCTGAGCAGCAGGAGGACCGACTAGCATTGGCATTAGTAGAGGCATTTGATGCAAGAAAGCAAGCTTATGCAGCATCAGCCAAAAAAAAAACACCCACTTCACCCCTCTGTTCGTTCAAAATACCTGTCCAGCTCAGCCTTAAACTTATTTAGGCTATCAACCTCCACCACAAGGGATGGAAGTCTGTTCCACCAACCAACCACCCACTGGCTAAAGGCAAATTTCCGCACGTCTATCCTACATCTGTCTTTCCTCAATTTGAATTTATGCCCTCTCAGGTGATTTTTCTGAGCTAGAGGAAGAATCCCATCAGCATTGAGCATGCTTAAACCATTCAAGGCTTTATACACCTCTATCAGATCACCTTGCTGGTGCCTAGTCTCCAGACACTGTAATTTGCAAAACTTAAGCCTTTCTTCGTAAGAGCACCCCTTTGTTCCATTCACTAATCTTGTTGCCCTTCTCTGTACTCGTTCCAGCAGCTCTACATCCTTCTTGAAATGAGGCCTCCAGACCTGTATACAGTACTCTAGGTGTGGCCTGACCATTGCCTTATACAATGGAATAATCACCTCCTTATCCCTGCTGGAAAAATTCCTGTATATCATTGACAATACTCCATGAGCTACTCTTGCAGCCCGTCTGCACTGCTCAGAGAACTTCATATCTGCCTGCACAACCACCCCCAAGTCCCTTTCATTCTCTACCACTGTCAGTGTAGTACCACAGAGTTGATACGTTGCTCTGGGGTTGCTGTTTCCCATGTGTAGTACTTTACATTTGTCAATGTTAAACTTCATTTGCCACCTCTCAGCCCATCTGCTCAACCTTTCCAGATCCTGTTGCAGCAGCATAGTGTCAGTAGTGTCCTTGACAACCCTGCCAACCTTTGTATCGTCTGCAAACTTGGACATTAAGCTTGATATACCATCATCAATATCATTTATAAATACAGAAAACAATAATGGACCCAACACTGAGCCCTGAGGGACTCCACTAATAACATTAGTCCACGATGAGCAGTGTCCATTGATTACCATTGACTAAAAGGAAGCTGAACTCAATGAGCGGCTGTTATGGAAACTATCCATAAACAACCTTACTTTTTATCTGCTCAAGGTAGTTCTTGTAGATAGGGCAATCCCTACTACGAAGAGAATGGTCAGAGACGACACCGCACTTTGAACAGTTCACACAGGTAGGCTTCTTGGCCTTCTTTGGGCACTCCTTAGAAAAGTGGCCCTCCCCAGCGCAGTGACCACACACAGCCTTGGATTTACAGAACTTTGCCTGGTGCCCGAAGGCTAGACATTTAAAACACTTCACTGTGAAGTATATATCTCGGACTTTGTAAGACGACCAGTGCAGGAACACTTTGCCTTTCTCAATCAAGATATTCTGCAACTCTGTGGGAACCTCGTTGATCCAGTTCCTAGTGTCCAGCTAAGTTGAACAGAGGGAACACAGTTAAAGCCATAAACATGACACCAAAGGAGTGCTAACATACTCCTTTGGTGTCATAGATTGAACTAACACTGAGCTGGAGGATATCATGAGAAAGACAAGGATAATGATGACCAAGAGCCGCCAAAACCACCCGAATTCAGCCATGGAGAGACTGATAATAGCTTTGAAAGAAGGAGGAAGGGGCCTAATAGGCCTCATTGATCAACCGAAAACAGCGATTATCAACATGAAGGATTACTTCCAGAAATGCACAGCAGCACTCCACCAGGTCATAAGGAAAATAGACAAGAGGTATATCCCGCTCAACCTATGTGAGGAGTCTTCTCCCGCTCAGACGGTACAAACAAAGCTAGAAAGATGAGCAAAGAAACACCATGGCAGACACTAGAATAATGACCTCCATCAAGATCACATAGATAAAATTGCTTCCAATGCAAGGCTCACAAGCAAGATGCTCTTCCCCAAGACTGAAGTATTCATGCTAGCCATCCAAGACCAGATAATTGATACCAGAAACTAAAGAAAATGCATCACCAAGAAGTCCAGAGTGTCAGATGACGCATGTTGAAGATGCCACCTGGCCTCAATTACGATCATCCAACACATCACTGTGGGATGCAAAGTGAGACCTAGACTGAGTACACTTGTAGACATGACCAGGTAGGCAGGATAATACATCAGAAGCTAGCAAGGAAATACCAGTTGATCAAAGAAAGTGTACCGTACTACAATTACGAACCCCAGGAAGTATTAGAGACCCCAACTCACAACCTGTACTGGGCGGTTGGCTGTTTGTTTGGTTTGTTTGTTTGGTAGTTGTTGGCGCATCGGCTTCTGTGGCCATAGTGCACCTCCCAAGGTTTTTGCAGTACTTTGATCCAAGCCCGAGGCGGGAATCGAACCCGCGACCTTTGGGTTGCCAGGCAGGCACTCTACCCACCTGGCTAGCCCGGTCGGCTCTGGGCGGTTGGCATAATAAGGAATAAGACAATACTGCACAACAAACTGGACATAACCGTTGTGGACAAGAAGGAAAAGGCTACCTATCTGATTGACATAGCAGTACCCAACACTGGCAACCTCCAGAAAACCCATGAGGGAGAAAAAAAATCAGGAAGTACACAAACCTAAGACAGGAAATCAAAGAGATGTGGCATATGCAACAAGTAACGACCATCTCGATAATCATGTCATCCAATGGTATAGTGCCAAAGACCCTACATAATTCATTGAGAGACCTATTGCTGCTAGCAATAAGTCTCCTAGCGAACAGCTATAAGGAATTCCAGAAAGTAGCAATCCTGAACACCTGCAGGATAGTCAAAGAGTTCCTCAACCAACAGTAACACCAGACATAACAACAACCACCCTGCGTACTTGGTAGCAATACCCGTCATGAGGTTGTACTCCCAATCAGGGAGATATAATATAAGAGCAACAACAACAATAATAATAATATTATTATTGATAAAGGGCCAGGATGGCCCAGTGGTTACAACACTGAACTACCAGTCTGACAGACCTGAAATCGAGTCCTGTTTTAGTGGAAGCTAACGCATCTCCATCACACTGGGAGACCATACAATAAAGATCGCAAAAATTGCTACAGCAAACCTACCTCCCCCAAAGTGGAATTGATGGCTGAGGCAGATAGTGGCACCATCTGGTGTCTCTCCCAAGAATTATACCACTAGACGTAAGAAAAACCTAAACAGGTCCATCTCCAAAGATGGAGGGTGTCAAAAAGAAGTAATAATCATACTGCATCGAGTGTGGAAATTAAATCATACTGCATCAAATGTGGTACAGGATAAAGTCACTCGTGTTCAGGCCTTGTACAGAGGGATCGGCTCGAAAAGTAAAAGACAGTGGTGCACGTGGCACTGTCCCCTCCATATGGCTACCACAAAGGAAGGACAATACCATACAGCCTAACCAAATGGAAGTGCTTCCTGTGCAACTTTGATAGTGACCAACCATGATGAAAATTAATATGTTCATCTTGCAAATTTTACAAAAACAAGCTAGAGAGCGTTATGACAATGCACAGGTCGAGACTACATACTAAGTGGTTGGAACAATACTGGAATATTCAGGTCACTGAAAAGCGAAGAGCAGACCAGAGAAGGACCATTGTCACAAAGAATCTGAAACCTCCTGAAATCATGAAAAAAAATCAAGCAGGACGTGTGACCAACTACAAAAAAGAACAAATAATGTGGACAACATGAAACGGAGCAGCTGAAGTAGAAAGAGATGAAGTCATTATATCCAGAAAATAAGACAAGTGGAAAATGGCCCTAACAGAATTCGATGGAATGGACCCCACAAAAAAGTACGGCGCCTCTGTAGCCAGGTGGGCAGGAGCAGCAGTGCGTAGCACACGCTTCTTGATCAGACCGGGGTTCGAGCCCGTGACCACCAAACACGAAGGATGCAGAAAGGTCAGGAAATGACCACCGTATATCCCCGGAGCAATATGGCCTTAGTTGCTAATGCTCCTAAAAACCAAAATAACAACAACAACAACAAAAAAGTATGTGATAACCAAGCAGAGACCCAACAGAATCCAATGGAGAGTCACAGGCCACTTCAATCGACAAATAACACCACATTACGTCTACAACAACAGTGCAACACTGGAGGCTATCCATATACTGCCACAGCAGCCACTAGGATTAATGGTAGAGAAACAAGATACCAGCAGCGGAAGAAATGAAGATACAAGGACCCATCAGCTTGGGAAAAAAGACTTCAGCAGAAGATAGAAGAATTAAGAGTCAAGACAAGCCAACTGACCCAGTATTACATAATAGGAGTAAGGCATTGATTGAAAAAGGGAAGAGCATACTCACGAGAGACAATATCCACAGCAAACACAAATCAAAAATCAGAGAATACTTAGACACACCGAAGCAGAACCTCCTCACACTCAGCACGAGATTATGCTGATACAAAAAATGAGCTCCAGGAGGAGAAAACAACTGAATCTTCGATGAAAGCCAAAGAGCCTTCTACAGGGGTATCGAACAAGATGGGAAAGACAGAAATGGACTACCGAGCAGAAGATGATCAATAAGTTCTGGAGCAACCTATGGAGAAGTGAAGTAAGACATCACAGCTGAGCGCCCTGGATAAAATTAGAACAGAAAAAAACCAAGGACATACAAGAGATGAGAGAATAGGTAGGAAGAAGTACAACGATGGATCAGGAAATCCTATGAATGATGAACCCCAGAAATAGAAAATGCCCACAACCACTGGTACAAGAAGCACATAAGCAGAGCAGTATGATGTCACCCAGACACAATCCCAGGATTTCTTACTCAAGGAATTACATATCTGAAGGCTAGAGACCAAGATACAAGAAACCTAGTGAAATACATGCTGATCACTTGTCTCCCTACGATGTAAAGATCTTGACCAGCTGCATAAGATATCAGACCACTTGGAGAGCCAGAACATCATGGCCAAACAACAGAAAGGATGCAAGCAGATGATCAAAAGATGCAAGGGGCAATTAACCACTGATGCCACAGTTAGAGAGCAAGCCTACAAGAAGCACCGCACCCTGTACATGGCACAGCCTACATCGATTACTGCAAAGCCTTCAACTCCATGCCTCATAGCCCTAATAGAGATGCTGAAGATCTACAAAGTCAATCCAACAGTGACAAAATTCCAAAAAGCAACCATAGCAAAATGGATTTTCACTATCAAGGTTGAGAACATCACAACCAGACCTATTCCCATCAGGAGAGAATCTTTCAGGGAGATGCCCTGAGCCCACTGTGCTATTGTCTAGTGCTCAACCCAGTATCCGCCATGGTGAACAAAAACAGCAAGTATGGATATAATCAGTGGCATAGCTACCATGTAGGCAGGCAAGGCAATTGCCTCCGGGCGCGGGCTGTTTAGGGGCCCGGCATCTTTGGCTAATTTTATTTAATATTAATTTGTGACCTCCTTAGTGTGTTTGTTTGTTATTTGGTTTTTAAGAGCATTAGCAACTAAGGCCATATTGCTCCGGGATATGCAGTGGTCATTCCCTGATCTTTCCGCATCCTCCGTATTTGGTGGTGACGGGCTCGAACCCCGGTCTAATCAAGAAGCGTGTGCTACGCACTGCTGCTCCTTCCCACCTGGCTACGGAGGTGCCTAGTGTGTTTGTGTGTGGAAAACAAATAGGAAAGGTATTGGGGTAAAACTGATAACACTGCAATGCGCATTTGATCAAAAAAAAAGTTTGCTTTATTGTAATTGTTTTTAGGAAACAATATCGGAACAGCAGTTTCCTTGGATGTATATTTGATCTTCTAATGAAATTTCAAGAAAATATTTAATATTTATATTTATAGCTGCGTTATAAACTTCGAAAACTTGTGTGCAAAAGAAGAAGAAAAAAAAAAATCATCCACTATGAATAACAGATTGTTTCTTGAAATGTGTATTCTTCACAATACTGCAAGATTTCTAACAATACAAAGCTAACAGATTGCGACTAATGGCTGCTCATAAAGTATTGTTAGAAGATATTTGCTTGTTACACTTTTATGTCATCGCAAAGGGAGAAATTCAGTTTTAGTACAGAAGCCGCATAAATCCACAGTCATATGCTGTTCTGAGCTGCAATAAAAAGAAAAATCCCGCTGAAAAATAGATTTTCTCCCCATCACCTCTCTTGTTTTACTGTGGTTTTTGGCAGATTGTGTAATTTCACACAATCAATCCGTGACTGCTAAACACAGTGCGGTTTCTTGTATTCTCTCTCTATTTTGGGATCTCCTCTGACCGGGGTTGTCAGAGGTAATGTGAATGGTAGTTTTCAACATAAAGATGAAGGTAGTGTGCTTAAGTTGGCTCAATTCAATGCCCAAAGATGTCGTGCGGTTACTGATGAAATTAGAATGGTGGCTGTGCAAGAAAGTGTTGACATTTTGTGTATGCAGGAGCCGTATGTTGGTTCCTTTGCACATGGACATAAAATTGTTGGTTTTCCTGCTGATGCCAGAGTTATAAGTGTAGTTGATGTTAAACCTAAAACAGAAATTGTGGTCTTTAATAAGTTATTGCAGATAACTGTCCTCTCCGGGCTGTATAGTCAGAACTCAACATGTGTGAACATTAGTACTCCTAGGCTGTCTTAATTTAATATCTCTTTATTGTCCTCCAAGTCACGAAATTGTTAACTCTATCCATTATATGGAAACAGTCATGCCGCTAAACCATATAATGGTTTAGCGGCATGACTGATCAGAGAGGTCGCTTTATGGAGGACTTTATTTTAATGAATTATTGCATTGGTTGTTATTTGGTTTTTAGGAGCATTAGCAACTAAGGCCATATTTCTCCGGGGATATGCGGTGGTCATTCCCTGACCTTTTCGCATCCTCCGTATTTGGTGGTCACGGGCTCAAACCCCAGTCTAATCAAGAGGCATGTGCTACACATCGCCGCTCCCGCCCACCTGGCTATGGAGGTGCCTTACTGCATTGGATTCCAATGCAAAGTCTAACTTATGGTTTAGCAGCATGACTGATCAGAGAGGTCGCTTAATGGAGGACTTTATTTTAATGAATAATTTGTGTTCAGTCAATACATCAGGTCAGCCTTATACATTTAACAACGTTCATGGCAGGTCCAACATTGATTTGACTTTAGTTACTCAGGGGTTATCCAGACGAATCTGTCATTGGCTTGTGAAAACAGACTATACGAATAGTGATCATAGATCTTCAGTTTTTCATATTAATTTGGCTGATTTAAATACTACTTTAGATTTTGATAATTTTGATTTAACTAGATTTATTTATAAGAAGATTAACTGGTCTAGTTTTGCACGGTCAGTGGCTTTAGATTTTTCAAGAGACAATATGGATAATTTAAATTTTTTAAATGCTTGTGAGTATGCTGCTTTCGTTCAGTCTTCATTGCTTAGAGCCCTCACAGTTGTGCCTCAAGAAGACAAAGAGTTAAGAGGCGAGTTGTTCATTGGTGGAATGCAGAATTATCCAGGTTGAGGAAAGAAGTATTTTTATGTAGGAAGGAATACCAGAGGTACAGGCGGTGGGGGCTGAATGAGGCTCAATTTTATCATGCATGTTATAGGAATAAAAAGAAAACTTATTATAGGGCTATTTATGAGAGTAAATTAAAGGCTTGGAGAAACCTAGTTACTAGTATGGGCAATACAGATCCTTGGGGATTAATTTATAAACTAAGTATGAATAAAGTAAGACCTGGAGAGATAACGAATACAGTGATCGTCAATGGTGTGGAAACAACTGATTGGATTACAACAGTGCAGGCAATAACATCGGAGTTGTTTCCTCATGAGGAAGAAGGAGGGGAGACAACAGAGCAAGAAGGTATCAAGGACTCTAATGTAACATACCTTGGGTCTGTTGATATTAGCTTATTTACTTCAGAGGAATTGAGGGCCGTTTCTAAGAAAATTATCATTTCCAAAGCTCCGGGAATCGATTTAGTAGAGAATATTGCTGTTCTTAAAGCTTTATCCTAACACCTTGTTAAACTTATATAATAAATGTTTACTTCAAGGTACCTTTCCTGGGATCTGGAAAGTTGGTTTATCAAGCTGTTAGTTAAGCTGGGTAAAAAATCAAATGACACAAGAGGGTATAGACCAATTTCGTTATTGGCTAATCTTGGCAAAGTTTTTGAAAGATTGTTATTTTTAAGATTGAACCAAGTCATGGATAAAAATGGTTTGACCCTGCCTTATTCAGTATGGTTTCGAGAGAGGGCATTCTACGGAGGATGCCATTAATGATCTCATGAATTTCACCAACCAGGCAGAGGATAAGTATGTGTTAGCCATCTTTATAAATTTTACTGGAGCTTTTGACATGGTGTGGCATGAGAGTATTCTGTCTGCATTAAGGGGTATGCAATGTCCAGAATTATTGTATAGAACGATACAGAGTTATTTGTATGGTAGGAAAATTATACTGAAAGCTAAGCATCTACAGTTTAATAGGAATCTTTCGAAAGGGTGTCCTCAGGGATCTGTATTGGGCCCACTTTTTTGGAACTTAGTACTTAATTTATGGCTTGAACAATCAGTTGAAAATCTGCATAAGATTGCTTATGCAGATGATTTGGTTTTATGTGTTATGGTAAATCCAGGTCTGTGCTTGAAATAAGAGTGGCCCAGGTATTAGAAAGTCTAGTGTCATGGGCATAAACTATTGATATCTACAACTAAAACTGTTATGATGCTTCTTAAGGGGAAACTAAATTATGCGTGACCACCAAAAGCTTTAATTAAGGGGAGGCAGATTCCCCTAGTATCTGAGGTGAAATATCTAGGTATAAGAATTGATGATAGATTATCGTTTTTTTTCCACATTTAAATTACTTACACGAAAAAGTTAAAAAATTTAGTGCAGCAATAATTCAATTAACTAGGTCAGATTGGGGGTTGAAAAGAAGAGTTTTTTTAAATTTATACTACATGGCAGTCTTCTTACCCATAGTTGCGTACGGAGCATCAGCATGGTACTTCAGAGTTACTAAAGTTAAATTTAAACAGAAATTGTTATCGATTCAGCGCTCAATGCTTTATGTTATTTCTAGTTTGTGCAGAACAGTTTCAACGAATGCTATGCAGGTTTTGGCCAGGCATTTGCCTCTAGACTTGTACATTGTGTATCGGGCCCTTTGTTATTACTTAAAAAAAGGCATAGTTGTTTCTTTCATGAATATTACATCTGATGTCACTATAGAGATAGCTAAAGCTAAGAAAAATGTTCTAAAACAGTTGATTGGTATATGGCAACAGAGATAGGATCTTAGTGTAACTGGGGAGGTAACTAGATTGTTCATTCCAACAGTTACATTTACTTATGATAGTAACAACAAATGGTTTTTTCCTTCTATGGTAACATCGTTTATTTTAACTGGCCATAGGTCATTAAATTTTAAACTACATTACTTTGGTCTGGTCAGCTCTCTCCTTTATGTACTTGTGGTCAACCTGAGACTTGGAGTCATTTGTTATATGATTGTAGTTTGTATGTTTTAAGGCTAAAAGTGAACATTGGTAATCTAGTTAGAGGCTGTGAAAGTGATCTTATTGCTAATCAGGATAAATTTCAAGCACTGCAAGAGTTCTGTGTAACTGTTTTTCAACGGAGAAGACATTGGAATAATCTAATGATTACTAATTAAGATTTGGTTATATACATTTTGATTATCTGTTTTTTTTTTTTTTTTAGTTTGTTTATATTGTATGTATATATATGTGTGTGTGCATATATATATATATATATAATTTTTTTTATTTATTTATTTTATTTTTTTTATTTTTTATTTTTTTTTTGCTGGCTCTCAGGTGTGGGCAGCCTGGGAGCGAAATTGTTGGCACCCACCAGTATAGCACTACTTCCGGTGGGTGTGGGATTTTTGTGCAAGAGGCACTGTTAAAATAGAAGACTAGGCCCAGTACCAAGTGACTATGGGCGGCCATTAGGGTCTCTTTGCCACCAGGGAGCAGCTGTGCAGGTGCCAGCTTCCCTGGTGGCGAAGAGACCTGCCATACAGGTCTGTTTTGCAGAGGTTCTGCACAAATTCAGTTTATCAGGTGGAGATAGACGGAAGTCTAGGTGCCACCTTAGACATAATAATAATAATAAAAATGACCGGGATTGTCCCGGAGTATAAACAAAAAATTTGTTTGTCGGAATGCTACCCACCAATGGCACCAATTATCAACTTTTTTACTGCTTCTAATTTACATTGTGTTCAGATGATCCACTTTGCGAAAATTCAAAAGTGTTACATACATCAATTAGGAGCAAAAACCGTTTTCCTCCCCCCCCCCAACATAATGAATTACTTTAGTACAATAAAGCACTACTACTAATGATTTTACTGGAAGGAAGTATCCACAATAAAACATCTGTACAAGACAAAAACGTGGTCACTCGAAAGAAAGTAACCGTAGTCATTTGCATTCAAATTCACACCAGACCAAAATCAGACTTATTAGTACTTCTGCATCCTAGGATGAACTGACTAATTAGAACTTCAGCATCTGTGATGAAACATCCTGCACATTGACATTGTTAGCTACAGCAATTATGTAAAGCAACAAAGCAAAACATTGTAACAGAGCAATAATGTAAAATATTGTTATAAAGTAAAAATGCTAAATATTGTTCCCTGAAACAATTACTGTAAAGCAAAGTGGATTTTTTTTCTCAAATTTATTTGCACTGAACCAAAATCAGCCTTATTAGAACTTCGGCTTCCTAGGATGAAGCTGACTTAGAGCTATAATGCTAATTTTTTTTTATTATTTTTATTTTTGTATGGGTAGCTCCTAGAACAAAAGTCCATCTCCATTTCATTGCTCTGTTCAGTTTTAACAGACTCTGTCAAGGTAAGGCCAGTGTGTGTCATGTAAAATAAAAAAAAACTTTTTTTTAAATTCATTCCACATAGCAAATAGGAATATCCCATGCTGGATGAAGACAGACAAAAAGGAAGGCAAGAGGGAGAGAGAGAATGAGAGAAAAAAAAAAAAAAAAAATTTCATCCCGCACGGGAGAAAGTGACAGGAAAGAAAAACTGTGTTTGTGAGCTTATTTATGTGTGTGTTCTGTAGTGTGATGTCGTGTTTTGGCCTTTTGGCTACCTGGAAGCAGTAATCAGTACCCTCCTCCCTGGGGAACGAGTTTCCCAGGGAGGAGAGAAAAACTTGTATAAGATGAAGAGACGGAAGGAGAAAAGAGGAGAAGGCCTATCTCGGCCCAGAGAAGCCCCAATCCAGGATGGATTGCTAGAACAACAACACAAGCAAAAAGAAATAAATAAAATAATAATAATAAATAAAATAAAGGGAAAAAAATAAATAAAACATATAGGGTGAGAGAGGAGCTGGCCTGGTCTGGGGAGCTGCAGCCTAATGCTAGGATGAAGCTGACTTATTAGAACTTTTAGCATCTGTTGTGAAACTGAATGCAATAAAGAAATAGATATTAGAACTTCCGCATCTGCGATGAAACTGACTTATTATAGAACCTCAGAATCTCTGATGAAAGTTAGAGCTCTGGAGCTTTAACAACCTCCTGGCCATCTCCCCACCAAAAGGGTATTTTTATTTCTCTCTCTCTCTCTCTCTCTCTCTAGGGTCGGACTAGAAAGGGTGAACTCCCTCCCCTAAGAAGTTTCTCCCCCCCCCAAGTGAATGAAAGGAACTGAAAATTTCAGGAAAATGAACCCTGTTTTTCTTTCATTCGGCAAACAGCTATTCCGTCAGTGCAAGAGAAGTGAAATTACATTTGCAGCTCAGAATGAAATTCAGGCATTCAAATATATGACTTTATGGTGAATTTTTCCAGCGTGTGCATGATAATGAAAATTCAATTTTTCTCTTGAAATTTTTTGATTGTATCAAATGCATATCAAGGAAATATCAAAGTATTCAGTAACAATTACAATTTTCCAATCCGTTACTCGTAGCATTTTTTTTTTCGTTTGCACACCAGGTGAGATGCATGCAAAGTTTCTTCGACATAAGTTTTCGAAGTTTATAACGCAGCTATCAATAGAAATATTTTCTTGAAATTTCGTAAGAAGATCAAATATACATCCATGAAACTCCTGTTCCGATTTAGTCCTCTAAAAACAATTACAATAAAGCAAACTTTTTTTTTATGAAATGTGCATTGTGGTGATCAGTTTTACGACAGTTTTTTTTTTTCCCCCCCTTCGGTTTCCACTGTGGTTTCCAATAGATGAATTTCCTTGATTTTTTGTTAGTAGATACAATACATACTGAAGAAAGGAAAGAAGATATTTTTGTTTTTCAAAAACAATTCATTGCAATTCTTTTGTACAACAATTACGAAAAGCAGTAAAGTAAACTGTTGTGAGAGAGCCATGCAAAATTGTGTTCGCAAGTAATGATGCTCAACTGTTTGTTTTCCACGAAAGTTGTTTACATTTTTATTTTCTCCTTGAATCACCTTGGTAATGCTAATGTCATAAGCTCGAGCGATTAATAGTTTTTGCTGCAATTTAAAGGTAGGAAATCAAAGAATATATATCTGTTTATGTATATTGAAAGATTCAATTTTGTAAATTGAGTAGAAATTATAGAAATTATTAGTTTTTTTCAGGGGATGGGGGGACAACTTTCAAGTTAGGGTTAAAAATTAGAGCTTAGCGGGCGGGCGTAAACAGATACTCGTATTCAGGAAAGAAGACTAATATGTCATAACCATAAATCGTGTGCAGTAAGCGAAGGACGTAAGTCGGATTGATCAGTGTCAACAATGGTTAACATAAATATAAACATTAGGACAGTCTGCATCTGTCTCCCGTCTGCACCAATCACAAGCCGTCAAATTTGCACCCTATGCCAAGCTACGCTGCACTAACCAGATAGGCTTTAGTGACGGGTGAATAATTATTATTATTCACCCTTTTGAAGCTGTTTTCGAAACACCTCACGCTTAACAGGGTAAGTTATTATTTTTATGCTCAGTTGCACCAGTGAGACTTAAATTTTAAGCTAGACTTAAACAAAAAAACTGCACATCAAAATTTTGAATCAACACCCAATAACTCATTTGCCGTTTCGATACGATATTGTCAATTTAAGGAACGCTTAAAATTTAAGTTGCATTAGTGCAACCGGCCATTTTAATCAATTTACGCGTGAAGTTTCATATACCTACTTAAAAAATCTAATGTTCATTTTTTTCCCCATAATTTAAATATTTAAAGATCACTTGGTCAATGTAATTTGATACAACATGTAGGTATTATTAATATAATTATTGAAATAGTAATTATTTACACTAGTTTCACTGTAACACAGTATGTATATCAAAAATAACAATATCTATTTTATTCATTTGAATTTTCGGTAAGCCCTTCCCCAGGGAGATCGTAAAAATTTTAGTCTTTTTTTTTTTTTTTTTTTTTAATGGGGGTTATTAAATCATTTTTATTTATAGAACAAAAATTTAATTATTTTTTTTATTAAAGGGGTGTTAAATAATTTTTTGTAGTGGTTTCGTTCTGGGGGGGTTACCGAATTTTCAATAAAGTGTTTTATTCTTAGTGTTAAAAATAAAATAATATGGCTGAAACTTTTACGGTAAAACATGCATACGTTTACAGTTATCGTTCTTTTTTTACTTTACTCCATAAATTGCAGATGTCTGGCCATGTATATAAATACCTTAGCGGTACAGAAAAATGAAAAAAAGTAAGGGAAACCACCAAAAAATTAAACCAAATGCAGAAGATAGATAATTTTTTCCAACAACACCGCAAGCCAATCCACGTAATGTACCAGCTGAATTGAGTGAAAATTACCCTGCTTCATTGGATCTGGCAAGAACAAATGACGATCAAGACCATCAAGTTATGGAAAATGAAGCAGTAAGTCCAGAAACAAACTCATTTGTTTACATAGGTTCAAGATTAGATCCCTCAATTATTTCGCAACAGTATCCAACAGACCGTGCAAATTTTTCAGTAAATATTTCTGATGCAGACAAACATATGATAATAGCTTCAGGTCCATGCCAACCTAAAAGTCCCTTTCCGACTACTGTACAAAATAATAGGTTGAGGTCATTCTCTGAATTTTATTATAATAAAACAACAAAAGCTGGTCTTAAAGTACAAGTTACATGGCTATGTTATTCTCAAAAATCTGATTTTGTGTATTGTGAATCATGTTGGTTATTTGGAGATCACTCTAATGCAGTTTTAAAAAAATCTTGGATAAAGATTTTTTTAAATCTGGCTAATAAAATTAAAAGACACGAAGCTTCCTCTGTTCACATTTCTGCTTGTATAACATACGATCTTTGGTGCACAAATAAAACAATTGATGCTGATTTAGTAACCAGTATAACTAAAGAAAAAAATTTCTGGAGATAAGTTTTGAAACGCATTATTCATGTTACATTAGTATTAAGCAGTTGCAGCATGGCATTCAGAGGTAACCGAGAAAATCTGAATGATAAAAATACAAAAAGTGGAATTTTTTTTGTCTATAATTGAGCTTCTATCAAACGATGATCCCATATTAAAGGAATTAATTTCAAAACGTAATTACCGGTCAACATATTTGAGTCCAACTATTCAAAATTAAATTATTTGTCTTTTATCTGAGAAAGTCAAAAATGTTATTATTGATGAAATAAAGTCTTTGCCGTTTTTCTCCGTAATCATGGACACTACCCTGGATGTCACAAAAACTGATCAGATGAGTCAAATATTTCGTTATGTTATTGTAAAAACAGAAAATGGTATATCATTATAAATCAGAAATCATTATAAATGAGCGATTTTTGGGATTTTATAGTATAAAAGATCAATCAGCTAGCAAAACTGAAAGTGACATTATTTACTGTATAGAATCCAAAGGGCTAGATTTACAGAACTGCCGAGGTCAAGGATATGATGGTGCGCCACAACAATGAGTGGGGAATATAGCAGTGTGCAATCAAGAATATTACAAAAAGTTCCAAATGCCTACTATGTTCATTGCATGGCGCATAACTTAAACTTAGTAATTAATGATGCTGTGAAAAAAGTAGCTGACGTGTCTTTATTTTATGACATAATTGAAAATATTTACTCATTTTTTGCAGATAGTATTGTACGATGGGATCTATTGAATCAGAAACAGAATGTAGATGCAAACAATAGCGCTAGCGCTTTATCAGCAGTTACTCTAAAGAAATTGTGTCCAACGTGTTGGTCATCAAGATTTGATTGTTTACTAGCATCGCGCTATAGATTTACAGATGTCCTAAAAACGTTAACAAAAATAATATTAGTCTCTAAAAAACAAAGACGAAATATGCCAGACTTGGCTTGCAAAAAAAAAAAAAAAAAAAAAAAAAAAAGGAAACATTAGAATTTGTTTTCCTTTTGGTATTAAATTACAAAATATTGGAATCAATTAATTTAACTTCAAAATTACTGCAACAAAAAAATCTAGATCTCAGTCAGGCAATGTGTCATTTAGAGGCATCTTTAAATTCTATGGTTTTGCTAAGAAATAATTATGAAGAAAGTAAAAGTTTTGAGTTTTCTTTAGCAAGATCTTGGGGAATAAATTTAAATTTTAGTAACAAACGCAATAGGAAAGTTAAAAAATTGTTTCAAGATTTAGATCAAGATGAACGACTTCAAGATTCTGAAATACGGTTTAAAGTTGATATACACTATGCAACAATAGATATTGTGATACATCAATTAAAATCTAGATTTCTGAATACAAAAAATGTTGTAGATAGTTTTAAAATTTTGCAACAGAAACACTTATCTTTTAGTGACGAAGCTCTGCAACAAGCGGCTGTAGAATTTCAAAACCGAGACAAAGATATTTCTGATGACTTTCCACAGCAGCTATTAAATTTAAGATCATCTTTAGGACAAGAAATTTCAAAAATTAATTCAATTCGGGACTTGTGTAACCTTATTTTAATTAAAAACACGTCGTTATCTCCATTTGTTACAGATGTGACAACGGCATGTTTTATATTCTTGACCTTGCCGGTTACTGTGGCTGGTGCTGAAAGGAGTTTTTCAAAATTAAAACAAATTAAAACATATAAGGAACACAATAGGCCAAGATCGACTTAGCAATTTGTCCGTCTTAAGCATAGAAAATGGTGTAGCGAATTCTGTCGATTTCAACGAAATTATAGATATTTTTTCGACTAAAAAGGCTAGGAGACAAAATTTTCATTAAAGTTTAAAATATTTGTTATAAAACTTTGTGTATATAGACTAGATTTAATATATACAGTTGGTTACTTATTACAATGATTTGTTTTAAAATTACTCCAAAACTATTGTGCGCGCGCGCGCGCGTGTGTGTGTGTTTCCTGCTGTGTTTATTTATGTTTCTGTATATTTTATATTTTTTTTTTTTTTTTTTTTTGTCATTTATATCTGCATGTAATACATGTCATGTATATATTTATTATTGTTACTGAGCTTTTATGTTCATGCATATTTTAATTCAAATCTTATTATTTATAGATATTATTAATTTACTTAAGGCTAGAATTTTTGTTAATGTGAATAAAGATTACTTACTACCTAGTTAGCTTTATTTACTTTGTAGGTATACACTAAATTTTTTTTCACCGACCATTTTGTATGTATTTCTGTTGATCTTAATCTGTAATTAAAGCTATTGGGTTTTATTTTACAATAATAAAAAATAGGGTTTGCTATAAATTCGATATTTATTTTTTAATACATCATTTATGCAGTACCTTCAAAAATGTATTCATTATATTTATTGCAGTGTCTACAAAGGCAGAGGAGGAATTATGATGGTTTAAATTTTTTAAAATCTTCTCGTGTTTATATTTTTTACTCCTGTTTTTGCAATTTTCATTAATTGCAAAAACAAGAGTAAGTTTCATTTTGCAATTTCATTAACAACCATCTGATCAAAGAGATAGGGGCCCGAACATGTTCTTTGCCTCTGGGTCCGAAAAAGGGTAGCTACGCCACTGGATATAACCTCAAAGAAGGAAAAACCTGTACACCCTCTCCCACCTGATATTCACGGATGACACGAAGCTCTATGCAGGAACTGAGAAGCAATTACAGCAACTACTCTGGATCACAAGAATTCAGCAATATCAGGATGGAATTTGATTGCATCAGGAAAAATTAGTCAGCCAAAACAACCAACTGCAGACTGGTAAAGAGATTGAAGCTGTGACAGGAGGTGAGACCTACAAATACCCAGGAATGATGCAGGCTCAGCAGTTAGAGCACAAGGAGATCAAGGCCTGATACAAGATAACCAATAAACCATCAGAGACTCAGAAACCTGTTTAAAGCAAAGCTTAACAGAAGGAACACAGTTAAAGCCATAGGAGTATGTGATCCCAAAGGAGTATATTAGCTCTGGGACTCCCAGAGCTAACATACTCCTTCAGGATCACAGATTAGACTAACACCGATCTGGAAGATATGAGAAAGACAAGAACTATGATGATCAAAATTTGTCACCCCCACCCAAAGTCAGCCGTGGAGAGACGAACAATAGTTCAGAAAGGAGGAAGGGGCCTGATAGATTTCATCAAGCAACAGACGACAACCCTAAAAGATTACTTCCAGAAAAACACAGCAGAAATCTATCAGGCAGTATTGAAGGCAGACAAGCAGCATGGCCTACTCAACCTAAGCAAGGAGTCCCCTCCTGCCCAGACAGAAACCAACAAAGCAAGAAAGATGGGCAAATAAGACACTATGGCAGACACTACAATGACCTCCATCAAAAGCACATAGATAAAATGGCTTCCAATGCATGACTCATGAGCAGGATGCTCCCCGAGACTGAAGGATTTATGCGTGCTCACCATCCAAGTAATCAACATCAGGAGCTACAGAAAATACATCACCAAGGATGTCCGGAGTGTCAGATGACACGTGTTGACAATGCCACCTGGCCCAGAAACGACACAACACATCACCACAGGATGAAAGGTGATCATCCAGACAGAATGCAATACCAGAGTAGCCAGGATAATACATCGAAAGCTAGCAAAGAAATACTAGTTGATCAAAGAAAGTGTACTGTATTACAAGTACAAACCCCAGGCCGTACTAGAGACCCCAACCCACAAACTTTCCTTTACTGGAACCACACCATAATAAAGGACAAGACAATCCCATACAACAGACCAGATATAAACCTTGTCAACAAGAAGGAAAAGGCCACCTATCTAACTGACATGGCAGTGCCCAACACTTGCAACCACCAGAAAACCCATGAAGAAAAGTTCGGGAGTACGCGAACCTAAGACAGGAGATCAAAGAGATGTAGCATATGCAACAAGAAACAACCATCTGATTATTGTCAACCACTGGTATGGTGCCAAAATTCCTACATAACAGCTAAGCAGCAATAGGTCTCCCAGAGAATACATACAAGGAACTTCACAAAGTTGCAATCATGAACACCTGTAGGATAGTCAGAGTTCCTTGACCAACAGTAACACCAGACATAACAACCACCATGTGCACATGGTACCAGTACCGTCACAGGATGGAACCCCCCCCCCCAGGCAGGGAGAAATAATATATGGCAAAAATAATAATAATAACACACTTACATGGAATTCCAGAAAGTCGCAATCCTGAACACCTGTAGGTGTTCGGGCTGCTATTATTATTGTTACCAATGGTAAAAATAATAATAGCAATCAGACAACCAGCCACTCCTACACTTAGTGTCAGTACCTGTCACAGGGTAGAAAAAATTCCATAAAGGAGAACGTTGGAGAATGAATAATAATAATGAGGTGGCACAATTAGTCAGTGGATTAACCATTCTCATGTCACTTTCAAAACTACCACCTACCACTAGATATCAAAGCTAAACAGGTTCACCTCCATATCTGGATGAAGATGAGTTGTAGAAATATTGAACATACAGCACTTAGTGTCATGCAAAATAGTCACTCACATTGGGGCCTTAAGCAGAGGGGTTGGCTCGAAAATTCAGACACAGTGGAGTGAGTGGTGCTGTCTCTCATATGCTACCACAACTGAAAGGCAAGACCATTCAGCCCAACCAACTGAAAGTGCTTCCTGTGCAACTGTGCTAGTAATCACACAGGTGGGAAGAAGCCAACGCCGTTTATCATGCAAGCATACTATGAAGTAACAAAGCTAGAGGCAGACATGGCATTGTCTTCCTCTAGCTTCGTTACTTGTTACTTTGTTAATGTACAGGATGAAACTACAAAACACCAAGTGGTTGGAACAATTCCCACCTATTCAGGTTTCCAAACAGTGAACAGCACATCAGATATGACCCATTGTAAAGAATAGCTCCTACAAGCTTGGAAAAAATCAAGCAGAATGGGAGTGACCAACTACAAATAATGAATACAGATGCAATGGAACCAGAACTGGAGGAGGAACAGCAAGTACAAGAACAACAACTCAGGGCAGCTGAAGTGGAAAAAGACGAGATCGCAATATCCTGAACAGCAGAGGAGTGAAAGAAAGCCCCAGCAGGATTCAAGGAAATGGACCCATGAAGACCCATGCCATACTGAAGCAGCAGAGACCCAAAAGAACCCTGTGGCAAGTCACATAAGCGAATAATACCAGCTTATCTCAACAACAGTGAAGTAACTAGACCATCACTAGACACTAGACCATCCGCGCAGCCATTTACTGTGCCACTGTAGCAGCCACAGGATTAGCGGAAAGGAAACTAGAGACAACATAACACAATGAAGAGATAAGGAATCACCAGCCTGGGAAAGAAGGCTAAGGCAGAAGATAGACCAACTGGCCCAATACCAACAAGGTAACAGAAGTAAGAAGCTGCTCAGAAAAGTGAAGGCCAGCCTCAAGAAAGACAACATCCACAGCAAATGCGAGACCTATAATCAGAGGATCAAAGAATACCTTGACACTGTCAAATAGAAACTCCTGGCACTCAGCAAGGCTTTGCCATTACAGGGGACAGTACCCAGAGGAAAACAAACAACAGGACATTTGATGAAAACTTCTACAGGAAAATCAGACAAGAGAAGGAAGGCAACAGATCCCCCCAACCAGAAGGTACTTGAGGAGTTGTTGGGAAATCTGTGGAGCAGTGAAGTTAACCATAATGGCTGTGTGCCATAGACAGATCTAGAAAGGAAGAAAATCAAAAATGTACAAGAGATGATAGAATGAGAGATTTGGGAGGAAGATGTACAACAGTGGACCAGGAAGTTCCACGACTGGCAAATCCCATGAATAGATAATATCCACAACTACTAGTACAAGATGTTCAGCTGCACGCACACAGGCACATAGTGGAGCAGTTCACCCACATAATAATGCACCCTGACACAATCCCAGAATCTCTGACTCAAGGAATCACCTACCTGAAGGCCAAGGGCAACACCACCACAAACCCAGCAAAGTACAGACCAATCACCTGTCTCCCAACAATGTACAAGATCCTGACCAGCTGCATACTTAAGAAGATATCAGACCACTTGAGAGCCAGAAAATCGTGAATGAGCAGCAGAAGGGATATAATCAGATCAGCAGAGGAAGCAAGGAGCAATTGACCACTGGCACTGCAGTTATGAAGCTAGCCTACAATAAGTACTGCAATTTGTACACTGCCTATGACTACTAAAAGGTTTTTAACTCCATGCCCCACAGCTGGCTGATAAAGACAATGCAGATCTACAAATTCAACCCAATACTGAATTCCTAGAAGCAACCATAGCAAAATGGAGGACCACCATCAAGGTCAAGAACATCATGACCAGACCAATATTCGTCATAAGAGGAATCCTTCAGGGAGATGTCCTGAGCGAATTATGGTTCTGTCTAGCACTCAACCCACTGTCCACCATGCTCAATAATAGCAAGTACAGATATACCCTAAAAGAGAGGAAGAACCTGTACGCCCTCTCTCAACTGATGTACATGGATGACATAAAACTAAATAAATGTTCTCGTTTATACTCCGGCACGACCACCAAGTCAGTGAAGTTTACAATAAATCAACCAATACAAACGTTAATTGTATTCGGCAGTCACGGGCTTGATCCACTCAAGAGCATGTGCTGCTGCACTCGCACTCCTGACCACTCAACTATGATCTTGTTTATACTCTGGCACGACCTGTGGCGGATTCAGGGTAGGAGCACCGGGGCACGTGCCCCGCCTGTAGTTTTTCGGAGAATATTCACCAATCGTTTAATTTCCCTTTAGCTACAAAAAAAAAAAATTTTTTTTTTCATTTGTTAACATATGATTTTTATCTATTTTTGCACTGTGGCTCAGCTAGTTTTAACTGACCACAGTTGGCAACACTGATGCTGATGTGATCGCCATTCCAGTTCGAGGCGTTACGCAGTTTGGTCATGCGTAATATTTACTTCAAAGTAATTCAGACTTTAGCTGTGTGCCTGTGTCCACCAGTCACATTATGTTTGAGTGTCATATTTGTTTTGTTCTTTGCATTATTATGTGCCTTGTTTGTGTACAAACAAGGCACAAAATGGTGCACCCTGTCACAAATGGTGGCCCCTCCTGTCATTTTTTTTCTGTATCTGCCACGGCCTGTGTAATATTTACTTCTGGGTCTCCACTGACCTGTTGGGCATGGCCAACAGGTCAGTGGAGTTTACAATAAATCATCGATACAAATGTTAATCATATTTAGCAGTCACGGGCTTGAACCCCAGTCCACTCAAACACGTGCTGCTGCACTCACTCCCATGACCACTCAGCTATGCCATAACTGAGAATAAACTCCAATAGCTACTCGAGAACACTGAAAAATTCAGCATTGACATCAGGATGCAATTTGGCCTAGAAAAATGCAAGACCCATGGTCTGCATAAAGGACATCCAGTCAGACGAAACTACAAAACTACAGTAAAGAAAGTTTACTATATTACAAGTACGAGCATCAGGCCGTAGTAGAGACCTCTACTCACAGACTATACTGGGACTGTACCATCATAATCAACAAGACGACCCCACGCAACACGCCATACATAACCCTCAATGACAAGAAGGAAATGCCTACATACCTGATCAACGTAGCAGTGCCCAACAATGGCAACCTCCAGAAAGAATATGAGAAAAAGATCATTAACTACTCAGACTTAAGACAGGATGTCAAAGTATGTGGCATACGGAACAAGTAATGACCATCCCAATCATAGTGCCAACCAATGGCATGGTGCCAAAGAGCCTCCGTAAGAACTAAGCAACAATAGGCCTCCCAGAGAACACTGACATGGAAGTTCAGAAAGACATGATCCCGAGCACTTGTAGGATAGTAAGATAGTTCCATGACCAGCAGTAACAATAATAACAGTTATTGGACACAACCAACCACCCCATGCACTTGGTACCAGTACCTGTCACAGAGTAGAAAAAATCCCATATAAAGGAGAAAATGGTTTTTAATAATAATAATAACAACAGAAGTTACTTTGTTTATAAAATAAATTTAATATAGGTTAATGAATAAATAGTTATCCTTATGATACTGTCCAGAGGAGCTCAGAAGTGCTCCTGCCTTCCAGCACCAAACTGATGCTAACAGGCCATAAATATGAACCACAGCTTCCATATTTATAGTATATGTTATGTTGAAATTGTGATCCGGGTTTCAACATATGATGATGAAACCCAGGTTATAATTTCTAACAACAGAAGTTGAATTTAAACTATGCTGGGCACATGATTAGGGATTACTGCATGTGCAAATAACATTTGTGTAAATATATTATTACACAGTGTATCTCATAATGTAGTCAAATATAAGTTTTGACCAACATAAGTCGAAAGCATTCAAGTAACTGCATAGTGAATAGTAATTGCAGCTTTACTGAAATGACTGTAAGCTTTTAAGTAACATGCTGCCCACAGCCAGATCATAAACAAAAACTTTGATATGGTTCCTAGAAACCAACAGACATGTTTTGCACCTGCAATGCAGTGATAAAATCAAAGTATCAATAAGTTGTGGAACAATCGAACAACTGCCACTCTTATTTATGTATTAAATACTGTTTAATACATAAACCAGAGAGTCTTGATGAGGTATATCATCAGCAAAACTATGGACAGAATTTCTAGTCAGTGGGAAAAGATTATTATTAATATACAAGAGAAAAAGAGTAGGAGAAAGAACTGCACCTAGGTGGAGCATCAGCATTGGCAGAAAATTTAGAAGACAAAGAGCCATCCAGAATCACCTGTAATAAGCAATCAGTGAGAAAACCAGATACTTAATTGCAAAAAAAAAAAAAAAAAAAAAAAAAAAAAAAAAAAAAAACATAAGACAGGAAATTGTTTATGTGATCAAAAACTTTAGAAATATCGAGTCAATGCTTTAGTGTCACCAAACCTTTCCACTGAATTAGTCAAAACATGAAGAACATAAGCCAATATATTACGAGTGCACAGACATAATCCTTATTAGCAATCGCTGATAAGATGGAAGGTTTCAAGATAGTTTAAGAGTTGGCAGTTGGACTTTTCCATTACTTTCAAAAGAGTAGAAATTGGTGCAAAAAAGGGAAATAATTGGATGGAAAGGATTTTTCACCCCCATTTTAGGAACTGGCTGGATATGAGCAATTTCCAAGCTGAAGAAAAAACCAGTGGAATAAGCAAGTGTAAAAAAGGAAACATAGAAACAGGGGCAAGCTCAAAAGCATTGGTTTTGAGGATGCATCGAGAAATGTCATTAGTACCTAGAGCATCCTGGCATCAAGACCAAAATTCTTCAAATATCCTTCCACCAGAAGACCCAAAACCCAGGTGCACTCGTCTCAAAGCCTCTTTGAAATGAGTGCACCTGGATATGATAGAAGGCAGTTCATCCAGATTATAAATACAAGAGTTAGAAGTACGATGCTAGCAAGTCAGCTTTATCTTTAGCTGAGGATGCAATAGAACCATCAGGTTGCAACAGAAGTGGAAGTATAAATGGATAGAAGTTGTGGCCAAGAGACCACAATGCTTGACTACCATTTAGATAAAGAGCAAGTTTTCGACTCATTCTATTCAAAATGTAGTTTGGATTGATTATTAACTGTTTTACAATTTCAAGCTTTAGTGTTAGTACATTTATTGGAAAACCAAAGTGTTAAAATAAAGGACAAGATTTTAGGGAGGAATGTGGAATTAAGGATTTCAATCCTACAATTTCAATGACACAATCTGAGCAAACATCAAGATCAGATGATTATTTAAAAAGTAATCCAACCAAGGAAAAGAAGAATAGAACTCATACAGAATATGAAATCATGTAAGTCCCATTCGCATTCATGTTTGTTTGTTTGAGTGTGGGCTTTACGGCGCAAGAGCAACATGGCCATAATGCGCCTAACTCTGGTAAAGTTTAGTTTTTTTTTTTTTTTTGCAGTTAACGTTTACAGTGTGCTATACAGTTCTATCTCTTTAAGGAAAGTGAAGATTTTGTCTACATATGGCGTATCTGCTAAAAGATGGGCAATGCTCGGAGGATTCGTTGCTGAAAAATAGGCAAATAGAGTTTGACGCTCATTTTTATAAATCGGGCAGTCAATGAGTATGTGTTGGACTGTAAGTTGGGCTTTGCAGTTTGTGCAACGTGGTGGATCAGCAGCTGTAAGTAGATAGAGATGTGTCAGGTGTATGTGACCTATTCGTAATCGGGCTAATACAACTTCTTCATGACAGTTCTCACGAATACTAGACTTCTATGGTTTGAGATCTTTTTTAATGCCGAGTAATTTGTTATTGGCCTGACTCTGCCAGATGCGTTGCCATTGTTCCATACATTGTTTCTTTATAATGTTCTTGTAGTCAGATGCAGGTGTAGTAAAGGCTTGGGCTATAGTGTCGGTAGCAGTTTTGGCAGCTAGGTCGGCCTGTTCATTTCCAGAAATTCCAGCATGACCAGGGATCCAACATAACAGAACTTGTTGTTTCTTCTGGTTTAACTTAGAGTATTCCAGATCTGTATAAGTAAGGGGTTATCATTTTTTGTATTGCGTTGTATGGCATGGATAGCACTAATGGAGTCTGTATATACCACACTGTGCAATATGGTTTTTGAGAGTGCATAGTTTAAGGCTATGTGGATAGCACAAAGTTCTGCAGTATAGCCGCTACATTCTGCAGGGAGTTTCTTGGATATAGTTGTGTTGGGAAATACTGCTGCTGCGCCAACATGATTGTTAGTTTTAGACCCGTCTGTGTAAATTGGTGTGTACTGGCCGTGCTGGGTTCTCAGTGCGGCGTACATTTGCAGTACGTTCTGTTGGGATAAGGTGTGTTTTCCCCAGGCTGTCAATGAAAAGTCACACGGTGGTATATAGTATGTCTCATACAGTCCAAGGTGGGACTGTATGAGAGGCAGTGGGCTGTATCTTACTAAAGTCGATTTGCCAATCGGCCTGCAATGAGCAAAGACGTATCCCAGTTGGTGGATTTATTGATGGATAGGCTCGGTATAGGTTTATCCATTTAGGGGAGAAAAGTCCGTTCCAAGTGGGATGGTTTGGATGCCCTTTGAGTTTTACTGCATATTGTAATAGAAGCATTTGTCTGCGTAGCTGCAGCGAGGTTTCATGTGCTTCAGCATATAGGCTATGGACAGGTGATGTTCGGTACGCCCCCAGTGCAAGACGTAGTGCACTGTGGTGCACAGGATCAAGCCAGCGTAAAGCACTTTGTCTAGCAGAGCTATAAACTACAGAACCATAGTCTAGACGTGAACGTATTAGCGCATGGTACAACTGTAATAGTGTGTATCGGTCAGCTCCCCATGTTGTGCCTGATAGAACTCTTAAGACATTTAGCTTTTTAAGACAGGTGATCCTGAGTGTTTTTATATGTTCCAGGAAGGTGAGCTTTTGGTCAAGTATCACACCAAGAAAGCGGACACTAGGGACAACTGGTATGATTTGATTTTCTAGTCGAAGTTCTGGGTGTGGGTGTAGGTTACGCTTCCTGCAAAAGTGTATACCGACAGTCTTTTGGTTTGACAGGCGAAAACCATTGTTTTGGGCCCATTTTGCTATTTTGTTGATTGCACATTGCAGCTGTCTCTCTACCATTCGCATATTAGGAGAATGGCAGGCAATACTAAAGTCATCGGCATACAGGGTAGTGGATATTGTTTGTGGCAGGTCCTGTGTTATTGAATTCATTTTTATATTAAAGAGGGTAGCACTTAGCACTGATCCTTGTGGCACTCCTTCTTCCTGTATGAACTTTGAAGATAAGTGGTTGTGAAATCGAACTTGAAATGAGCGGTGTTGTAGGAAGTTTCTTATAAACTGTGGTAGGTGTCTGCGTAATCCCAGATCGTATAGATTTCGCATTATACCGTATCTCCAAGCAGTGTCAAACGCTTTTTCAATGTCAAATAGGACCATCGCTAGATGTTCTTTGCGTACGAAGGCGTCACGGATGTTTATTTCTGTCTTAATCAAAAGGTCAAGAGTGGATCTACCTTCACGAAAGCCACACTGCACTGGATTCATAAGGTTATTTCGACCTAGAAACCAGGATAGCCGAGCGTTGATCATTTTTTCCATTACCTTGCATAGACAGCTGGTGAGTGCAATAGGTCGATAATGCTGCGGATTTGAAGAATCTTTTCCAGGTTTTGGAAAAGCCAAAACATAAAGCATGCCGCCATTTGTCAGGGAAAATGTTTTCTTTGAATATTCTGTTGAAGAGCAATAATAGTGTCTTGAGTGCAGATTCAGTGAGTTTTGCTATCATTATGTAATGTATTCCATCTGGACCTGCTGCACTGAGTTTAGTGGAGGCTAGAGCATGATGTAATTCTGACATTGTGAAAGGGAGATTGTATGCAGCACTGGATGTTGATTCAAAATTAATTGAGTGTTTTTCAGCTTGTGCTTTGAGTGTCTGGAATTGTGGCGAGTATGATGTCACAGCTGATATTTCCTTGAAAGATCTACCTAGAGCATTTGCAATTTCCTCTGGTTTTGAAATATCAGAGCCATTTACATTGAGCATGGGACAGTTGACACTTGGATGTTTTGCATACATATGCTGTATTTTAGCCCAAACTGTTTGGGTTTTTGTCGTTTTTGTAATTGTGGAAGCGAAACGCCTCCATGCTTCCCTTTTGCTGGTCTGTCTAACTCGTTTTGCTTTTGCCCTTGCCCTTTTAAAGCAGATGAGGTTTTCTGTTGTTGGGAACTTTCTGAAGATGTTCCATGCTCTGTTCTTCTCTTTTTTTGCGGCACTACATTCATTATTCCACCACACTTTAGAGTGGGCCGATATTTTAGTGAATCGTTTCGGAATTGCTTTGTCCGCTGCTTGCAGTATTTTGTTAGTTATATGTTCTACTGCCAAGTTTATGGGTGTTTGTTGAACTTGTTTTTCTTCTAGTGTAGCTAGCTGCTTGTACATATCCCATTCAGCTTTGGAGAATATCCATTTTGGAGTTCGGTAAAAAATATGGGGAACGCTTGTATCAATGCGGCATATCACAGGGTAATGATCACTGCCCAGTGGGTTGCTGTGAATAGTCCATCCGAACAGAGGGTATATGGTTGCTGAGCATAAAGAGACATCGATAGCTGAGGTAGATCCTGTAGGAAGATGCGTATAAGTGTGAGCTCCATTATTGAGAGTTATCAGATTGTGTTGATCAAGTAATTTTTCGATAGTTTTTCCACGCTTGTCCAGGTTGTGGTTTCCCCATAGCGGATGGTGACTGTTCAGGTCTCCTAGGATACAGTAGGGTTTGGGAAGCTGGATCACTAGTTCTTCTAATTCAGCGTAGCTTATGTTTTGGTTAGGTGGTAAGTATAATGAGACTATGGTTAAATCAAAGTTGACATTGATTCGTGCAGCAACTGCTTCAAGATTTGTCTTTAGTGGGATTGCTTTTTGAGGGTATCTGGGAGTTGATGATCAGCGCTACTCCTCCATGTGCAACGTTGTTCAGATTGTGGGCAATACGATCTTGCCGATGTATTATGTATTTCTGAAGGGAAACAATTACATTTGGTGTTAGATTAGTTTCTTGTAGACAGAAGGCAATAGGATCATACTGCGAAAGGAGATCTCGGATGTCAGCCAAATTACTGCGATAGCCTCTGCAGTTCCATTGTAAGAAAGTAAGCATTATTTTGGTTTAGTGGAGCCCTCGATTTGTTTTCGAAGTGCAGAAGGTTTAGATCGCTCGAGTTTACCTTTTCCCTTCTTTGGGAAATAAGGTTTCGCTGTATCCATCTCCTCTTCAGTAAACAGTTCTAATATCTGTCCATCTTGGTTTGAATTATCTTCTGAATCCATGTAGTCTGTTTGGTTTGAGTTGGGAGTGGTAGACACTGTAGTATTTTGCTGTTGAGTGGCATCTGGTTGTATTGTGATCGGCGTATTTATTGCTTTGCTTTGTTTGCTTTTTGTTTGGAGTGTTGGCACTGAGGACAATATTGACTTTGCCCATTCAGCTAGTGACTTTGTTGGTGGTATGGTTACCTCTGTTTGGGTAGCAATTGATACGTGATTTTTGGTTATTTGGGCATAACTTGGCTTGTTAGTATTTGGAACTGGTAAGGATTTTTTAGCTTCTTGGTAGGTTACATTATGTTCAGTTTTGTATCGCTGTATCTGTTTTTCGCGTTTCCAAAGGGGACACTCCTTCGAATACGCCGGATGGGCTTCTTTACAGTTAATGCAGTTTGGAGTTGTGTTAGTGCAGTCATTTGTAGAATGTTCAGTGGATCCACATGTGGCACAGGCAGCTGCTCCTCTGCAGACCGTCTGTGAGTGCCCAAATTTCTGGCACTTATAGCAGCGTAATGGATTTGGTATATATGGTTTAACTCGGCAGTTAAGGTAACCGGCTTTGATCAATGTTGGTGGTTTCGGATTATCAAAAGTAAGGATTATATTCCGGGTAGGAACTAGTACATTATCCTTCTTCGTGAGAATTCGCCTTACATTGATGACTCCTTCTTCTCGTAATTCTTGTTTGAGTTCTTCATCTGACAAATTGAGGAGGTCCCACTCAGTGATGACACCTCTTGACGTGTTCAAGGAAACGTGCGGTGAAACGCTGACCGAAATTCCACCAAAGAATTGTAATTTTTGTAGTTGTTCAGATTGTCTGGCAGTGACAACTTCAACCAGTAGGTCTCCAGATTTAAACCGACGAACTGTCTTGGGAGTACCTATAATGCTTTCTAGGCTTTTTTGCACTAGGAAAGGGGAGAGTTTTCCAACTGGTTGTTCTTGAGTTGAATGTATAATTAAAAAGGTTGGGGTTCGGATTCTGCCTACATCAGTCTTTTGACGTTTTGCTGCGACAGAACCAGACTCCTCTTGTTCTTGCCTTGTAAGAGTTTCTTCTGTGTACCCAGTGTTTTTCTGGGTTTTATGGACTTCTTGCTCCATTTTGCCCTGGAAGGGAGATCTTTTCCCCTCCAGGTTACCAGCCCCACCACGTGGAGGCAGGAGCAGTGCCACCTTTGTGACCATGCGGTAGTGGGTTAGTAGTAATATGCAAAGAAAAAAAGGGGAAAAAAAGAAAGAAGGTTAATTTTCCTCCTGTTCAAGTAAAGTGATTTCTTTACTGAAGCTTATTTAATTGATTGTTAGTGTAACGCTGTAAATAAAGAGACGATTTTCCTTATTCAAGAGAGCGCAATTCACTGGCAAAGACACTTGATCACAAAATCGCTTGGCACCTGGGGCCTCGCATTCATGTAATTTAAAACAATACAAGGTTGAGAGAGAGAGAGAGCGAGAGAGAGAGAGAGAGAGAGAGAGAGAGAGAGAGAGAGAGAGAGAGAGAGAGAGAGAGAGAGAGAAGGGGGGCTACACTGGAAGAGCCTGTCACTAAGTTGTGATCTGGGATACCTAGAGAACTGTTAACACTGATTGTAACACTGGTTGTTCGTGCAAAAAAGATCAAGAGTGTTGGGTTAGGATAGAAGTTTGTCTGGTATTCTGGTAGAAAAATAAACAATCAGTGGAAAGTCATCAGTAACTGTAAAAGCCTCAGCACCTAAACCAGCTAAATCCATGAAGCCAGTCAGAGTTGCGAACATTAAAAACACCAAGAAAAATCCTCACTATTAAAAGTAGTAGTTGTTGGTGACTCTATTATCAGGGAAACAGGGAACATGCTTTGTAAAAAGGATAGGTGGAACAGGCCCAGGGTATGTCTGCCAGGGGCAAAGGTTGATGATGTTGTAGAGCAGATATCTTTTAAGGGCACAAAAGGTGATATAGTTGTACACATTGGCACTAATGCTATTAAGAGTAGGAGATTGGCAGAATTACTTAACAAGTACAGGTCACTATTGAAAAAAAGCCGTGAATTAGGGTTGAATTTGAAAGTGTCTGCAATTCTGCCCAGACACGATAGGAGGGGGTATATGATGAGAGCCTTGTCGATCAATTCGGCCCTGGAAAGATTGTGCAAGGCTCAAGGTGTAGAATTTTTTTTAGCCTGGTCTGTACTTGTTAACAGGAGAGATTGCTTCTACAGGGATGGGATACACTTAAATAGATAAGGTGCAAGAATATTTGCTGATGCTATCGAGGCAGTGTTAGGTGGGTCGGAAAACTGCTAGGTTGGGGGGATACAAGGACTAATAGATTAACAGTAGTCACTGGCAGAGGTGAAAGTGATTCTTGCACTGCTTCTATTGGAATGAGCAGAAGCTTGGAAAACAAAATGCAGCATATTTCAGAGACTGCTGGGAGTTATTGCAGTACAAGTAAACACATGGGTTGTGTTAGGGTATCTAAGAAAAAGAACAGGTGCATGTATACTTGCGTGTACACAAATGCTAGCACAGTTTGGTAAATACATTTGATGAATTTGAGGTATTGCTCAAAGCATCAAAGGCGGATATTGTTGGGATATCAGAGACGTGGTGTCACACAGATATAAGGAATGCAGAACTGGAATTTGGGGAGTACAATGTCTACAGAAAGGATAGACAGGATAGGAAGGGAGGAGGAGTTATGCTATTAGTTAAGAAACACATAAAATCCAAGGAAGTGAAGCCAATCAACATCGCTGGACAGTGCAGTGTCGAGTCAGTTTGGTGTGACATAAGCACTGGGAGAACAAAATTGAGAGTAGGAGTGTGCTATAGGCCTAATGACCCTGATGAGTATAATAATAAACTGTACAGGGAAATAGAGTGGGCCAGTAAATCAGAGAGTCTTATAATGGGGGATTTTAATTTTAGTAAAGAATTCTTTTCTTATGTAAACTCTAGAAGGAAGGGGATGAACCAGGTTGGTCCACTTGATATCGATGGTTCAACTGTTGATGATCCTGCTCAGGTAGCTAACAAACTAAATGAATATTTTGCATCAACATTCACACATGAGGAGTTATTCAGCGAGGGGAATGCTAGAGGTGTATTCAACTCTGGCAGTACGCTAGATAATCAAGTAATAACTGAGAGTAAAGTGGAGGAGAAATTGTTGAAGATAAATGCAACAAAGGCACCTAGGATGGATGCAATCTATCCAGTTATATTAAAGGAGGCAGCAAAGGAAGTAAGCAAACCCTTAGCCATAATTATGAGAGTTTCCTTGGACTCAGGGGAGGTACCCATAGACTGGAGATGTGCAAATGTAACCCCAATTCACAAAGGAGGATCAAAGGCTGACACAAGTAATTATAGACCTGTGAGTTTAACTTCTGTCCCAGGGAAATTAATGGAGGCACTGGTTAAAGAAGCTCTGCAGGATCATCTAGACAAGACTTCAGTTATAGCTCGGACACAGCATGGTTTTGTTAAGGGGAAGTCTTGCCTGACCAATCTGATTGGATACTATGATGCAGTCACAAAAGAACTGGATGCAGGGAATAACTTTGATATTATATACTTGGATCTTAGAAAGGCTTTTGATACTGTTGCACATGGAAGACTGCTGCACAAATTGGAGCAGTGTGGCACTGGAGGAAAACTGCTGCTATGGATAAAGGGGTGGTTGAGGGGGAGAAGACAAAGTTGTAATCAACGGCAGGGTTGTTAAGGACACTACTGACGTTATGCTGCTGCAACAGGGTCTGGAAAGGTTGAGCAGATGGGCTGAGATGTGGCAAATGAAGTTTAACATTGACAAATGTAAAGTCTACATATGGTAAACAGCAACCCCAGAGCAATGTATCAACTCTGTGGTACTACACTGACAGTGGTAGAGAATGAAATGGATCTGGGGGTAATTGTGCAGGCAGATATGAAGTTCTCTGAGCAGTGCAGACAGGCTGCAAGAGTAGCTCATGGTGTCTTATCAATGACATACAGGAATTTTTCTAGCAGGGATAAGGCAATGATTATTCCCTTGTATAAGGCAATGGTCAGGCCACACCTTGAGTACTGTATACAGGTCTGGAGGCTTCATTTCAAGAAGGATGTAGAGCTGCTGGAACGAGTACAGAGAAGGGCAACAAGGTTAGTGAATGGAACAGAGGGTTGTTCTTAAGAAGAAAGGCTTAAGCTTTGCAAATTACAGTGTCTGGAGACTAGGCACTGGCAAGGTGATCTGATAGAGGTGTATAAAGCCTTGAATGGTTTGAGCATGCTCAATGCTGATGGGGTTCTGCCTCTTGCTCAGAATAATCACCTGAGAGGGCATAAATTCAAATTGTGGAAAGACAGATGTCTGGAAATTTGTCTTTAGCCAGCGGGTAGTTGGTTGGTGGAACAGACTTCCATCCCTTGTTGTGGAAGTTGATAGCCTAAATAAATTTAAGGCTTAGCTGGACAGGTATTTTGAACGAACGGAGGGGTGAAGTCTCTTTTTTTTTTCCCCTCCTCTTTATCTGGCTGATGCTGCATAAGCTTGCTTTCTTGCATCATATGCTTCTACTAATGCTAATGCTAAAACAGATTGCAGAAAATCAAATTTCAAAATAAGGAAGTCAAAATTTCTAAGTGATTAGTGGAGTTTTCCAATTTAGTAGCATTTCCAATTAGTATTAGTAGAGGCATATGATGCAAGAAAGAAAGCTTATACAGCATCAACAAAAAAAAAAAAAAAAAAAAAACCCTTCCCATCTCACCTATCCATTTGCTCCAAATGTTTGTATAGTTCTCTAGTTCTGCCTGAAATTTATTAAGGCTGTCAACTTCTACAACAACAGATGGAAGTTTGTTCCAGTAATCAACCACTCACTGGCTAAAGGAAAATTTCTGCACATCTATTCTACAACTGTCTTTCCTCAATTTGAATTTATGCCCCCTCAGGTTTGTAATATGAGCAAGAGGAAGAATCCCATCCACATTGAGCTTGCTCAAACCATTCTAGACCTTATAGATCCCAATCACATCACCTCATAGGTGCCTAGTCTCCAGACACTGTAATTTGCAAAACTTAAGCCTTTCTTCATAAGAGCAACCCTTTGTTCCATTCACTAACCTTGTTGCCCTTCTCTGTACTCATTCCAGCAGCTCTACATCCTAAAGTGAAGCCACCAGACCTGTATACAGTACTCAAGGTGAGGCCTGACCATTGCCTTATACAAGGGGATAATCACCTCCTTATCCCCACTAGAAAAATTCCTCTATATCATTGACATGAACTACTCCTGCAGACTGTCTGCACTGCTCAGAAAACTTAATATCTGACTGCACAGTTAACCTCAGATCCTTTTCATTCTCTACCACCCTGAGTGTACTACCACAGTTGATATGTTACTCTGGGGTTACTGCTACCCACATGCAGTACTTTACATTTGTCAATGTTAAACTTCAGTTGCCCCCCCTCTCAGCTCAACTTTCCTAGATCCTGTTCCAACAGTGTACTGTCACTAGTGTCATTAACAACCCTGCCAACCTCCTTCGTATCTTCCGCAAACTTAGACATTAAGCGTGAAATACCTTCATCAATATCATTAATAAATATAGAAAACACCAAAGAGTTGGAGGACAACAGATGAATTTGACAGAATTGGGTAAAGAGATTTTAAGAAGAGATCCCAAATTAGGAAGTCTCCGACAAGGAACAATCAGGGCAGACATATCCAAGTAATACCGTTAAAGTGAAAAGAATCAGAGAATGAATAATAAGGGTAACTGAAATGATTAGTGGCTAAGACAACTGAAATTTGGATTCTGTCAGGAAACGCAAATGTCACTTAGAAGATTATATATCTAAATGGACAATATTAAGATTTGAACTGAGATTACACATCTATATATATAAAATGCTTAGGTATGCCGCCCAAATTTTCCAAATGCTAATTGTTGCCAGTTAGATGAATAAATGAAATTTTTGGATGTGTATGCACATAGCAAGAATATACCCAGCTCCTTGACATAACTTGGCATTGACAATGCCGTCTGTATATACACTATTCAGAATCTCTCCAGTGACGACCAACTGGCAGAATAGAGGCGGTGAGATTACCTACTAGCTAATCCAGATGCCTCCTAGTAAGTGACCAATAGGTTCAGTCCAGCAGATAATCTAAGGACTGATCTGCAAAAACCATTTTAGAACTGTACCCTCAAAACTTAATGAATGCTGTATTTCACCATGATATCCATCATAACCTCAAATAACATCACTCATAATCAAACTGATGGAAAAGATGGAGTTGCTGGAGTTTTGCTCTGGAGACTAAAACATGGGTTTCACCACTAAAAGCCTCCAATAAAAGTAGTGGTTTTGAACCAGGCAATGAGAGTCACCTACCACATAGTACTCCCTAGTGACACAGAGGGGTGACATTCCTGTATGTGATGTGTATCCCACACTTCATCCCTTGCTTAACATTGGTTTGCACCTGGGTAGTGTCACCTCCAATATACAAGGTGCATTGTTCCAGACCGTGCACATGGAGGACATACCCTTGGTCACTAAGTGAAGATGAAAGCACAGGATTTAGTTGTCACAGAATAACTGGAGCTCACTGAAATCTGGTCAGACCTGAATATCAGTTTCATTACAGATTTAGACTCATAGCAAGGTTTGAGATTCAGACTCGTAGCAAGAGATTTAGACTCAGAGGTTTGAGATTTAGACTCATTAGAGATTTAGACTCGTAGCAAGCCCTAGGTTTGCTAAGAGTCTAAATCTCTGTGACCTACCTCCAGGACAAAACCAATAACCACAACCAATTTGTTTATATAGTAGCCTTCCATGATATCAGGTATCAGAAGTTTTACTAAAGTCTAAATATATAATGTCAAAATTGTTTCCTGCAGCCAACTATTTAATGACTACACTATAGTAACTTACCAGACTGATTAAGCATGAGCTCCACTCAGTGAACCTACACTGGAATCTATTCATACTATTCTCGTCAAGACAGTCCCAAATTGTACCCTTAACCATAGACTACTCAATCTTTCCTACTACAGTAGTCAAACTCATTGACCTACAGTAGTCAAACTCATCGACCTATAGTTACCCAATTCCTCTTTAGCACCACCTTTATAGTTTGGGGAGACAGCACTTCTCTAGTGAAAGGGACCTTTCCAGAATTTAAGGATGCTCTCATTAACATTCTTATTGGTTTGATACACCCACATTTTTACTAACTGAATAAGTACCGATCTGGAGATTAGTATATATTCAGTAGAACTTTATGTGTACATATTGATACATATAGGGAGTTCTCTGGTTGCTAAGCTTTCTACAGAACTTTCACAGCAACCAAAGAACTCCCCATTCCTGTTCTTAAATCTCTTTGCTGGTGCTTTTCACATAATCACTTTTTGTCCTAGAATTCTGTCCAAGTTTTGTCCCATCAGATTTGTTACATATTCTCTTATAATGCTTGTACAAATCAGAATCATGTGATTGTCTCTAACTTTTTTTTTTTTTTTTTGGGCCCAACTAACCACTTAATCTCATCTGTTATTTGTTTTGGCATTTTATGTTTATGAAGTTTATGCTTGACCAACTGGTATGAATATATTTGTGGCTTCAAGGATAAATCTCTTAAAAATTTCCCAAAATGTATTTGTATCCAACAGCATAAAGCAGGCTCTCCAGTTAATCAAGCCCAAAGAAGTATGTCATTCCATTAGAACCTTCTCTCTCTTAAAGTTAAAGCTCTTCTCTCTTTACCTTTGACCACACAGGTTTCTTTAGTTACAACCCATTTTTCGAAATTGTGGTCACTGTACACTAGTGATTCAACAATGTTAAGTTTTTCATACAGTTAGGCTTCTTAGTGAAAACCAGATTTATTACAGTCTCCTCTTAGATATGCTAGGATAAGTAATATATGTCATCCAGTTTGTACAAAAACTCTGTTGTGGAAATAGTGTATTTCCATATATTCCAGTATCTAAGAGGGAGGGTTGAAGCTGTCTATAATGAAACAATTGTACTCACTGGTCCATTCAATGTATTTAAAGTAATTTTTTCCTTATTCTTGAGTCACTTAATGTGTAACATACCTCCCACCCCTCCACAATCATCTTCCCTTTACAAGTCATTTCACATCACACAGACTCAACAGCAGCAGCCTTACCTTGATCTCACTCAGGGAACATTCTTGCAACAAACTTCAGGCTGTTTTTGATCAGAAGCATTGCTCCCTCACCCTTGTGTCCTCCCTTATCTCTTCTGAATACACATTATTCACTAAAATAAAATTCTTCATCTCATATCTCTGAGAGGCACCATTTTTGGCAATAAGTCCAGTTATATCAAAGTTAACTGACTAGATCGAAAGCTCAAATTCATTTTAGAGATTTTCTGTTAGACATCCATTGATTATGACTGCTTCAAGAAAGATACTGCAGCAGACTTTGCACCTCTTTAGAAATGTTGAGTCAAAGTTTTATTTATAACAACAGCATTATTCTTCAGACTTGCTGTCAAGGGCATTTGCAAAATTCTGCCAGAATGAGAACATCTGAATTCAGATTTTTTTTCACCTGGTTGAATATTCTCCACCACTCAGCACTATTGCTATGAGCTTATTATTAAAAAGACAAGAACAACTTGAAATAACTTCTTATATTATATTTAATGCTTCCTTTGTACTGGTCAGTTGCCCAACAAAGGATCACACATCAATTCTTTCTTCTTTTGTAATATCATCTGGTGGTAGTTTCTTCTCACACTGAAATTGACAGAAATGATCTGCAAAATACCTGTTTTATCACATTTAGTGATACTGAGAAATACCAGAAACAGTTTTTTTGTGTGTGTGTGTGTGTGTGTGTGTGTAAAATCTCAATATTGGTTCAAAAAACTGGTTCTCTGAATAGGGTGATGGTTCTCTGAAAAATTGGATGATGAAATGGTTCTCAATTCAAATATTTATAATTGGCTATATTTAATTTAAAAAATCCAAAAACTCAATTGACAATTTGCTAACTATTTGGAGTTTGGATAACACACTTTCATCACAGCAATTCACAATAGAAGGTTAGCTGGTTTTGTAACTGTAACTGACAAGGATGATGGCTTCTATTAATTTATAGAGAGGAATGGGCAGTCCTTTTTCGGCTTGCATTTTTTAACTATCAGTGATGCAAATTAGATGAAAATGTGCAATTTATTTCCTTTGAAAATAAATCTTTAAATATATTAGTCATTAATAAACTTAAAACTCTTTTATTAATTTTTATTGCTTTCCAAACTGAGAGAGGATACAATTCCTGTTCAGCAACATGATGAATTTTATTGAAAATGAAAACCTGCAGAATAAAGTTTTTCTTCTTTTTATGTCTTACTGAAGAATTTTTAAAGAAATTAAGAAAAAATCCAATGAATTGTTTAAAAATTTCAATTTTAAAGCAGATTAATATTTTTTGGGAAAAGAAATGATACAGAAAACGGTGTTTTTGCAAAAAGACGGAAAGTCCATGATACCAACTCTAGAATGACAATAAGACAATGGAGTTAACTCGAGTCAAAATAACAGCGTCTCAATCATAAACCCAGAGAGTTGACAGCTAGCACCACTTATAGTCACTCAAGTATTTTTAGCATTAGCAGAGGCATATGATGCAAGAAAGCAAGCTTATGCAGCAGCATCAGCCAGGAAAAAAAAAAAAAAAAAAAAAACCGCTCCCATTTCACCCCCTCCATTCGTTCCAAGTACCTGTAAAGCTCAGCCTTAAATTTATTTAGGCTATCAACTTCCACAACAAAGGATGGAAGTCTGTTCCACCAACGAACCACCTGCTGGCTAAAGGCAAACTTCTGCACATCTATCCTACAACCGTCTTTCCTCGATTTGAATTTATGCCCTCTCAGGCGATTATTCTGAGCAAGAGAAAGAATCCCATCAGCACTGAGCATGCTCAAACCATTCAAGGCTTTATACACCTCAATCAGATCACGTCACGGGTACCTAGTCTCCAGACACTGTAATTTGCAAAACTTAAGTCTTTATTCGTAAGAGCAACCCTTTGTTCCATTCACTAATCTTGTCGCCCTTATCTGTACTCGTTCCAACAGCATCCTTCTTAAAATGTGGCCTCCAGACCACATACAGTACTCAAGTACTCCAGATACAGTACTCAAGGTGTGGTCTAACCATTGCCTTATACATGGGGATAATCACCTCCTTATTCCTGCTAGAAAAATTCCTTTATATCGTTCACAAGACCCCATGAGCTACTCTTGCAGACCATCTGCACTGCTCAAAAAAACTTTATATCTGCCTGCACGATTACCCCCAGGTCCTTTTTATTCTCTACCACTGTCAGTGTGGTACCACAGTTAATATGTTACTCGGGAATTACTGCTTTCCATATGTAGTACTTTACATTTGTCAATGTTAAACTTCATTTGCCACCTCTCAGCCGATCTGCTCAACTTTTCTAGATCCAGTTGCAGCAGTGTACTGTCATTAGTGTCATTAACAAACCCTGCCAACCTTCATATCGTCTGCAAACTTGGACATTAAGCCTGATATACCATCATCAATATCATTTATAAATACAGAAAACAACAATAGACCCAACACTGAACCCTGAGGGACTACACTAATAACATTAGTCCAAGATGTCCAAGTAGTGTCCATTGATTACCATTCTGTCTTCTCCCACTCAACCATCCCTTTATCCATAGCAGCAATTTGCCTCCAATGCCACACTGCTCCAATTTGTGCAACAGTATCAAAGGCTTTTCTAAGATCCAAATATATGATATCAATGTTATTCCCTGCATCCAGTTCCTTTATGACTGCATCACAGTATCCAATCAAATTGGTCAGGCAAGACTTCCCCTTAACAAAACCATGCTGTGTCCGAGCTATAGCTGAAGTCTTGTCTAAATGATCCTGCAATGCTTCTTTAATCAGTGCCTCCATTAATTTTCCTGGAACAGAAGTTAAACCCACAGGTCTATAATTACTTGCGTTGCCCTTTGTTCCTCCTTTGTGAATTGCGTTCACATTTGCACATCTCCAGTCCGTGGGTACCTCCCCTGAGTCCAAAGAAGCTCTCATAATTATGGCTAAGGGTTTGCTTACTTCCTTTGCCCCCTCCTTTAATATAACTGGATAAATTCCATCCACCCAAGGTGCCTTTCTTGTGTTTATCTTCAACAATTTCTCCTCCACTTTACTCTCAGTTATTACTTGATTATCTAGTTTACTGCCAGAGATGAATACACCTCTGGCATTCCCCTCCCTGAATAACTCCTCATGTGTGAATGTCGATGCAAAATATTCATTTAGTTTGTTAGCTACCTGAGCAGGGTCATCAACAGTTGAGCCATTAATATCAAGTGGACCAATCTGATTCATCCCCTTTCTTCTAGAGTTTACATAAGTAAAGAACTCTTTGCTGTTTCTCTTTACATCCTTTGCCAAAGATTTCTCGTAATCTGCCTTCGCCTGCCTAATAACATTAGTCCACGATGAGTAGTGTCCATTGATCCCCTTTGTAACTTGGTTACAGACCAGCTTATATCTATCATAGAAATAGTTAATTTATATGTATCCCATGCATTTTTCTTCTCTGTTACATGTCTAATTAGCTCATCTGACATCCATTTAGGCCTAAATCTTGAACAATATTTCTTTGTTGGTATGAAAAGCCAAGTAGCTTCCAAGATTAATTCTTTGAATGCTTCCCATTTTGAATTTGCTGTTGGTAACATCATCAGTTGGTTCCACCGTATGGAATTTAAATACTGTCTCAGACCACCATAGTCACCTTTACAAAAAAAAAAACACTTCCCTTTACCCCTGATGGTAGTTACCTCTGAGTAAATCCCATTTCAGCACAATGTGATCACTGCCACCTAGTGGTTCCTTTATCTGCAGATAATTAATGCATGGAGAATCACTACTGATAATCAGATCAATAGTATTACTCCCTCTAGTTGCCCCCTGAACATTCTGCTGTAGAAAACAATCATCCAATAAATCCACAAAAGCCTTGCTAGTGTGTGAGTGACCAACCCACAAATTCCAGTCAATATCCGGGAAATTAAAATCCCCCATTATAAGACACTAATTTACTGGCTCACTCTATTTCTCTGCACAATTGCTCATTATACTCATCAGATTCATTAGGCCTATAACACACACCTGTCATTTTTCCTTTCCCAGTGCCTATGTCACACCAAACAGACTCAACGTTGCATTGTCAACCAACATCAATTGGATGCACTTTCCTTAGATTTTGTGTTTCTTAACTAACAGCATAACCCCTCCTCCCTTCCTGTCCTGTCTATCCTTTCTGTACACATTATACTCCTCAAATTCCTGTTCTGTACTGCTTATGTCTGTGCGACACCATGCACATTTTCTGCACTATTGCTCAACAAGTGGATGAGAAGTGTTCTATAATTCATCAATATTGGACACAATGAGCAGAGGAAGGCACACATGTTTTAAGGCCAGGTACAGGACTTCCCAGAAACACTGATGAAAGGCAGGTCTAGCATATTCAACAAATGTCTTTGGTGGAAAGGTCACTTCTGCCCAGATTAGAAGTGTTATTGTGCTCCCACATGATCTCACACAGTTCACAATTGTTGTGAAAGTGGGCTGCAATTTCAAGTCCCACTGCTGTTTGCCTCTCACTCCCACTAGCTGGAACATCTTCAGCAATGTTGTGCACAGGTCACAACTGGGGGCTGAACTGGTGTTCAGTAATGAGCGATTTCAGCCTCTGGGTGAGTGATGGGCAAATCAGATTCAAAAGATGCATGGGGGAGGGGAGGGGGGAAGGGAGGGAGGGAGGGAGAGAGAGAGAGAGAGAGAGATTGCACACTGCCAGTGTAATTGTGTTTGAGGAACCACTGGGTATAACATGGAAATGACTTGTATTTATGGAAAGCAGTATAACAGCCCATTATTACTGAAAATGTCAAGACAGAGGGTGGTAATCAATGGGTACTGCTCTTCTTGGACTAATGTTATTAGTGGAGTCCCACAGGGTTCGGTGTTAGGTCCACTGTTGTTTTGTATATTTATCAATGATATTGATGAAGGTATATCAGGCTTAATGTCAAAGTTTGCAGATGATACAAAGGTTGGCAGGGTTGTTAATGACAGTAATGGCAGTGTGCTACTGCAACAGGATGTAGATAATTTGGGCAGATGTGCTAAGAAGTGGCAACTGAAGTTTAACCTTGACAAATGCAAAATACTGCATATGGGTAGAAGTAACCCCAGAGAAACGTACCAACTGTGTGGTAATACACTTAAGGTGGTAGAAAATGAAAAAGACCTGGGAGTAATTGTGCAGGCAGATATGAAGTTTTCTGAGCAATGCAGACAGGCTGCCAGGGCAGGTCATGGGGTTTTGTCAATGATATATAGGAATTTTGCTAGCAGGGAAAAGGAGGTGATTATCCCTCTGTATAAGGCAATGGTCAGGCCGCGCCTTGAGTACTGCGTACAGGTCTGGAGGCCTCATTTTAGGAAGGATGTAGATTTACTTGAGCGTGTACAGAGAAAGGCAACAAGATTGGTGAGGGGAATGAAGGGATCCTCTTACCAGGAGAGGCTTAAGTTCTGCAAATTGCAGTGGCTGGAGACTAGGCACCTGCGTGGTGATCTGATTGAGGTATATAAGGCCTTGAATGGGCTGAGCACGCTGGATTCTGATGGGATCCTTCCACTTGTTCAGATTACGAACCTAAGGGGGCATAAATTCAAATTAAGAAAAGACAGATGTAGAATAGATGTGCAGAAATTTGTCTTTAGCCAGCGGGTGGTTAATTGCTGGAACAAAACTTCCATCTGTCGTTGTGGAAGTTGATAGGTTGAATAAATTTAAGGAGGAACTGGACAGGCATTTGGAGGGAATGGTGTGATTTTTTTTTTTTTGGCTGATGCTGCATAAGCTCATACACTTGCTTTCTTGCATCACATGCCACTGCTACTACTACTACTCATTTTTGGCAAATATGGACAATATGATGGTCAAACAGAATAATGCCCATCCACACACCACCAACATTACTAGATTAGCTCTATAAGACCTGAATGTTCTTGTGGCCTGGGAGATCACCAAATCTGTCCCCAATCAAATATGGCTGGGACATAATTGGAAGGTGGCTGACATCAAATTCAATACTTGCATTTCACTCCCTCAATAACCCAAGTGGAAAAGGCGTGGAATGTCATAAAGCAAGATGACATCCAACACCTCTTCAACCGCATGCATTCAAGGGTCTGTGCTTATATTCAAGCACATGGGATCACATTTGATATCAATTCACTTTTCACTGATACTGCAAAGTAAAACTCACTGTGATCATTTGTAAATGATCACAATAAATTTCATTATGATCATTTTCAAATTCAACTTCAATTATTTAAGAGAGATTATACCTGCAAGCCCTCTTAACATCAACTTTGGTCAAAACTGGATCATTCTTTCAAGGTATTCAAGTTTCCAGTTCCTTTAGTGTATAATAAAGCATGATATTTCAAAATTATAAAGAAGATTCTTATGTAACAAAGTGACATTTCTAAAACTTATTTTAAAAAATTAATACTAAATACAGTATCCATATTAAGTTATGGCTATTAGCATTAGTAGAGGCATATGATGCAAGAAAGCAAGCTTACAGCATCAGCCAAAAAAAAAAAAAAAAAAACCTTCCCATTTCACCCATCCATTCCTCTAAATGTTTGTCTAGCTCTGCCTTCAATTTATTTAAGCTGTCAACTTCTACAACAACAGATGGCAACTTGCTCCAGCGGGTGCTTAATTGCTGGAACAAACTTCCATCTGTTATTGTAGAAGTTGACAGCTTAAATAAACTGAAGGCAGAGTTAGACAAACATTTGGAGTGAATGGGAAGGTTTTTTTTTTTTTTTTTGTTTGATACTGTATAAGCTTGCTTGCTTGCATCATATGCTTCTAATAATGCTAATGCTAATAGCCATAAGTGTCACTTTGTTACATAAGAATGTTCTTTATAATTTTGAAATACCATGCTTTATTGTACACTAAAGGAACTGGAAAGAATGATCCAGTTTTGACCAAAGTTGATGTTAAGATGGATTGTAGGTTCATAGAAACTTATAATTTCCAAAATTTGAAAAACAGAAAAATGCATTCCTTAATATGACTCTAGCCAAAAGCCAAAGTACCTATAACAATTTTTGTTCACATATTACTGCTTTTCTTGGTTTTTTCTTATCAAAGTAACCAATCAAACAAAACCTTTTGCAGTGAGACCCACACAACATGTCATATGTCATTTTTCCCTCTACACTCAAAGACACAATTTGCAGTTTTCACCTGCACTGTTTTATATGAACATTTCAAGTAGATGGCTGGGGGAGTTCAAATATATCTCATTATGCTTTTTGTAAGTTGATAATTACTGTTTACACTGAAAGGACAGAATTCATCGCGTTGCCCAGGATACCTGGATCCTGGGCAACGCGATGCTGTCACCCCTCTCGCTAGTGGACAAACCTACCCCTTGACAGGTATAGAGGTACACTGCATTCACGTAGACCATGGGTTGGCAACCTTTATTGAGTGAAGAGCCATTTTTGATCTAATTAAAAAAACAGAGAGAATCCGAAGAGCCACACCTCAGCTCAAGCTAGGAGGTTGGTTGGTTATTGGAAGTTTAATGGCGCATCAGCATCTAAGGCTATCGTGCGCCAACAAGCTAGGAGGAGGGGGAGTTTAAGAAATGAAATAGAGTGGGAAGGTGTCTTATTAAAAAATATATATATTTTGAAATATTATTTATTAATACTGCAAAAACGTAACAAACATCCAATTAGATACGAATTTATGTGCTTTTTGCTGATAAACTTGAGCAAGTTTCTCAACATCAGGCGAGTATTCCGTAATTTTCATCTTTAAACATGCTGAGAAACTTGCATTGTTCAGACGATGTCTTGATTTATTCATGTTCAAAAATTCGGCTGCAGAAATTCGTCAAACTAAAAAATGAGAAGTCCAAATGCAAATATTTTCAAATTTATATACGTGTCCGGTAAGCTACTCCAACCTAAGAACACAATTTGGTCTTGCATTTTTAACTCATCTATCGCTGTCCATTTGTGTAGAATTGCAAGGGCAGCCTTTTGCCTCTCCAAATCCTTAATTTCAGTTTTAAGGTGAACTCCACATGTCCTTGATTTTTAAGTCTTCTAACTCCATTTCAAATTGTGCTTCATTCAGGCTAAAAGTTAAGAGCCGCAGGTTGCTGACCCGTGACGTAGACAGTAATTCGATGTCAGTATGGATAAATGTCATGAGTTAACCAACTCTGAAAGAGGGATGATGGTGGGTGCCCAATGCATGGGTCACTCTATTGCGGAAGTGGTACAGAAATTGCACTATCCCCGTTCGACAATATCAATAGTATTTCGGGAATATACCATTTCCAGAATAACATCTCATCATGGACAGTGCTGTGGGCAGAGAAAGGTGGTGGATGAATGTGGCCGTCGACATTTGTCTCGCATTGTTTTGGCCAACTAGTGAGCGACATTGGCACAAACCACCACCTTATTTCAACAAGGGGAGTGCCAGAAATGTCTCCACCAAGATCATATCAGGCGATTATTAGCCGCAATAGGTTATGGGAGCCTCCGACCCACCAGAGTCCCATTGCTAACAACACGAACACAGGACTCTATGCCTAACTGGGTGTAAGAACATCGGCACTGAACCTTAGATGATTGGAGATGGGTCTCCTGGTCCTATGAGTCCTGTTTCCAATTATTTCAAGCGGACGGGAGGGTATGCATCTGTTAGAAACTGCACAAAGTTATGCACCCATCATATCAACAAGGAACTGTTCAGGCAGGTGGATGGTCGATAATGGTCTGGTACGTCTAGACCAGTGGTTTTCAACCAAGGTGGCGCAACAACATTCCAGGGGTGCCACATAATTTGGGTTTAAATTACTTAAACATATATTTTTTAAAATTTATATTTTTATTTCATTATAAAAAGGTGCACGGTATCTTTTTAATTTTGTGGTAATCTATAATTGATGTTTATTTAGTACCTCTACATAAAGAATAGAATTATTATACAGTGAAACTTCTAACGGACACCTCTCTTTAACGGACATTTTCAAATTCCCCAACTCACCTCCATTGGTTTTAACGTGTTTTCAGCTTCTGTCTAGCGGACATTCTCTGTAACGGACGCGGACAAGCAATCTGGACTGTTTCGTTTAGATTAGCACTTAATTTGATCTCCCCATAACGGACAGCGGGCGAGCTCACGGCTCTTTTTCTATGAACTTTTCTTCCACGTATTGCCTCAATCGTGTGTTCATTTTCTATTTCCGATTCTCTGAATTTTATCAAGGTTTACGTCGCGGTTCTAAACCCTTTTTCAAGAATTTTAAGGCACGTGTAAAACTTCTGATGAATTCGGTGTGTGCAGGGGGGGGAGAATATGGTCGGCCTTTCGTCTTTTCAGTTTCAGTTTTCAGTTTTGTTCAGTGTCGTGTGAAGTGCACAATGTCTTCTCGTAAACATTTAACTTTAAAAGATAAAGTCGAACTCATTAATGCGTATGATCGGCAAAAAAAAATAGTGTTCGCAATCTCGCTGCAAAATGCAAAATCGAGAAGATGCAGGTAAGCGACATCCAAAAGAAAAAAAATGAACTGCTCAAACAATTTTGGCAACACGGAAATGATCAGGTTCAAAAATCATTCCCGAAAACTGTTGGACTTCAAATTGACAATGTTACGTATGAGTGGTTTTGCCGGCTCACGTGCTAAAAAAATTCCATTTTTTAATGGGCCTATTATTAGGGAAAAGGCTTTGGAGGTTGCGAAATCTATGAGAGTAAATGAGTTCAAAGCTTCTGTGGGATGGCTAGACAAGTTCAAAACTCGGCATAAAATTTCTTGGAAAACCATAAGTGGTGAAGGTGGATCTGTTGATACTGGGGTTGTAACAGAGTGGACCATCAAATTGGAAGATTTATGTCGTGATTTTGAAGCTAAGGATATTTACAACTGTGACGAAACAGGGTTGTTTTTTAAAGCTCTTCCTGAAAAAACAATGAGCCTAAAAAACGAAAAGTGTCAGGGCGAAAAAATTTCTAAGGAATGCTTGACTATACTATTGTGTACAAATATGCCGGGAGACTTTGAACAACCTCTTGTTATAGGAAAACCACAAAATCCTCGTTGTTTCAAGGGCACAAAGTTGAATCTTTTGAATGTTGACTGGAAGTCTAATAAAAAAGCGTGGATGACACGAGATATCATGAGCGAATGGATAAGTCACTTTAACCAAAACACGATTCGTCAAAACAGAAAAATTATTCTTTTCATGGATAATGCTACATCTCACCCGCACATTGAACTGTCCAACATTCAAATCGTTTTTCTGCCACCAAACACAACTGCAGAGTGTCAGCCCTTGGATAAAGGGATAATAAAACATTTTAAACTTCACTACAGAAAACGTGTTTTAAGACATCTCCTTGCAAACATGAACGATGTAACATGTGCGAGTGACCTTGCAAAAAAAAATCAGCATCCTAGATGCGATTCAATGGATTTCCTCTTCAGTAAACGCAATTAGAAAACAAACTGTTGTGAACTGTTTTGTAAAGTCTGGCTTCTCAAATGCAAAAATTGAAGTTGTGAACAGCAATGTGGAGCACCAAGAAGAACAAGAACTTCAACATCTATTGATAATGTACGATACTTCAGCTACAAAGTGATCCTGGCTACAAAGGTATAGACTCGAACCTCACTACAGAAGGTGCTGCTACAGATATCAACGACATTATCATCGATATTTTTCAAGAAGTTCCACATGAGGATGAAGAAATGGAAAGGGGTCATTCTGTTGAAGAACGTATTAACGACGAACCACCGATGAAAATAGAAGAAGCGTTCATACAAATCAATCATTTAAAAATGTTTTTCGCCGCTGAAGAAGATACTGAAGGACTTTCGATGGGTTCTTCACTCCAAACAAATGTTGAAAACAAAATTATCAGCCGGAAGAAGGTGCAGAAGAAAATAAATGATTACTGTATGTATTTTTCTTAAGATAAAGTCATAATATTGCATAGCACAATTGTATGTATATTATTTACAAAAATATTGTGCAAAATCTGTATATAATTTAATTTAATTTTACATTAAAAGTTTAACGATTTTTCTTTCTTTCTGTTTTTTTTTCCCCCTCAGACTTCTTGTTAGCGGACACTTCTCTCTAACGGACAGATTTTCGTTCCCGTGGCTGTCCGTTAAAGGGAAGTTTCACTGTATATACTGTATATATATATAATTTGTATTATGAATTTTTGTTTATAGTTATATTATTGTAATAACTATCATATAACATTTTTAAATATTATATATATATATATGGCAGAAAATTGAGTAGGGGTGCCACAAAATAAAATAAATTACTTAGGGGTGCCGTTATTAAAAAAAGGTCAAAAACCACTCATCTAGACGCATCTCTGAACAGTCCAGGTAACATGTCCACTTGCAGACCATCTGCATCCCTTCATGGTCATCATGCACCATGAGGCAATGGACTCTTCCAGCAAGACAGTGCGCCTTCCCACAGAGCCGTGGTGATTAGAACATGGTTTGAAGAGCAGTCTGCAGATTTTACCACCGCGGAATGGTCTCCCCATTAACATACATGTACCATGTAGAGCATCTTTGGGATGCCATGGAAAAGGCCATTCAAGCTTTGGACCCCCCACCCAGGAAGGCAATGGAATTATGGACAGTGGTGCAGCAAGCATGGATGGAAATACCTGTACAATGCTTTTGTGAACTAGTGGACTCAATGCCTTGCACTGTGTGACTGCCCTTATCCGAGCGAAAGGTGGGCCTACCCATTACTAGGTAGGTATCCCACAATTTCTGTCCACTTAGTGTATATTACACCACAAAACTTCATAAACTCATTATCAACTAAAAAAATAAACATAAAAAAGTTACAATATGATATTCATCTCATGACTAGAAGAGACTTTTTTTTTCTATTTTCGTGAGTAAATACAAAGGTACCAAAGCAGCATATTAAAATAGAAAAAAAAAAAAAAAACAGTTGATGGCTTTGCATATAATTTTTTCCCCCTAAAACTGCCAGTTAACATATTAAAGACAATTAAAATTAACAACTGGGAAAATAATTCCCCATGAATAAGATCCAAAAGATAACATTGTTAATTAATATTTATATTAAAGTCAATAAATAAGTCAAAATTCAATTGTTCATCAGAGCAGGTTGGCAGTAAATATTAACATTAAATTCTCCTGTCAACCCTATTTTCCTATATCATTAGAAGAATAATTTTTTTTTTTTCATTATCCTTAGGTCAAATATCACAAAGCAACAATTAACAAAAAAAATATATATCACTTTTTGATCACACCATCACCTTAATAAAGTCGGATAAATTCTAATTTTCTAATTTACCTGTTCTTATACCTTGATCTTGGACGGCCAGATGAAATTTCTGTTGCTCTACTACTCACTAAATCTCCTTCAAGTAAGTCTGGTGACAAGCTGCCATCACTTAGCAGGCCATCGTATGCACCTATTATTAAGAAAAATGTATAATTTCCATGAGAATATTATTACCGATTACAGATATGATTACATCATTTAAATAACCTGTTACAAGCTTATTTGACATAAGAAAAAGAATATTTTAAAAATTCCAGGTCAACGTTTATTTTTGCTTATTATAACTTGGAATTAAAAATTATATTGAATTACAGGAGACCAAAGCTATTGGCTAAGAAGCAATTTTATTGTTATTGTTGTTATTGTTATTTGGTTTTTAGGAGCATTAGCAACTAAGGCCATATTGCTCCATGAATATGCGGTGGTCATTCCCTGACCTTTCCGCATCCTCCGTATTTGGTGGTGACGGGCTCGAACCCCGGTCTAATCAAGAAGTGTGTGCTACGCACTGCTGCTCCTTCCCACCTGGCTACGGAGGCACCCAAGCAATTTTATATAATTTCTAATTACATCATAGTAATGTCAGCAGGAGAACTGAACTAACTGAAAATATAAGCTAATGACGTACTCCACAAAACACATCAGGAGGTGACAATACATTTTACAGAATGTATTTCAATTTCAGCAAGCTTTACTGCTATTACTTTTAGTATTAATATTGGTAAAAGGATATGAGGAAGCTAAGTTTGTACAGCATCAGCCATTAAAAAGCACAAACACACTTTATTTTCACATCCCTTTTAATAATTTGTGCCATCTTTTACATTTATTCAAAATATTCACTTCTGCAACACCAGGTGGAAGTTTATTCCAATGATCAATTACTCTATGGTTGAAAGCAAATTTCTGCATGTCTATCCTGCTTAAAGATGGAGCTTAATACAAAATGATAATCGCCTCTTCTTCGTCCCTGATGGTTGATGTTGTTGTAGTGTTTTCTGGTGCAAGGGCAACTTAGGCCATATTGCGCCTCCCAAATCAATTGAATTTACATATAAAAACTGCTTGTACAGCAGTTAGAAACGGTCATATATTTGAATTTGTTTTAAATAGAAAAAGAAATCAGAGAGATTTGCTTCTTTACCTATGATGCTATTAAGAGACAGAGGTTGTTGCAGATCTGAAATGAAACTAAATGCCATTCGTCAGGCTTTGTTAAATAAGCTACATTGAAAGAGTATATGTTTTACTGTGAGTGGTTGTGAGCAGTGTGCACACTGAGGAAGATCATTCCCTATAAGCAGATATAGATGTGTAAGGTGAGTGTGACCTATTTGGATTCTGTCTAAGATTACTACTTCTTTTCTATTTTTACGAAGGCTAGAAATCCATAATTGTGGTTCGGGTTTTATTTGAAACAGCTTATTTGTTTGCATTTTCCACAGAAGTGTCCATTGCTCCATGCATGTTCTCCATATAGTGTATCTATAATCATGATATGGGACTAGATCATTTGTTGAGGCTATGTTGGAAGGATGCTTTGCAGCATCATCTGCACATTCATTTTCTGGAATACCAGTGGCCAGGGATCCAAGAAAAGATAACAGTTTGTTGATGCTCATGCAGTTGAATTAGCTTGTGTCTTATGAGTTTTAATAAAGGAGTGTTAGGTGAGGAAGTGCCTTTCAAAGCTAAAATAGCACTTTGTGAATCAGTATATATTATACTTTTATTTATTGACAGCAGTGAGATATTTTTCAGAGCAAGCTTAATGGCATGAAGCTCAGCGGTATAACTGCTATATTCGGCTGGAAGTGAAAACGAGACAGTTGAATTAGGGAAGACAGCAGCCGTATCCACTTGATTGTCAGACTTTGAACCATCAGTATAAATCTTGGTGAATTGGTGGTATTTTTGTGTATGAACCTAATGTAGTTGTTGGATGTTAATCTTTGCTATGGAACCTTTACCCCATTGCTCAAAGTATTCATCAGAAGAAAGTGCAAAGGTATACCACGGGGGATCTGTATCTTTTGATGTTCCAGCTTTCTGCTAGAATTTGCAGTCTGATACCAGCAGGCCGAATTGTTCTGGGTTTGTTTGCATAGTGGGTTTTCCACTAAGGATCATGCAGGAGTGGCCAAACAGGATGAGTAGGCAGGCTTTTAATTTTAGCTGAGTAATTCATCAGCAACATCTTTCTTCTGATGCTAAGTGGAGGTTTGCGAGCCTCAACATAAAGACTTTGAACTGGTGATGTTCTATGCACCTAGGGCTATCCTAAGAGAGGAATGTTGGATGGGCACAAGACAGGCTAATGTACTCTCCCTAGCTGAATCATAAACAGGTGCTCCATAGTCCAGCCGAGATCTAATTAGCGACTTATATAAGTGGAGCACGGTATAATGTTGTTTGTTTGTTTGTTTGTTTGTTATTGGGTTTTTAGGAGCATTAGCAGTTAAGGCCATATTGCTCCGGGGGGATATGCAGTGGTCATTCCCTGACCTTTCCGCATCCTCCGTATTTGGTGGGCACGGGCTCAAACCCCGGTCTAATCAAGAGGTGTGTGTGCTACGCACTGCTGCTCCTGTCCACCTGGCTTGTTATTGTTTGTTTGTTATTTGGTTTTTAGGAGCATTAGCAACTAAGGCCATATTGCTCTGGGAATATGCGGTGGTCATTCCCTGACCTTTCCGCATCCTCCATATTTGGTGGTGACAGGCTCGAACCCTGGTCTAATCAAGAAGCATGTGCTACGCACTGCTGCTCTTTCCCACCTGGCTATAGAGGTGCCAGGGTATAATGATCTGCACCCCAAGATGTACTGGAGATGACCCGGAGTATATTCATTTTCTTTGCGCAAGTGGTTCTTAATATTTTATGTGCTCCTGGATGTTTAATTTCTTATCAAAAATTAGTCCTAGGAGACGAATACTGCTCACGATTGGTAGAGGGTGATTGGCCAAGTGCAACTCAGGTTCAGGATGCATTCTGTGCTTTGTGCAGAAATGTATGGCTGTAGATTTGTGGCTTGACAGTGTATCCATTTTGTGCCATCCATAATTCAATGTTGTTTATGGATATTTGTAAATGTCTCTCAATATAATTCATATTCTGGGAACAGCAAGATATAGTAAGGTCATCCACATAGAGATATGAGTCAACGGTGTTTGGAATGCGGTTTGTGATATTGTTTATTCGTAGTGAGAACAGAGTGGCACTAACAACAGAGCCCTGTGGGATTCCTTCTTCTTGTATATATGTTTGAGATAAAGCCTGCCGGTACCTAACTTGGAAAGATCTGTGTCAAAGGAAGCTTTGGATAAAATATGGTAAATGCCCTCTCTCATATGAATAGAATGAAGATCTCTTAGGATGCCATATCGCCATGTGGTATCAAAAGCCTTCTCTATATCAAGACATATCATGACGAGATGTTGATTTCTGATGAATACATTTCTTATGATTGATTCGGCTTTTGTCATGAGGTGGTCTAAGGAAGATCTATTCTTTCGAAATACAAACTGATTGTTATTGATTATGTTTCGGAATTCAAGATACCAGGTGAGAAGAGGGTGAACCATTTTTTTCCAAAATCTTACTCAAGCTGCTGGTTAGAGAAATTGGTCTATAATTGTGTGGAATCGAATGATCTTTTCCAGATTTCGGTATAGCTATTATATTAGAATATCTCCGTGAATTGGGGAATATATGTTTTGAGAATATCTGATTGTAAAATTTTAGCATTGATGATAGTGATTTCTGATTAAGATGTTGAAGCATTATATAGTCAATTCCATTAGGGCCAGGAGCACTGTTTCTTGAAGCATATACAGATTCTTTCAGTTATTGTAAATGGTTGGTTATAGGATAAATAGGGTAAATAGGGTTATGGGGTAAATGGCATGTAGCTTTGAATTTCAATTTCCTCTTCTCAGCTTCAGATTTAATTTTTTGGAAAGACTGTTGATATGCGCTTGAGGCAGACAATTCAGATCCTAAGGCATTGGTAATCTCTCAAAGAGAGGATATCTCTTTCCCATTCCAGTTAATAATAGGAGAAGGTGAACATGATATTTACCGCTTAGCATTTTTATTTTTTCCCAGACTATTCGGGCATCAGTATCTTTGTTGACTGAGGAGGCAAATTTTACCCATGAATCTTTTTCAGCCTTTCGCCGGATGAAACGAGCTTTGGCTCTCAGTCACCTGAAGTTAAGGTTGGCAGTGGTGGGATATTTGCGGAAAGTGTTCCATGCTGCATTTTTCTCCCTTTTTGCTTTATTGCAATCACCGATGGTATGCCGATGGTTTCTTATTTGAGACTGTGGGATGGCGGCTGTTGCAGCTGTTAGTATCTGCTTTGTGATATATTCTGTGGCAGCGTCAATAGCAGCAGATGTAATGATATTCTCATCAAAAGATACATGATTGGTAAATTTTGTCCAGTTCGCTTTGGAAAATTTCCATTTCGTTTTTGTTTCTGTTTGTTTGGACTGGGTGGTTTGAATACTAAAAATCAGCGGATAATGGTCACTGTTTAGAGGATTGTCATGTACTATCCGCTCTATAGTTGGGAAGAGGATTGGAGAGCAGATTGAGAGATCTATAGCAGTACTTGACAGTAGGAAAATGGATGTAAGTGGGTTAGCCAGTGTTCAACAGTGTCAGATTCTCTCTGTCAAGTAGCATTGTAAGCTTACCATGTCCATCTGAGACCAGAGAACCCCACAATGGATGATGTCCATTAAAATCGCCTACTAGACAGATCAGAAATGGTAATTGAGAAATAAGGTTTTCCAGATCCTGAAATGTGCATGGATGGTTTGCGGAAGATATACTGAGACCATTGTCAATGTGATACCGATAACTATACATGCAGCAACAGCTTCTAATGATGTTTTCAAAGGAATGCATCTGGAGGGGACTCGTGATTCAACGAGTACAGCTACTCCTCCATTGGGGCTGTTAGTTTCAGATCGATCTTTTCTGAAGATGGTATAATTTTTGACTGAAATGGAGATTTTTGGTGTTAAATTCATTTCTTGTAGGCACATGGCAGCAGGATTGAAATGGTGAATTAATTCATAGATATCATCAATATTGCTGCAAAAACCTCTGCAATTCCATTGTATGATTTGTTCCATTATTTAGTTTTGTGGGTGGAAGTTGAGTCTGTCTGTTTTTTGTGGGTGGCTTGTTTACATCTGTCGAGTTTTAATTTTTCTTTTCTTGAAAAATTAATGCATCCCGAGTCATTGCTTTCTTCCATATGGTCATTTGCATGTATTTCAAGCAGATCTTGGTTGGTTATGTCATCTGTGTCCATGCTTGATAGACCAGATTGCTTCACCTCAACAGGATCTGATTTCTGCAAATGATCCACTGCTTGACAACAGGGAAGTCTCTGGGATGGAACTGTCAGTGGTGTATTGTTGCACTGGTCTATTACGTTTGGTGGAGATGGATGCTGGACTGGGAGGACTGATCAAGCCAAGTTAGAGATCAATGTGTCTGGAGGGATGGTCACTTCCATCTAACATGCTACTGATTGGTGACTGTAAGTAGCAGAAGCATAGGTATATTTTGGCATACTTAATTTTACTTGTTTTCTTGCCTCTTGGTAGGAAACCTTATTTTCAATTTTATATCTTTGTATTTTTTTCCCCAACTTCCAGAGGTCGTAGTCTTTGGAATATGCTGGATGGTTGCCCTTGCAGTTTGGACACTGTGGAGTTGATGCCTTACATTCTGTTTGTGTATGAGTTTTACACCCAGAGTTTGCACAAGTTGCATCTCCAAGGCATGCTGTCTGGGAATGGGCAAATTTCTGGCATTAAAAACATCTTAGAGGGTTTGGGATATGGGGCCAAACGCGATAGTTTAAATATCCTGCCTTGACTGAAGATGGTAGGTTTGGAGAACTGAAAGTTAAAATTATACTTTGGGTAGGGACTAAATTGCCATCTTTTCGGATCATGATCCTTTTTGCCTGAGTGACATTTTGTTCTTTAAGTTCCTGAACTATTTCATCTTCGGGGACATTCAATAAATCCCATTCAGTGATCACTACCTTTGAAGAATTGACGGTGGTATGTGGTGTGATTTGAAATGGGATTCCACTCAAGGATGTCAGACGTAGTAGTTCAGAGTGTGAGAGAATTGCTAGTCTCTATTAACAAATCACCAGATTGAAGACGTTTCACCATTTTTGGTGAACCTGCAGCATGTTCGAGGCATCTCTGAATGATGAAGGGGGGAGAACTTGACGACAGATTGTGTTGACAGAGAATGTATAATCAGGAATGCCGGTAATTCCTATCTGCTAGTGTCTTTCTTCATTCTCTTTGAGATAGAGAAGTCATGGTCAGTATTGTGATTGTCAATTTGTTGAGAGCTCTTTGGCTCTAAATGTGGAAATTCATTTGTTTCCATCTCTGCTCCTTTTAGCCCTGAGGGTTGGTTTTCCCCCAAGGTTACTGGCCCCACCACGTGGAGGTAGGAGATACCACCAGTGACCAGGTGGTTGTTTAAATTTAGTAGAGTTGGTTAGTAATAAATATAACGACCAAGAAAAGAAAGGTGGATTTCCTTTCTTGGTTTTTACTTTTGACCTCTAAAGTGCAGAACCACTTCAAGTAAACAAAAGAATAAGCACACTAGAAAAGAAACAAAACTATATCACTTTAGAGAGCACTCTATTATCAAAGTAAGAAAATTGCTTGTCACTATCGCTTGGCACTCAGCCGTCCCTGATGGCAAAATTCCTATAATTCCTGTACAGATTTTGTACTATGAAAAAAGGCTTCAATGGCTGGGTTGTAAAATAATTTATTTAAAAGATTCGTTAGACATACACTGACCAACAAATTATTTTTTTCCCTTGTTTTCTCTCATAATAAAATGAGTATTTATATTTTATTAGGAGAAAAATGTATTTTATGTATTTTATAAATATGTACTTTTGCAGTGCTGAACATAAATATAACCTTAAAATTTTGTTTGTCTGGTTTCTGAGAAAATTAACATTCTGTTTTACTAGTTTATTAACAAATAATTTAACAAACTTTATAAATATGGATTTTTATGTGTGCTTAAAATGGTTTTAGCCCTGATTTCCACTTGTATGGTACTGCATAGCTCCCCAAAATCCCTCGTAAGTCTTAAGTGGAGGGAAACAATTAAAAGTATGTTTGAATTCCACTTGCCTTCATACCACTTTCTATACAATTCGTATACACAGAAATGTTCTGCAGAAAGCTGGTCAGCAAGCAAATCCTAGTTTATCTTTGATTTCCCAATATTCACTAATCCTGCCTATGACCATTAGGAAATTCTTGACATAATCGGTATGTCAATTGTGCACACTACAGCATATGTTGTAATGCCGATTTTTGAAAACTCTGATGTGTATCGTTCAACTGTATATTTAACAACAGGTGACAGAACATTGCAACATGGCATTTAAACTGCATTAATGAAAGCAACAAAATTTCATTAAATTAACTACCCCTGTAGTTAATGAAATTAACTACAGGGGTCTCAGAGATTTTTTAGGTTTTATACAGCGGGACCAACTGATGATGTTACCAACAGCAAATTCTAAATGGGAAACATCCAAGGAAGTAATTTTGGAAGCTACTAGGCTTTTTGTTCCAACCAAGAAATACTGCTCTAAGTTTAGGCCCAAATGTATGGCAGATGAACTAATGAGACTCGTGGCAAAGAAGAAAAATGCATGGGATGCACATAAATTGTCAGGTGACACAGAAGCCTATGGTTGATACAAGCTAATTTGTAATCAAGTCACAAAGGAGGTTAGGCTAGCGAAGGCAGATTATGAAAAATTTTTAGCAAAGGATGCAAAGAAAAAGAGCAAAGACTTCTTTATTTATAGAAACTCTAAAAGGAATGGCATGAATCAGATTGGTCCACTTGATATCAATGGTTTGACTGTAGACGATCATTCTCAGATAGCTGCTGAACTAAATGAGTATTTTGCAATTTGTGAAATGTATTTACATTCACACATGAAGAATTATTCAAGGAAGAGAGGGCCAGATGTTTATCAAACTCTAACAGGGAGTTAAATGATTTTGTAATAACTGATAGCAAAATGGAGGAGAAACTGTTAAACATAAGAAAGGCACCTGGGGTAGATGAGATCTATCGAGTAATATTAAAGGAAGCAGCAAAGAAGTAAGCAAACCCTTAGCCATAATTATGAGAGCATTCTTGGACTCTGGGGAAGTCCCCACAGAATGGAGATTTGCAAATGTATATCCAATTCACAATGGGGGATCAAAGGGTGACACGAGTAATTACAGACCTGTTAGTTAGAGTTCCGTTCCAGAGAAAATAATGGAGTTGCTGATTAAAGAAACCTTGCAGGATCATCTAGACTAGACAGAAGTAATAATTCAGACACACATGGGTTTGTCAAGGGGAAGTCTTGTCTGACAAATTTGACTGGAGACTATGATGTGTTAACAAATGAACTGGATGCATACAATTATTTTGATATCACATACTTGGATTTCAGGAAGGCTTTTGATACTGTTGCACGTGGAAGATTACTGTACAAATTGGAGCAGTGGGGGATTAAGGGCAAGTTGCTACAATGGATAAAATAATGGTTGAGTGGGAGAAGACAGAGTGGTGATTAATGGGTACTGCTCTACGTGGACTAATGTTATTAGTGGTGTCCTTCAGGTGTCAGTGTTGGGCCCATTGTTGTTTTGTATATTCATCAATGATATTGATGAAGGTATATCAGGCTTAATGTCCAAGTCTGCAGATGATCAAAGGTTGGCGGGGTTGTTAATAACAGTAATGACAGTATGCTGCTGCAACAGGATCTGGAAAAGTTGGGTAGATGGGTAGAGAAGTGGCAGCTGAAGTTTAATATTGACAAATGCAAAGTACTGCATAGGGATAGCAGTAACATCACAGAAATGTACTAGCTGGGTGCTGTTACACTCAGGATAGTGGAGGATGATAGAGACCTGGGGTAATTGTGCAGTCAGACACGAAGTTTTCTGAGCAGTGCAGACAGGCTGCCAGAGTAGCTCATGGGATCTTGTCAATGATATACAGAAATTTTTTGTGAGCAGGGATAAGGAGGTGATTATCCCCTTGTATACGGCAATGGTCAAGCCACACCTTGAGTACTGCATACAGGTCTGAAAGCCTGATTTTAGGAAGGAAGTAGAGTTGCTAGACCATGTACAGAGAAGGGCAACAAGACTGGTGAAGGGAACAAAGGGGTGCTCTTATGAAGAAAGGCTTAAGTTCTGTGAAATGCAGCTTCTGGAGAGTATTCACCTGCGATGTGATCTGACTGAGGTATAAAGCCTTGAATGGATTGAGCAGGCTCAATGCTGATGAGATTCTTCCTCTTGCTCAGATTACAAATCTGAGGGGCACAGATTCAAACTGAGGAAAGACAGTTGTAGAATGGATGTGTGGAAGTTTGACTTTAGCCAGCAGGTAGTTGATTGCTGGAACAGACTTCCATCCCTTGTTGTGGAAGTGAGTTTAAATAAATTCAAGGCAGAACTAGACAAGCATTTGGAATGAATGGATTAGTGAAATGGGAAGGGTCCCCCCCCCCCAGTTGATGATATATAAGCTTGCTTTCTAGCATCATATGCCTCTGCTAATGCTCATAATAATTCACAAGAAAACATGCATGGACTGTCTAAAGTTACCAATACTCATTAAAACTACATTTAATCTATAAATTTTTTTTCATACAATTTTTATGGAAAAAAGAAATAATAATTGGTGGATTTCTATTTTTCCAATTTTAAATGAAATTTGATATCTGAACCAAATATAAAATTTCATGAAAATTTGCCCACTAGAAGTCGAGTTGTTACATGCAGGATGGGCAAACAGACATTAAAGAAAATAGGTGCTTTTATATATATATATATATATATATATATATACATACATACACAGCAAACACCCGCTATTCGCGAGGGTTAGTTTCTGAGAAATGTCGCGAATACCAAAAACACGAATACTGAGTTATGGCTCCCATAGTAATAAAGGGATTCCGTTCCAAAGTAAGAAATATATAAGAAAAACTAGTAAAATTTTGTCTATGTATGTATTATATGTATCTTCATAATATGACTATGTACATAGTGAAATGCAAGCATATGGCATCGAAATGAAAATAAGAAACAATTTAATATTAAATGTAATATTTATTAGAAATTTCAAACAAATCTTTCAAACTAATGCTTTTGCTAGCAAAAAAACTTATCCCGCCAGTGCTATGACCAGTTTCACTAAAGTGTTGATAAAGGAGTTTTGCCCTTTCATGAATGATGAGTGAACTTAACGGAATTTTATTTTGAGGTCGGTCTTCTATCTACAGATTTAAAGCTTTTTCCGTTTTTTCTAATTTAACATCACGAGTTACAGAGCAAATTTTTGAAGCAATTAGCACATTTTCACGGACTCTATGGCGGATTTTTTCTTCCGATTTCTAGATTGATCGTACCGTTGACTCATTGATTTTATAATGTTTTGCCACTGAGGAGACACTTTCACCATTAGAAATTTTGTCTAATAATTCAATTTTAATCGCTAATGTCATCACCTTCTTTGATCTTTTCACATTTCCCTTGTTATTCGTAGGCATATTTTTGTATGGGTTAGAAAGAACTTGTCCACAATAAAGTTCACTTTCTTCCGTTAACACACTCGAAAAAGTCTGTTTTACACTGCAAAATGGTAAATTTATCACTTTTGTAAGCATATCAATTTATAAATTGATAAATTTATAAGCATATAAATTAAAAGCAAACGACGAAATCTTCCATGACAAGTGCATAACACATACTGAACAAGGAGTAGCGAGAAACATCCACGCCGGGATTTTGTCACCCCTCTCCCCCCACCCACTGAGTGCTGTTTTGACCAGGAAAGATAAATTTAGCCACGCCCATGTTTTTTTATGGCGGAAAATGTTCACGGCGCTTTAAAATTCACATTTTTTTAGGTTTCATTTTATATTAAATCAGCCACCGCGAATAGCGGGGGTTTACTGCATATGCATGTGCAAGTAATCAATTTCACACATTTAAGTATACATAGAGAGTAAATTAGATTTTTTTAAAATATTAAATGTGCTATTTTTGTCTAGTAATGTGCCTTTACAACCAATGGATTTTAAATTGCAGTGAATATTGCAATGGCTTTCGCACTCACAAGGAACTCTGTGTAGTTAGTTTCCTTGTAATTATACTACTTTCAGCAAATGACATTATCAAATAATCTAGTATCTCTGTAAAAGATCAGACACTGCTCTGATGACAGCCTGTTTCAGAAGCTGCCATCCTTCATATGAGAGCAGATGGTTTCAATTTCTGAACTCAAAGAAAGTATATTTTGTGATATTAAATAGAGATTTTGATTTCAATGTAGTAATTAGTAATGGTGCTAATATTATGACACACAGCTAATATACAAAAAAAAAAAAAAACTTGCACTATCCACGAGTTTTTGTGGGTCTACTCTGACATTTTAAAATACAGTAAATATTACTTTTATTATTATTATTAGTAGTAGTAGTGGAAAATGATATAAGGAAGCAAGCTTATACAGAATTAGCCAAAAATAAAAAAAAAAACTACTTTTCATTAAGTTTAATTGATCCATTTAAAGCAGGCTTGTCCAACCGGAAGCCCATGGGCCGCATGCGGCCCAGGACGGCTATGAATGCAGCCCAACAAAAAATTGTAAACTTAAAAACTTTGAGATTGCGACTAAAAATACCATTAATAACTACAAATACAATTTTAACATGCTATTATAGTGATGAATTTTTGAATTTAACACTTTCTTTAGCAATGAGATATTCATAAAATCATTCTCAAATAATTGTATTTATTCAAAATTGCCGCCCATGCGAGTAGTTACTTCTCAACATAATAAATGGTGCGCTAGCGCTCTTGCTTCCTACTTTTACCACGCAATAGATGTCTCTCTCTATGTGCACCATGGGTACGCTGGTATGGCTTTCAAGGTGCAACTGTAAACAGTCGAGTTGACACCAAAGAAAGGTGCAGATGTTACGTGTTTGTGGCAATTTTGCGAGCAAAACGCAGTGATTATTGATAATATTTCTTCCTAGCTACCTTTGTAAACGATAGACATTTTTGGTTATTTAGAAGACATGTATTTTTATTTGATTATTAAACCTTGCTTTCTAATTTTCAATCTATTTTTTTTTTTTTTTTTTTTTTTTAAATTCCAGCATGGCTTCCACAGCATCTCAAAAGAAAACCGAACCAAAAAAAAATTATAGAAGGAAGATTGTTCAACAAAAAGTGAACAGATGACTACATTTTTGTCAAGGCAATCTGCTTAATTTGTAGGGAATTAGTGCCAGTTTTCAAAGACTACAATTTGAAAAGGCATCACACATGCTGCGAAATTTAGTGCGTGTCAAGGAATGTGTTGTAAAGACAAAATAGCGGAACTGAAAAAAGTCTATCATCTCAACAAAGTTTTTTTTAAAAAAATAACAACTCAAATGGATTCTACTGTAAAAGCTAGTTATGTGGTTGCAAACCTGATAGCAAAAAAATCAAAACCGCATGCCGATGGTGAGTTTATTAAGCAATGTATGGAAAGCGTGGCAGATATAATTTACCCTGATAAAAAAGGGGATTTTTCTAAAATCAGTTTGTCTCACCAGACTATAGCCAGGCGAATTGATGAAATAGGAAAATCTATTGGTTTGGAGAGTAGAGCTGCTAATTTTAAATTTTATGCTTTGGTGATAGACGAAAGTATTGATGCTACTAATACAACTCAATTGGCAATTTTTATTAGAGGTATTGATGACGAATATAATATCACTGAAGAAATGGCTTCTTTAGTGCCATTAAAAGACAACTAAATCAAGAGATTTATAGGGAGCAGTGAAAAATACATTAAGGCGATTTTATTTGTCCATTGTGAACATATCTGGTATAGCTACTGATGGTGCCACGGCGATGATAGGTAAAAGGGATGGACTTGTAAAATCAATAGAAGACGATGCAATTGCCTCCCAAAATTTACGTATGATGAAATATCACTGCATAGTACACCAAGAAAATTTATGCGCAAAAGTTTTAAAGATGGATAATGTCATGCAGATTGTCATCAAGGCTGTAAATTTCATAAGGGCCAAGGGACTGAATCATCGCCAATTCCAGGAATTTCTTAAATTTATGGATGCTGACTATGGGGACATCATTTACTTTTCGGAAGTAAGATGGTTAAGTTGAGGTAAAATGTTGAAAAGATTTTATGATTTGCGAAATGAAATCAAGTTGTTTATGGAATCAAAAACAAAATTTGTGCCAGAACTTGACGATGAAAACTGGCTCACAGATTTGGCATTTTTAGTAGACTTGACTGCTCGTTTAAATGAGTTAAACATGCATCTTCAAGGTGAAAACCAACTGATCAATACAGTGTTTCAAACTATAACAGCGTTTGAAATGAAACTGAAACTATGGCAATCTCAAATTAAGGCAAACAATTTTATGCATTTCGACATGCTGGCTAAACAGTCCTGTGAACAACAAAAAATATGCAGCCTTGCTTTTCAATTTGATACAGGAATTTGAGAACAGGTTTCAAGATTTCCGGAAAAATCATCAATCTTTTGGTATATTTGTGACTCCATTTTCAGTCAACAAACATTTTACCTGCCAATTTTCAAATGGAATGCATAGAGCTACAATTTGACATTCAACTTAAAGAAAAATTTGATCATGTCTCTTTACTGGACTTCTATAAGATGTATCTTCCCAGAGAAAAATATCCCTCGCTTCGCAATCATGCCTTATTCAGGTCATCGCTATTTGGAAGCACCTACATTTGTGAGCAGCTATTTTCAAGGATGAAGCACACAAAGAATAAAACTAGAACCAAAATATCTGATGAGCACCTTGAGAACTCACTGAGAATTGCAACTACTTCCATCGAACCAAATATCGAAGCATTAGTGTCTCAAAAACAATGTCAAAAATCTCACCTCACTAATTTCATGTTGCTGTCTTGTCTTTTACTTTTATAATAAAAAATTCATGAATTAATGAAGTTTAAATTACTTAAATATGTTAACTATATATTTACGTTTTTTTGCTCATCAGCTATCGTTAGTGTTAGTGTCTTTTATGTGTGGCCCAAAACAACTCGTCTTCTTCCAAGGTGGCCCAGGGAAGCTAAAAGGTTGGACACCCCTGATTTAAAGCCTTAAGCAGTTCAATCAGATCTCCCTGCAAATGCTTGGTTTTCAAACTACAGTAAACCCTCCCACTAATCCAGTTACAGTTAATCTGGATCAAAATATGAAGAATTCTGTTCACAGTTGAGTACTTTGAAAGATACATGGGATTTAGGATGACAGATGAGTAACTCTGACTTCTGACTGCACACACACACACAGAGAGAGAGAGAGAGAGAGAGAGAGAGAGAGAGAGAGAGAGAGAGAGACAGAGAGAGAGAGAGAGAGAGAGAGAGAGAGAGAGAGAGAGCATACATTACATTGTCTTGAATGTTGTTCGTTATCATTATTGACAGAGTCGGACAGATGTTATTCCTTGTATTGCTTCATTTGCGTACATCTTTATACATATGTACATAAGTTAAAATATTTTTATGGGTTCTAAAGAATTAAAAAGTTAAATAAAAAGAAAACGCTACTTTAACTATCATTAACAAGCTCAAAGTGATAAAACTTAAATGGTGTTCCCGGAAAAAAAAAAATTACTGAAGTGGTATTGGCCAACAGGCTGCGTCAGATGTTAAAAAACAAAGAGAATCTGTAAAGACATTTCCTTTAAAATTCGATGTGAGTGATAAAAGCAATTATCAAATAGACAGACAAAAAAAAAAAAAAAAAAAAGAAAAGTGTCGCTGGAAGAAGCTGGTGTTTAAGTGGTATTCACAGTAACGATCAAGTGGCATTGGTGTGCGACACCAGTGCCACCTGATAAATGTATAAAAAAACAAAAGACAATACATTTATCCATTTACAAGAACAAAACTGTAATGCAATATCCAAATCTGCTCTCAGCTATCTGTCCTATTCTTCTACAGTGAAGATGTCCCAATTCTAGCTGAATCATAGCACTTGAATGCTTCCAGCACAGACTCTGATTTCAAATATTCCCCAAGTAAGTATGGTCAATTTGTGGGTACTAGTAATATTGAAGCCATGTTAAAGAAGAAACAACAATTTACAGGAGCTGAATTGAACAATCCAGGTACGAACTGGATCTATCTACAAATATAGCACAGCTCTCTTGCTCCGGGCTGAGTGTAAAAAAATCTGCGTACCTGTCACTTTATCTGTTCGGTATAGGTAGAATAAAAAAAAAAAAATTTAGTTACAGAAAAAAAAATAATTTATTATCTTCTACTCCAAGACATCTAGCTCTTTTTACTGATATAAACATTTTTAATCAATGCAACCAGGTCATGTTTTGGAAACAATGGAATCATTTATTACAAATTGTTTCTTACTATTATTTCCACAAAATAACATTCCATCTTACCACTAGTATAAAGAAGGTCAGCTCTGTCTAGCAAATCAGATTCTTGAATATATGGCCCAAACTGATCTTCAATGCAAAAATCTGTGCCATCTTCTATCTGTCTGGATTCTATCATCTCAAGCCACTGACAGTTATGCCAACGAAATTTTTCGAGCTGAATTTTTTTTGCCCATTCTTCATCATGTTCCTGATTAGATTAAAAGAGAGAAAAATAACACAATTACTTGACTTAATGATGAATTAAAATATTAGAAGTTAATTTTATATTAGATATTTTTCTTTTTATATTTTTCAAATGAAGCATCCAACCTTTTCTATAATTAATGAATTTAATAAAAATGAAAACTCCTAAAAAACATAGAAGTTACTTAAAAAGAAAATGTCACATAGGCATATTAGCTAACGTGATTAATAAACATATTTAGCATGTCAGCTTGGTATTTAAAAATGTTAGCAAAATCAGAAAAAATCTAGTAACACTATAGTCATCATAAAATTACTATTAAATAATTTAAAAAAAAACTAGCAGAAAAGATTGCTCTATTAAACTTATTAAACTAGCCAGTTCCTTATTCATCAATCTCGTTATCTCCTTGTGTTATCTTGCCTTAAGGGAATACATGCATTTGTAGCTTTTGACTACTGCTCTGAAGGTATTCCATAATTCCCCTCTGTTTTGCCTTTCATGGACCATTTTCCAGTTAAAAGAAGCAATATAGCATCTTAAAACTGTCACATTCCCTAACCTGATTTTTCTGATTTCCTTTTTTGTAATTTGGTACGGCCATTGCCCTTGTCAGAGGCACAAAAGGGTCCTCTTACCAAGGACTTCAGTTATGTAAATCACAACATTTGGGGATGAAGCACCCACAAAGAAGCCTGACTGAGATGTTTAAGACTTTAAATGTATTCAGTAAACTAAATGCTGAAGGCTTCTTACTCCATCTCAGACAACAGGCACTAGGGGTATATAAATTTAAACTGAAAAAAGATGGCTGTAGTACAGCTGTGTAAAATTTTTCTTTCAGCCAGAGTGTGATTGTTGGAATAAAATTCCACCTGGTGTGAAAGTGTACAGTCTGAACAAATTTAAAAAAGGATCACGCAACTTATTAGAAGGAATAGAATTAGCATTAGTTGAGGCATATGATGCAAGAAAGCAAGCTTATACAGCAACAGCCAAAAAAAAACCTTCCCATTTCACCCATCTGGTCACTTCAAATGTTTGTCTTCTAATTCTGTTCGTCTAATTCAGCCTTAAATTTATTTAAGTTATCAACTTCCACAACAACAGATGGAAGTCTGTTCCAGCAATCAACTACCCGCTGGCTAAAGGCAAATTTCCGCACATCTATTCTACAACTGTCTTTCCTCAATTTGAATATGCCCCCTCAGGTTCTTAATCTGAGCAAGCAGAAGTATCCCATTAGCATTGAGCCTGCTCAAACCATTCAAAGATTTATACACCTCAATCAGATCACCTCACAGGTGCCTAGTCTCCAGATGCTGCAGCTTGCGGAATTTAAGTCTTTCTTCGTAAGAGCACCCCTTTGTTCCCCTCACCAACCTTGTTGCCTTTCTTTATACTTGTTCTAGCAACTCTACATCCTTCCTAAAATGAGGCCTCCAGACCTGTATGAGGTACTCAAGGTGTGGCCTGACCATTGCCTTATACAAAGAGATAATCACCTCCTTGTCTCTCTAGCAAAATTCCTATATATCATTCCTATATACAGGGTGTTTCAGTTAAACGTTTCAGAACTTCTAAGAGGGGTAGGGTACATCCTGACAACTCGAAATCATATAGCAATGTGGGGTCGGAAATGCTTTCCTGAAGCGGTGTTGTACACAGAAGCACCATAAAGAAAAGAGACCGTAAGTGAGAAATCGTTTTAATAATACATGAAAAGAAGCAAAAGGTACATGGATTAAAGTAAGTGTTCGAAGTTTCTTCCACGAGCTAAAATGCACGCCTCACATCTCCGACGCATGGACATCCGAACATTCTGGAATACTCCAGGCGAATTTCGAATTTCTTGAACAAGAACGCCAAGTTAGTAGGATGGATGATTACACGAACACAGAGTTAGCCGATATGCATTTGGCGTACGGGGCTGCAAATTGTAGTGGGCCAGCCGCACAGCGTTTGTACGCGGAACGATATCCGACGAGGTGTATTCCCAGTCATAATTTCTTTGCAAGACTGCACCAGAGGTTAGCTGAGAGGGGTTCATTTGAAAGAGCTGATAGGGACAGGGTAAGAACAGCACGGACTCCAGCCGTCGAACAGAATGTGCTGCAGCATGTACAGGGGAATCCAAGAACGAGTACACGAAGTCTAGCAAACGCAGTCGGGGTTTCCCATTGCAGCGTCTGGAGGATTCTCCGAGAACAAGACATGCATCCGTTTCACGTGCAGCGTGTCCAGACACAGCAACCAGAGGATTATGCACCTCGTATTGCTTTCGCACAGTGGTACCTTGGAAAATGTGCTACAAATCCCCTTTTTCCTGCTGAAGTGTTGTTTTCCAATGAGGCATCCTTCACAAGGGAAGGAATTTTCAACACGCATAACGACCATATCTGGGCGGTCGAGAACCCGCATGCAATACGACGTCGTGAAGCACAGATTCGATTTTCGGTCAATGTATGGGCCGGTATTATGGGAGATCACCTCATCGGACCTTACCTGTTACCGTGTCGTCTAACCGGACCTATCTACTTGATCTTTCTGCAGCAAGTATTGCCACAACTTTTGAGAGATGAACAGATTTCTGCATCGACACAACAGACAATGTGGTTCCAACACGATGGAGCCCCTGCCCATTATAGCGGAGATGTTCGTAACTACCTGGATGTCACATTTGGTCAACAGTGGGTCGGACGTGGTGGTCCCGTGCGTTGGCCTGCTCGGTCACCCGACCTATCATGTCTTGATTTTTATTTCTGGGGTCATATGAAATCGCTAGTTTATGACACCCCTGTTGACAATGCTGAGGAGCTGGTTGCAAGAATCGCAGTAGCTGCCGAAGAAATTCGAAATTCGCCTGGAGTATTCCAGAATGTTCGGATGTCCATGTGTCGGAGATGTGAGGCGTGCATTGTAGCCCGTGGAAGAAACTTCGAACACTTACTTTAATCCATGTACCTTTTGCTTCTTTTCATGTATTATTAAAACGATTTCTCACTTACGGTCTCTTTTCTTTATGGTGCTTCTGTGTACAACACACCGCTTCAGGAAAGCATTTCCGACCCCACATTGCTATATGATTTCGAGTTGTCAGGATGTACCTACCCTACCCCTCTTAGAAGTTCTGAAACGTTTAACTGAAACACCCTGTATATCAGGGGTCAAGGTGTGGTTGTCCACACCACATGGAGGAAAGCCACATCTCTGTGTTACCAGACAATACTATGTGGTAGATGACTCTCATCAACCAGTGCAATAACACCAATTTGCTTTTTGGAGGCTTGAAGTGGTGGAACCTATGTTTAGTCTTCCAGGGCATCCACCCCATCGCCCCATGCTGTATGATTGTCGTCTGAGGTAATGATGGACATCATGGCGAGATCCAATCTTCCTTACATTACGAGGGTAAAACAATGTTCACAGACCAGCCGCTAGATAGTCCACCAGACTGAATCTATTGGTAACTCTCTAGGAAGCTTGCAGATCAGCTAGTGTATAATCTGGCTGCCTCTACTCTGCCAGATAGTGACTGGAAGGAGTCCGAGTAGTGTGCATGCAGGGGCATCATCGAGGCTAGACTACATTATGTCAAGGAGCTAGGTATATTATTGTCATGTGTATGCCATATCTAAGAATTTCATTACTTCAAAAAAGCATGTTTGCCCCACTTTTTCTTACTACTGAATAGATCATGAATTGTCAAACTAACAGAAAAAACTTATCTGAAAAATGATCTAAACCTCCCAAACACTTCCTCATTCACTTCACAAATATACATAGTCGCTGTTCCAATCTCAATGATGTCCATTTACAGTCTGCCAAACCCCATGTACTCTTTCTGACAGAATCCCTTTTATCAATTGATTCAACAACTGCTCATCTTAGTTGTCCAAATTATTTGCTGTATGATTTCTTTCACTTCAAGGGTGGTACTTGTGCTCTGATATTCCCTGTCAGAGACTTAGTAATTTGGAATCTCCTTTGGCTTAAAACCTCTCTACCACATTCTGTCAAATTCATTTGTTGCATCTATCATTCTCCAAACTCCACTAATCACTTGGAACTCTTTGACTTCCTCCAGTCCAACTTTCCTAACAGTGCATTAATTTTCCTTGGTGATTTTAATGTTCACAACTCCAGTTGACTTCAATTTTCTAGTCACATGGATGCAGCTGATTGTAATGCTGATTCTTTTCCAATTACTAATGACTAACTGGGTCATTAGTAATTGCAAAATTATCAGAATACCAGACAATCTTAACCAAGTAGCTAACACACTTGATATTTTTCTCACAAACAACCCTGCCAAGTACACAGTTCAGGTGAGTGGTCCTCTAGGTAACTCAAATCAAAACTTGGTGATGGTCTCTTCTCAAGTGGAGCCTTTCTCTCTCAAGGCCATTCTCAACCTTGTGTTGTTTGGTATTACAAGAATGCAAAATGCGATGATCTGTAAGATTTCTTTTGTTCTTTTCCTTGGTCGGATTACTCCTTTATCTAAACCTTTGTTTTTCAATAAATGTGCCAGGGCTGTTCAAGATAAGAATGTTGCAACAAGATTAGTGAATGGAACAAAGGGTTGCTCTTACGAAGAAAGGCTTAAGTTTTGCAAATTACAGAGTCTGGAGACTAGGCTCCGGCGAGGTGATCTGATAGTGGTTTGAGCATGCTCAATGCCAATGGGATTCTTCCTCTTGCTCAGAATAATCACCTCAGAGGGCATAAATTCAAATTGAGGAAGGACGGATTTCGGATAGATGTGCGGAAATTTGCCTTTGGCCAGCGGGTGGTTGGTTGGTGGAACCGACTTCCATCATTTGTTGTTGAAGTTGATAGCCTAAACAAATTTAAGGCTCAACTGGACAGGTATTTCGAATGAACGGAGGGGTGTGTTTTTTTTTTTTTTTTTTTGGCTGATGCTGAATAAGTTTGCTTTCTTGCATCATATGCCTCTGCTAATGCTAATGCTAAATATTGTGATTGGCTTGTATCCAAATCTCTAGCTTCATTTTCTGCCTACACCAAAGCTTGCAACAATTATAAAGCATTTATTAATCAGTCCAAACTCAATTTCAAACAGGCTATGAGTAGAAAACTTGTTTCTTGTCCAAATGGTAATTGAGCAATCTGGTCTCTTGCTAAAGCTATTGGTTGCAATTTTTACCCATCTTTATTCCTACCCTTGTCAAAACCAGTTGGTTCTATTGCCACTTCAGCCAAAGATAAAGCTGACCTGCTAGCAGCAACCTACTTTTCTTCTAACTCATGTAATAATCATCTTGGTAAACCACCTCCTACCATTCTCAGTACTCTCCATTCAATGCTTCCTGTAGTCTTTCGTCCAAAGGATATTAAAAAGAATTTTTAACAATTTTGATGATAAGAAAGCTCCAGGTCCTGATGGTATTTCTCCATTTGTTCTTCAAAACCTGTGCTCCATAGCTTACTGATGTTCTGTGTTGCCTTTTTTAACTTTGTTATTCCAAAGGTGTTTTCCCCTTCTGCTTGGAAATTTGCTCATATCCAGTCAGTTCCTAAAATGGGTGACAAATATCACCCATTCAATTATTGCCCCATTGCACTTCTACTGTTTCTGCTCTAGAGGTCAGGATTACCCCTGACTTCTAGTCTCTCTTGGCATAAGCACATTATAAATATTGCTTCCTCTGCATCTAAAAAACTGGGATTTCTCTTTCACCCTCGGCGTCACCCACTTAAAATGGGTGACAAATATCACCCATTCAATTATTGCCCCATTGCACTTCTACTCTTTCTGCTCTAGAGGTCAGGATTACCCCTGACTTCTAGTCTCTCTTGGCATAAGCACATTACAAATATTGCTTCCTCTGCATCTAAAAAACTGGGATTTCTCTTTCACCCTCGGCGTCACTTTTCTTCCAAACAGCTGTTCATTCTGTGCAAATCGCAAATCCACCCTACCATGGAATATTCTTGCCACATCTGTGATGGTGCCCCCAAAATCTCTCTTAGGTTTCTTGATTCCATCCAAAAGAAGGCAGTTAGGTTAATTAATGACTCATCTCTAACAAAGTCTCTTCAATCTCTGTCTCATAGACATTCTGTTTCTGCTCCATGCCTTTTCTATAGATATTTCCATGGGCACTGCTCTTCTGAATTGGCTCCTTTAATATCTGCTTTCTCTTCCAAACCAGTCTGATGTGCCAGAACTAGTCAACATTCTTTTACTGTCCAACCTGAAACTCACAGAACCAAGTTTTCTTCTTCCTGATTTATCCATTCAACTTCCATTTTCTGGCTTCAACTCCCTTTGTATGTATTTCTTGAAAATTACAATCCACTGAAATTCAAGTCCAAATCTAATGTCAACAAGTATCTTCTTTCATCTTCTGAACCTTCAACCCATGCAAGGTACTAAGTACTATAGGTTCTAATACCTATAAGGTATTTTCAGGTTTCTAGGTTCCATTCAAAACAGAGTCTAGAAACCTGAAAGAGGCTTTGGGGGCACCACCACAGATGTGGGAACATTATTCCATGATAAGGCAGATTTACAATTTGTATAGAGTGAACAGCTGTTTGGAAGACAAGTAACGCCAAGAGCAAAAGAGAAACCCCAGTTTTTTAGATACAGAGGAAGCAATATTTGTAATGTGCTTATGCCAAAAGAGATTAGAAGTCAGGGGTAATCTCCAACAGAGAAATGTATGATCTTGCCTAAAAATCAAAATGTCATTGAAGATAAGCATAGCAGCAGAAGAATGCTTTTTGCAAATCATAAGAGAGGACTGAGTTTTAGAAGGATCGAAATCAACTAAATTATCTTTACCCCACTGCAGAAGTTATCTTTGCCCCACCTTGAGATCAGCATTTAAGGAATTAGTAGTAGTGAATATTTGAGAAGTTGAAGCTGTTTGTGCAGGGAAAGGTTTCTCAAACTGGAAGGTGGAATGCAATGTGCAATCAGCAAAACTATTTATAGGATTTCTGGTCAATGAAGAAGGTTATTAATATACAAGAGGAAAAGAGTGGGAGAAAGAAGTGAACCTTAAGTAACACCAGCATTCGTGGAAAAGTTAGAAGACAGAGAGCCATCTACCATCACCTGCAGTGAGCACTCAGAGAGAAGACTTTATATCCAAATACAAAAAAAAATTAGCAAACCATATGATGGAAGTTTATTTAGAAGACCTTTATGCCAAATACAATCAAAATCTTTTGAAATGTCAGGAGCAACAACTGCTTGAGTTTCACCCAACTTTTCCATTGAATTTGTCCATGGATTAGTAACATAAGCCAGAAAATCACCAGTGGATAGACACCAATGGAATACTGGTAACCATTGATCAGATGGAAGGTTTCTAGACAGTTTAAGAGTTGGCAATTAATTGATTTCTCCATTATTTTTGAAAGGGTAGAAGTAAGCACAATGGGACGATAATTGGATGGGCAGAATTTGTCACCCTTTTTAGGAACTGGCTTATTATGAGCAAATTTCCAAACAGAAGGGAAAACACCTTTTGGAATATGAAAGTGAAAAAATGTGACAGAGAAAGGAGTAAGCTAAAGAGTACAGGTTTTGAGAACAAATGGAGAAATACCATCAGGACATGGCACTTTCTTAGTATCAAAACTGTTCAAAATCATTCTGACATCCTATTGATGGAAGACAGGAGGCACTGATTGGAGTGTACTGTAAATAGTAGAAGGTGGTTTACCAAAATCATCAATACATGAATTAAAAGAAAAGTAGGATGCTAGTAAGTCAGCTTATTTTCGGCTTAAGTGGCAACAGAACCAACTGGTTTTGACAAAAGCGGGAATAGAGATGGACAAAAGTTGTGGCAAATAGCTTTGATAAAAGAGCAGAATGCTCAACTACCATTGATCATTCTGCCATTGAGATACTAATCATTTCTTTGACAAGAAATGATTAGTGGAGCTGGGAGAATGACAGAGGCAACAGATGAATTTGACAGAATTCAGTAGAGAGATTTTAAGCCAGAGAAGATCGAAAACAGAAGATTCCAAATTACTAAGTCTCTGATAGGGAAGATCAGAATGGACATATGCACAAGTACCACCTTCGAAGCGAAATGAAGCATACAGCTGAATTCAGACAACTGAGATGAGCAGTGGTGAAATCAAACAATAACTGGGATTCTGCCAGAAAAAATACATGGGATTTGACAGGATGTAAGTGGACATGTACATCATTGATATTAAAACTGAGACCACGTATATCTGTGAAATGAATGAGAAAGCATTTGGGAGGTTTAGATCTATCTACAGATAAGTTTGTTCTATTAGTTTGACAGTTGATGACGTTTTCAGCAGTAAGAAAAGGTGGGGAGGACATGCTGTATGAAGTAATGAAATTTTTGGATATGGCAAAGATATACCCAGCTCCTTGACATAACGTGGCCTCAACAATGTCCTCCTCCCACATACATAGTACTCTGACTCCCTCCAGTCACTATCTGGCACTTTTGGAGGCACTTCAAGCCTCCAAAAAGCAAAGTGGAGGTAATGCTCTGGTTGATTAGTCATCTACTACTTTTGTGTTAGCAGGACTAGTATTGCCTGTAACAGAGAGGCAGCATTCATGTGTGGTGCTTAACTCCTGCTTACGTTGGCTTGAACCTGGTTGGTTACCTTCAGTACATCTAGGTGCCATATTTCAGTAGTTGCACATGAGGGTTATACCCAGGGTTACTAAAAGTATCATAATGAAGGTGAAAGCAGAGGATTTGGTGGTCACAGACCGACCACACTTCACCAAAATTAGGTCCACTTGACTTGAATGCCACCCAAATATCAGTTCCATCACTGTTTTAGACTTCCAGGTAGCAATCCCAGCTTGACATACTTGAGAGAATGTCTGTGACAGCCTCAAGGACAATATTTAATGCCAACAATATTATATACTTCTATAAGTTGAGGATCAAAAATAAGTATAGACTGAGTGAAAACAGTGTTTGTTTGTTTTTTTAAATAGCAGCTATTGATGTTAAACATATTTTATTTATAGAAAAAATATTCAAAAACAGCTGTGCTGTAAGCATTTAAATTTTAGGGAAGAACTCTACTCCATGTGACTCAAAATATAGTATACAAAAAAAATAGAATAACAAAAAAGCATTCTTTAAATATGAAAAATCTGGTATCCAGGACTGGTTGTTACTATAGATAAGTCTTTAGAAAGATATATAAAACCAAAATTCACTGTAAATTAACTTACAGCAATAATGTCCAATGTACTTCCAAGGTTCAGTCTTTCATTCAAAGAATAATAATAATGGACTATGAATGGCAGTGAAGAGGCTTTTTGTTATAGGTTATGAAATGCTACTCTGAGATATGCTAAGTAGCAATTGCTACTCTCATGTGACTTAATAACAAAGGGAAAAAAAAGGCAATTCCCCCACCCCAAAACAATATTGCCAATTTGGAGATGGACTGCTGTAGAAGCCAAAAAAGCAGTACAATGCACATACACTACTTTTAAAATACATACTGCCCCTCCCTTCTCTCAAGTCATATAATACGCTCCTGTGTTAACACATATCAAAGCAATGTTAATAAAACATTTATTCCTGGAGGCCACCAAATATTTTATTTATTTTTTTTTTCAAAAATACAATTATATCATGAAATTATATCAATTATATCAGCAAAAGAAAAAAAAAAAAGAAAAAAAATCATATTTCGGTCTGCTAGTCCACCTAAATTCATTTTATGTTAAAGAATACACAGCCTGTGACACAGTATAGAGACAGCTCAGTTGATTGACTGTGCAGTGCCAACTCAGCATTGACTGAGTTGAAAAGTACAGTGAATTGTAGAATAAAAGTACAATACACCCTGATGCTTAAAAAAAGTGAGATACAAATGTTGTATCTCATAGCAATTAATGTTTTAATTCTAAATCTAGTAAAGCTAGATTTAGAATTAAAACTGTTCCACACTGTTGGAATAGTTGCAACAGCAAAGGTATTAGAACAGTTATACGAAGTTCCCTAATTACTGGTAAGAAAGTATATGAAAAAAAAACAAAAACAGAATAACATCATACAAAAAAATAGAATAACAAGAAAAGCATTCTTTAAATATGAAAAATATGGTGTCCAGGACTAATTGTTACTATAGATAAATCTTTGGAAAGATATATAAAACCAAAATTCACTGTAAATCAACTTACAGCAATAATGTCCAACGTACTGTCACACACTTTCCTAATTTCTGCATTTTTATCATGCATTAAATCAATCAAATAAGCTGGGACTTCTATACAGCAAGAAGAATATAGTAAAGAAAAACAAAAATCTGTGCATAATTTATAATCTATGATATACCACTGCAGAAAATGCAATAAACTATAAAAAATTCTAAATGTAAATTTAGAATTCATGAAGATCACACATTCAGTAAAAATTTTAAAAATTCTTAAAATTCACAATATTCAGCAATTTAAAAATTCATTTAATTCGAATTAAAAAAAAAAAAAAAAAAACAGTTGCAAAGCTGAAAGAACAAATGATATCTCAGATGACACTTTTATTAGTGAAGTTGTTGCATCGATATTTGTTTATAGTTAAGCCACAAGTTCAACAACATTATGATTAAAAGTTACAGCTAATCTTAAAGCATATAAACTTACCTTGTGAACTACTTTAGCATTAACATTAGTAGAGGCATACAATGCAAGAAAGCAAGCCTATACAGGATTAGCCAAAAAAAAACCCCCACTCCCATTTCACCCCTCCATTCGTTCCAAATACCTATCCGGCTCAGCCTTAAATTTATTTAGGCTATCAACTTCCACAACAATAGATGGAAGTCTGTTCCACCAATCAACTACCTGTTGGCTAAAGGCAAACTTCCGCAGATCTATCCTACAACTGTCTTTCCTCAATTTGAATTTATGCCCTCTCAGGTGATTATTCTGAGCAAGAGGAAGAATCCTATCAGCACTAGCATGCTCAAACCATTCAAGGCTTAATACACCTCAATCAGATAACCTTGCAGGTGCCTAGTCTCCAGACACTGTAATCTGCAAAACTTAAGCCTTTCTTCGTAAGAGCAACCCTTCGTTCCATTCACTAATCTTGATGACCTTCTCTGTACTCGTTCAACAGCTCTACATTTTTCTTAAAATGAGGCCTCCAGACCTGTATACAGTACTCAAGGTGTGGTGTGGCCTGACCATTGCCTTATACAAGGGGATAATCACCTCCTTATCCCTGCTAGAAAAATTCCTGTATATTATTGACAAGACACCATGAACTTCTCTTGCAGACCGTCTGCGCTGCTCAGAAAACTTCATATCTGCCTGCACAATTACCCCCAGGTCCTTTTCATTCTCTACCACTGTCAGTGTAGTACCACAGAGTTGATACGTTACTCTGGGGTTACTGCTTCCCATATGCAGTACTTTACATTTGTCAATGTTAAACTTCATTTGCCACCTCTCAGCCCATCTGCTCAACTTTTCTAGGATCCTGTTGCAGCAGTGTACTGTCATTAGTGTCATTAACAACCCTGCCAACCTTTGTATCATCTGCAAACTTGGACATTAAGCCTGATATACCATCATCAATATCATTGATGAATGCAGAAAACAACAATGGACGCAACACTGAACCCTGGAGGACTTCACTAATAACATTAGTCCACGAAGAGCAGTGTCTATTGATTACCACTCTCTGTCTTCTCCCACTCAGTCATCCCTTTATCCATAGCAGCAATTTGTCTTCAATGCCACACTGTTCCAATTTGTGCAGCAGTCTTCCATGTGCAACAGTATTAAAAGCCTTTCTAAGATACAAATACAGGTCGACCATCATTAATCCGGCCACCAGTAATCCGGTTCCACCGTTAATTCGGACATAATTTCCACGAGCGTAATTTCAAATTTCCCAGGTCAGCGCACCAACCTGCCACTACTGTTTTGGTGGCATTGATTGCAGCATCAGCTGTTGGTGCGAACCCGTAAAACACTGGCAAGCCATTCCCACTTGTTTTTCTGCATTTATTATTATAACCTGTTCACATTTAGCCCCAGCCATGGTTCCAATGCATAAAGGAAGTGCCTCTTGTAGTGTAAAGCGCAAAGACCGTACATTGTCCATAACAGATAAAGTTGAACTTCTGAAAAAACTTGACAACGGTGTATCTGTGAGAAGTTTAACTCTGCTTAATTGTAAATTCCAGCAATTTCTCCCAGTTCCTCTTATTTTAGTAATTTTCTTTTAGCCAATCCTTTTTTAGATTTTTTTTTTACAACACACTTGTACAAACTTACAGAAAAACACAACAAAATACAGCGCGTTAATGAACTTGTTTTCACAAAATCTCTAACAATACTGACAAACTTATTGCGACATTTCAGAGTTAATTTTATTGCAATTAACTAATCACAAATGACCTTCATATGTATGCCATAATGGCATCACACATATGTGGCCGACACGACTTCTCAAGAAATAAAGTAACCTACTGGGCCATGTCGGCCACATATGCGACATTAAAAAAAATACTTTTTTTTTTTTTTTTTTTTTTTCGATATTTTAAGCGAAAAAATAACAACACTGACATTACAATATTTATTTTAGAATTACTAATCAAATTACTTCCTAATATTTTTGGCTCCTGGGGAATTTTTTTCTAAAACTAGCTTGGCAGTCAACGTGTTAAAGGTAGGATAAGGCGGTTAGCTGTTGGGTAAACCGTATGTGCTAAAATAACCACCGGTGATCCGGCAAACACCCTAATTCGGCACCCCACAGGTCCCAACGTTGCCAAATTAGTGACGGTCGACCTGTATGTGATATCAAAGTTACTCCCTGCATCCAGTTCCTTTGTGACACACATCATAGTATCCAATCAACTTGGTCAGACAAGACTTCCCCTTAACAAAAATCATGCTGTGTCCGAGCTATAACTGAAGTCTTGTCTAGATGATCCTGCAGTGCATTTTCAACCAGTTCCTCCATTAATTTCCATGGAACAGAAGTTAAACTAACAGGTCTATAATTACTTGTGTTGCCCTTTGATCCTCCTTTGTGAATTGGGGTCACATTTTCACATCTCCAGTCCATGGGTACCTTCCCTGAGTCCAAGAAAGCTCTCATAATCATGGCTAAGGGTTTGCTTACTTCCTTTGCTGCCTCCTTTAAGATAACTGGATAGATCCCATCCACTCCTGGTGCCTTTTTTTATGTTTCTCTTCAACAATTTCTCCTCCACTTTCCTCTCAGTTATTACAAAATCATCTAGCTCACTGCCAGAGTTTAATTCACCTCTGGAGATCCCCTCCCTGAATAACTCCTCATGTGTGAATGTAGATGCAAAGTACTGATTCAGTTTGTTAGCCAACTGAGCAGGATCATAAACAGTTGAACTGTCAATATCCAGTGGACTAATCTGATTCATCCCTTTCCTTCTAGAGTTTACATAGGTAAAGAACTCTTTGCTGTTTTTCTTTGCATCCTTTGCCAAAGATTTCTCGTAATCTGCCTTTGCCTGCCTAACCTTCTTTGTGACTTGGTTACAGACCAGCTTATATCTATCATAGGCTTCCATGTCACCCATTAATTTATATGTATCTCATGCATTTTTTTTTCTCTGCCACATGTCTCATTAGTTCATCTGACATCCATTTAGGCCTAAACCTTGAACAATATTTCTTAGTTAGTATGTAAAGTCCAGTAGCTTCCAAGATTAATTCTTTGAATGCCTCTAATTTTGAATTTGCTGTTGGTAACATCATCAGTTTGTCCCACCGTATAGAATTTAAATACTGTCTCGGACCACCGTAGTTGCCTTGACAAAAGCAAAAACCCTTCCCTTTACCCCTGATGGTAGTTACCTCTTTGAGTAAATCCCACTTCAGCACACTGTGATCACTGCCACCTAGTGGTTCCTTTTAAACATTTGAAAGCAGAATTTGAAAGTAGAATTTGAAAATTTGAATTTGAAAGAATAATACTATTGGAATCTACAGTATTATTCTTTCTTTATTATTTTCTATATTCAAATTTCCTCAACATTTTGCAAAATCTATTTTTAAAAGGAGATCCTCTTCTGAAGTTCATTTAAATGGCAGTACTCCTGAAATGCAGGTAAGGAGTAACTTTTTTTAGTAAAAGAATTTTACCAACAAAGAACAATATTTCAATTCCAGTACAATGACTTTTTTCTTCCTCCTATGGTCACATCTTTTACTACATCCAAGATGTGTAACTAGTCTTATCATGAGATTTACTTTGCATTCTAACTGCAGTGCAGAGGGGAAGGGGAGAACAACTTTTGGAACCTTGTGTGCTTTTCATTTCCAAATGGCTAGATACTATCCAAATGTCTAATGTCTATTTCAAACTATGAATGATTCAAGGTTTGCCGCCTACATGTTGTCAAAGGCAAAGCAATTTACTCAAAGCAATTTACTCATTAACCACTATATATAACAGTGGCAATGTTGCTTGAAGATGTAACTCCAATTAAGCATTACTCTTAAGGGATATATCCTCCCTGCCCAGCAGATATTTATACTTATGACTGTGTTGATTTTTTATGATTATTTTGAAAAATCACCATAATCATTAAAAAAAAAAAATCACCATCTGAAGTATCTCACAGACAATAGACTTCTGAGAAACATGGCAATAGAATATCATGTTACACAATAAAGTAAAACTTTTATCATTCAGAAACAGTAACTGTGGTAGCTGAGGCTATGTTACCAACAAAGCAGAATGAGACCACAGCATCTCCTAAATTAGGCTTGCGAGAAACCAAATACAGTCTTGATCCAATGTCTACTCTTCAACTTTTCATTCTTCTTCTTCCAGTCACATAGCTCCCCGAGGAGCTGTTGTGACCACCAACAAATACCTCCAACTGCATCAATCATGTACTATATGAGCAGCATCGCAAAGGACTTTTTATTGCATAACCCGATATCCAACTAATGAACAATGAGAAAGGGGAATGCAAATTCCATCTAAATGCTTAATGAACAGTGAGAGAGGGGAATGAAAATGCAGAATTAAGCCAACCAAAGAAGAACATTATAGGCTGAAACCTTTTCATTATAGTGAAGAAGTTATGTTTGTTTGTTATTTGGTTTTTAGAGCATTAGCAACTAAAGTCATATTGCTCCGGGGATATGCAGTGGTCATTCCCTGACCTTTCCGCATCCTCCATATTTGGTGGGCACAGGCTCGAACCCCGGTCTAATCAAGAAGTATGTGCTATGCACTGCTGCTGCTCCTGCCCACCTGGTTACGGAGGCGCCATGGTGAAGAAGAACAATCAAAACATTTAAGCCGGAACCATTTACAAAGAACCAGGACATAGTGCTAAATAAGCTAATGGAACAATCATCAATCTAGGTACCACGAACATTAGAAGCTTAAATAGCAAAGACAAGGAATAACTCATTTATTCTAGAAGTAAGAGAAAGTACAAAGTATGGATAACAACAGCTTTCAGAAATAGTTTTCCTGGAAGAAAGTTTAATTGGCTGAGAAGTATTGCAATATTATCCAGTAGAGTTAAGTAAGCAAAATATAAGACAAAAAAATTAAATTGGGATTACAAAGCACATGGAATTCAACGTGAGTCAAAATTAAGTTGGTGAAGCAAACTTAAGTTCATATGGGTGGTAAAAAGGAAGAATGTTAGCATAAGATATACAAAGCAAAAAAAAAAAAAAAAGAAACGAACAAAAAATCCAGAGGAAATACAATAGATAGATTGATCAATAGTGTTGCCATGCAATAATTAGAAAAAAGCAAGACCGAACTCTGATTAAAGCTAAAGATTTAAGAAAAAGTAAAACAGCACAAAGGGAAAATAGTGGATGGTGAGCCAATGATTCAGGATTGATCTGTGTTATCAAAATAACCTGTATAATACTTATTAATGATCACTTCATTGTGACCACCTACCTAATACCATGTTGAGCCACTATTCGCACAGATAACAGCCACTATTCACCTAGGCATTTTGATTTTGACTCTGATGTATGAAGACATCTGTAGGGATCTGCAGCTATGCTGCCTGCAAGACTTTCTACAGTGTCAGAACAGATGAAGATTGCATGTCCATACACCTCACTTCCTATTCTAAAAACATCCCAAAGCTGATCTCAATTGGATTGAGATCAGCCATATTTCGACACCAATCAAGATGGATGATATCTTCACTGTGTTCCTATCCAACCATTCCTGCACAGTGAGAGCACAGATTCAGATGTCTAGTATCATTGTTGCAGGCTCCAGGGTTCCCCCCATTCTCTGCTGAGTCCTCAGTACTAGGCATAGCCCAATCCATTACTTCTGGCCAACAACAGAACATGTTCTGTAGCTGGCCAGACCCAGCAGGCGTATAGCAGCCAGGGTATACCAGACACCAGGTCTAGCACTCCCTGCCCCCATATCCCTAGCTGCATGGAGACATGCCAGGTTCAACCATCGATGACTCTTTACAGGGGCCCAGGGTAGCTGGGGGAGTCGATGACACAGCACATTATTGCCTTGGAAGATCCTTTCTGTCCAGGAAAAAATGCAATGTGGCAGGGTGCACAGTCTGATAAAAGTCTGCACAGTCTGCTGGCAGACATCACCAGTGAATCCTTGATATAGGCACCAGGTTCTATACTTCTATATGGTCTATAGTTCTTGCCAGCAAAATATGCCCATATTAAACTACCACCACCATATGTCGCCTGTACAGGGGACACCACGCATGATGGGTCAATGGATTTGTGTTAATCCATTGACACATATTTGATGTTTAATAAATATTAAAAATACAGAAAATCCTTGATATTTGCAAGTAATATCAAGAGAGGGGTGGGGAGAGAAATCACTACAAATATCAAAACTGTGAATATTAAAACCAAAGCCTTATAGTAAACAAGGGGATTAAGTGGACACCAATATCAAGGTGAACATTCATGATCAATAAGAATTAACATGTATATTAATAAGAATTAAGATGTATCTTAATAAGAATATACATGCTTACTACAACAAAAAGAAATATAAACACCATGGCACAATAATATATTTTAAAAGGATAAATTAAAAAAGTACAAAGCAAAAACACACATAACTCACTGATTATGATATTGAAAAGATAATGAGGGTAATATGATATAGGGTAGCATTTCCCAAACTTGTTCTGTGAAAAATCGTAATTAATAATTAAAAAAATGAAATAAAATAAATTTTGCACATTTGTAGCGTACACCACTTTTGTATCATTCTAATTTTTAATATATATATATATATTTTAGGTTATTAATATACTGGCATAGACTAATAATCAAATAGACCACGGACCACTATTCTGGCAGTCTTTTGCATAGAGAAGTATGCGTAGAGATAATGACATCTACAAAAAAAGTAGCAATGTAGTGATCTAATATGCCATTTGTATGCAATTTAGCCTGGAGTACATGGGTTGAAGGAGAGAGAGAAGCAAACCGATATCATAAATAAACTCACTTCCTTGGATAAATTATTTTTTTTGATAATTATCAGTATATCAAAATATTATTATTAAAATAAATGACCACGGATATGTGGTTGAAAAAAGGAACTTTAAAACGAGAAGCAAGTACTTCTAGTATTGCAACTGTAGTCAATGAAAACGAACACAATATTGTCACACTTCAAAGTAAGGATGAACAATCGCAGCTGTTTGTTCCTCAAAAATCCGAAGTGAAAAAACAGTAACCAACTAATAAAAAAACCAAAATGAAAGTATGATGACAGTTATTTACATTTCAGCTTTACATGTGTTGGAAATAAAGATGTTTCTGACGCACAGTGCATCGTATGTAATAAAAATTAGCAAACAGTTCTTTGGATCCCACTAAACTTGTGTTCCGTAATATATTGTGGGATGAACAGTGTACAGCAAATATATTGTGAGATGAAGCGTTCCGTGACTAAAAAAGTTTGGGAAATGCTGATACAGGGGATGGATTAGATGGATGGGGGGGGGGTCCTCCTGAAAGGTGACCTACAAGAGACTGCAAAAGGACTGGTTGTGATTTTGATTAAAAACCATGTCATGGCATTTACTTTATCAATTTGTTGCAACTGATGAAAAGGCTGTAAAAATTTCAGCCAGAGCATTAGACAGGTCCAAAATCCCTGCCAGTGTATTACATGACAGCTGAGGCTTCTAGATTAAAAAACTTTTTTCCCTCCTCACTCCTTTCACCTTATATTCTCTGAAGTCAGCAAAACCTTCTCTTCCCACATGATATGGTAAGAGAGGGTTTCGATAAGATAATGCAGTGAAAGATCATTTCACTGCATCAGGCAACAGCTTTATCCAGTACAAATTCCAAATTGATGGGGTGATTTAATCTAGGAATTCCTCCATATTCATTATATAGTCAGCAACATTGTACTTATTCTAACAATTGCTAGCTGATAGAGCTGAATTGCTCTCCCTCTGGTCAAAAATTCTCACCAATGTGTGCAGTGGGTATAACACCTTAGATACTATGATGATACTTAGATATATTAGATACTTAGATGATGTATGAGATACTATGCTCATACACTAGTTGGATCTGCACCTCATCTACACCTCTACATCATAACTACACAGAGTATGTATATAAGCCGGAAATGTAACACAGGGTTGCAGAAAACTACCTATGAATATTAACCATTCGCAGATAGTTTAATCAATCACCTACTCAATTAATTAATTGTTAAATGTTAAATCTGCAGATATCAAAGGTTTACTATATATTAAGGTACATTTTAGCATCAACGTTTGAAAACCAAAAATTAATGGATAATTCTGAGATGTGAAACAACAGACATAACATAACTTTCTGCAAACTACAGAGTTTGGAAACTATGCATCTAGAAGGCCTTAAAAGGTTTCAGCAGACAATGATGAGCAATTTCACTTGCCAGGATGATACAAACAATAGGACACTGATTCAAATTAAGAAAGAAAATTATGGCTTGAATTAAAGATAAATTTCCTTTATTCTTTGAATGAAGAGCTACAGGGAACACATTAGCTTTCAGTCTTATAGAGTCAAAGAACTTAGTAAGATTTAAAGAGGAACTATATAAATTATGAAACTAGAGACAATTATTCATAAAATAAATGAATAACTGTCTCTAGTTTCATAATTTATCAGATTCTTCTTTGAAGCAGATGCTACATAAGCTTTGCATCCTCCGATCATTCTCTCATTTTAATACTAATGTTAACTGTACTGTAAACAGGACAAGAAAAGGATACGAGTGTCTTTTATCATCAAATCTCTTATAGAGGAATGTTTGATCATGTGATGAAAAACATAGACTATTTGCAGGACTACCTCATCATCTTCTTGCTTTGCTGTAAGTAAAATTCAAATATTTTACATGCTTAAGTAGAAGATTTTTAGTTCAAATTAAGAGAAATTACATTAGCAGAATTTCTTTTTAAATAGTAAAGAATTTATTCAAGAAATTCTGCATTACAAAATTACTTCATCATATAGTATGATTGAAAAGTCTTTGCAAATGATATATTACAGGAGAAATAGAACAAAAAAAAAAAAAAAAAAAAAAACACCTCAGGTAATACTCTACATACAACAAATAGCATTTTTTTCTTTGCATATGAGGTGTGGCTATTAATAACAAGACTTCATGCACAACCACTATACACCAAGTGCCTGTGAAACTGCTGTGAAACAGTCACAGCAGTTAATCCTGAACCTTTCCGTGGTTGTCTGCCAAGTCACATTCCACCACACTTATTCACCTTACAGTGAGAGAGGTTTTCATTACCAGTTTTTGCAGTTTGCCAGAAAAATGCCAGACAAAAGAAACAAACAATGGATCAATGTCAAATTTTCGGCAAAACTAAAGACAACACCAACTGAAAGTTATGAGTCGCTATGTCAAGTTTAGGGGGATGTCAATGTAAAGAGCTAGCATATTTGAATGGCATAAAAGATTCTTAGAATGAAGAGAGAATATGGAAGACAATGAATGACCAGGCCATCCAGTATCCATGAAAACTGATGAAAATGTGGATCGGATATGACCACCTACCTAATATGATGTTGGTCCTCAACGTGCAGCCAAAACAGCTCGTACCCGATGAGGCATGGATGCTACAAAATTTCTAAATGTGTCTTGTGGTATCTGGTACCAACACATAACCATCAGATCCTTTAACTCCTGTAAGGTCTGTGGTTGAGAAGATGCAGATCAGAGTTGCCGTTCCAACACAAACCACAGATGCTCATTGGGATTGATGTCTGGGGAATTTGGAGGCCAGGGCAATACCTGGAAGTCTTCCTCATGTTCCGCGAACCGTCTCGAACAATCAGGACGGTGTAGCATGGCGCATTATCCTGCTGAAAGATGGCACTGCCAGAGGGGGAAACCGTTGCCATGAAAGGATATACCTGGTCAGCAATGATGTTTAGGTTGTTGTTGTTATTTTGGTTTTTAGGAGCATTAGCAACTAAGGCCATATTTCTCCAGGGATATGCGGTGGTCATTCCCTAACCTTTCCACATCTTCCGTATTTGATGGTCACGGGCTCGAACCCCGGTCTAATCAAGAAGCATGTGCTGCGCACTGCTGCTCCTGCCCACCTGGCTACGATGTTTAGGTAGGTGGTAGACGTCAAAGTGCCTGGCACATGGATGACTGGACCCAAGGGTATCCCAGCAGAACATCGCCCAAAGCATGATACCATCGCCACTGGCTTGTTTTCATCCCACGGTACATCCAGGCGCCATCACTTCCCCAGGTAAACATTGCACATGTACCCAGATGTCCACTTGGTGCAACAGGAAACATGATTCATCAGACCAAACGACCTTCTTCCAATCACTGAAAGTCCAGTTTCTATGCTCGTGTGCCCATTGTAGGCGCTGTCACCGGCGAACCGTGGTTAGCATGAGCACTCTGAGTGGCCTGTGGCTACACAGCCCCATTTCCAGCAGGGTTCGATGTACTGTGTGTGTGTTGTGACAAATTAATCCCGTCACCAGCATTCCAATTACCGGCGAGTTGCATCATAATTGCCCTTCTGTTGCCGCGTACCATCCAGGATAACCTTTGCTCACCTCGAGCATCGATGAGCCGTGGTCATAAAACACCTCGCCAGCGGTTCGTGGGGTTTCCCCTTCTCGGACTACTTTCAGTAGGTACTAACCATGGCTGAGAGCGAGAATCCCACTAGCCGTGCCGTTTTGGATATACTCTGGCCTAGTCATCTGGCCATTACAATTTGTCAAACTCGCTTAAGTCCGCTGCCTTTCTCATCTGAAGAACAAGAGTAACACTAATTAATGGAGCACAGTATCAGGTTTTTTTATAACATGTCCTGACCTGCGCATGCCCTATAGTTCACTGCAGTTGCTTCGATTTGCATAACAACTCACGGGTCTTCATGTTTTGGCTCATCGGTGTATATATATATATATATATATATATATATATATATATACTTGTAGATTGGAATCACTTTGACTACTTCCGTCTGTAGAAACAAAAAACAGCTCAGTTTTCAGAAGTATCACTATCTCTTCTTTCCCTATCTATGCAAATTCACTGACAATGCTTTTTTGTTCTTCCACAACCCACTTTTTTTCCATCTTTTTTTTTTGGCTCCTGGGGAACATTTCTGAACAATGTGCCTGCATGATCAGCACAAACCAAAGGAAGATAATGTTCTATTACCAAAAATAGCAAATAAACATTCAACATGTGTGATACAGTCACTATGAAATGCTACATCTATTTCTGCATTTCTTTCTACGCACTACCCAATGTCCTTATGCTTATTTTTGGCAAGTGCCTAGTGATATATCATGTTCCTGCCACTTTAAATTTAAAAATTACATGTACATACAGCACACAATGCAAACAGGTTGTGGTGTTCATATTTCGCAATACATAGAAAATCTTGCATATATGTAAAAGTATATACATATACATATAAATACACTGAGTGATCACTGAATTGTGACCACCCTTATGAAAAGTGAATGCGACCCACTGACCACGTGAGGTACAACAGTTGTTGTTATTTGGTTTTTAGGAGCATTAGCAACTAAGGCCATATTGCTCCGGGAATATGCGGTGGTCATTCCCTGACCTTTCCGCCTCCTCCGTATTTGGTGGTGACGGGCTCGAACCCCGGTCTAATCAAGAAGCGTGTGTTGCGCATTGCTGCTCCTTCCCACCTGGCTACGGAGGCACCGAGGTACAACAGTGAGCAGTTAGTCGACATAAGTAGCATAGATAAGGTGTCAGTGGTTCAGTAGGTAGTAAAATTCTGAGATGATGGGTAAAAGGAAGTATTTATCGGACTTTGATAAAGTACAGGCTGTGGGAGCTCAACAAGCTGGTGCCTCAATTTCCCAAATGGCTGAACTGGTGGGGCATTCGAGAACCGCCGTGGTTAAAGTGTACCAGGACTGGCATAAAAATGGTCAAACAACGACCCAACGGCAAAACTGCAGAGGTCATCAAAAGGGTGAAGTTAGAGGTGAGGGCCGGGTCCAACGACTTGTATAGGCAAACAAGCACAGCACTGTTCAAGGGTTGAATACTCAATACAACATGGGCCAACCTGGAACAATATCTGGCATGACCATGCATTGCACGCATGGGCAATACCAACAGAAGACCTCTACGGCATCCTCTCCTAACCAAGGTTCATCGGTGTAAAAGACTTGCCTGGTGCAAAGAGCATGCAAGTTGGACATTAGAAGATTGAAAGAAGGTGTGCTGGTCGAGTCAGTCATGTTATTTACTCCATACCATGGATGGTCATGTACGGATTTGGCGTCAACAACATGAGGCTCTTGATCCATCATACATGGTATCAAACATGCAGGCCAGTGGAGGCAGCTGTACGGTGTGGCACATGTTTCACTGGCAGGAACTTGGATACAGTTAATTAATAAACTGTATTTATGAGCTAATGCACTTGTGGTGGCAAAGGATGCATTAAGTCCATAATGTGTTGTATATAGTATTTTTATAATATTATGGGGAAGATTACAGTAAGATAATCATATTAAGATATATACCATGATAGACCTATAGAAAACATTAGCATTAGCAAGGGCACATGATGTAAGAAAGCAAGCTTATATAGCATCAGCCAAAAAAAAAAAAAAACCCCTTCTCATTTCACTCAACCACCTGCTCCAAATGTTTGTCTAGTTCTGCCTTGAATCTGTTAAGCTATCAACTTCTACAACAACAGACGGCAGTTTATTCCAGCAATCAATCACCCAAAGCCAAACTTCCACACATCTATCCTACAACTTTCTTTCCTCAATTTGAATTTATGCCCTCTCAGGCGATTATTCTGAGCAAGAGGAAGAATCCCATCAGCATTAAGCATGCTCAAACTTTTCAGAGTCCAAGGAAGCTGTCATAATTATGGCTAAGGGTTTGCTGCCTTCTTTAATATAACTGGATAGATTCCATCCACCCCCAGGTGCCTTTGTTACATTTATCTTCAACAATTTCTCCTCCACTTTACTCTCAGTTATTACAAGATTATCTAGCTTACTGCCAGAGTTTAATTCACCACTGGCATTCCCCTCCCTGAATCTCATGTGTAAATGTAGATGTGAAATATTCATTTAGTCTGTTAGCTACCTGAGCAGGATCATCAACAGTTGAACCATCGATATCAAGTGGACCAATCTGATTCATCCCCTTCCTTCTAGAGTTTACATAAGTAAAGAAATCTTTGCTGTGTTTCATTGCATCCTTTGCCAAAGATTTCTCGTAATTTGCCTTTGCCAGCAAACCTCCGTTGTGACTTGGTTAGAGACCAGCTTATATCTATCATAGGCTTCTATCATCTATCATCCTTATCATCTATCATCCTTAGGCCTAAATCTTGAACATTATTTCTTAGTTGGTATGAAAAGCCTAACAGCTTCCAAGATTATTTCTTTAAATGCTGTCCATTTTGAATTTGCTGTTGGTCCCACCGTATAGAATTTAAATACTGTCTCAGACCACCATAGTCACCTTTACGAAAGCAGAAACCCTTCCCTTTACCCCTGATGATAGTTACCTCTGAGTAAATCCCACTTCAGCACACTGTGATCACTGCCACCCAAGGCTCCTTTATCTGCAGATTCTCAATGAAGAGTGAAGATAGAGAGTGAAGAATCACTACTGATAACCAGATCAAGAGTATTACTCCCTCTAGTTGCCTCCTGAACATGCTGCTGTAAAAAACAATCATCCAATAAATCCACAAAAGTCTTGCTAGCGTGTGTGAGTGATCAACCCACAAATTCCAGTCAATCTCTGGAAAATTAAAATCCCCCATTATAAGACACACTGATTTACTGGCCTATTCTATTTCTCTGTACAATTGATCATTATACTCATCAGATTCATTAGGCCTATAGCACACACCTACTCTCATTTTCCCTTTCCCAGTGCTTATGTCACACCAAACAGACTCAACATTACATTGTCCACCAACATCAATTGGATGCACTTCCTTAGATTTTATGTGTTTCTTAACTAACAGCATAACCCCTCCTCCCTTCCTGTCTATCTTTTCTGTACACATTGTACTGGCGCCTCCGTAGCCAGGTGGGAAGGAGCAGTAGTGCGTATCACATGCTTCTTGATTAGACCGGGGTTCGAGTCCGCCACCACCAAATACGGAAGATGCGGAAAGGTCAGGGAATGACCACCACGTATCCCGGAGCAATATGGCCTTAGTTGCTAATGCTCTTAAAAACCAAAACAACAACAACAACAACACATTGTACTCCCCCAAATTCCAATTCTGAACTGCTTATGTCTGTGTGACACCACGTTTCTGATATCCCAATAATATCTGCCTTTGATGTCTTGACTAGCACTTCAAGCTCATCAAATTTATTAACTATACTCTGAGCATTGGTCTACACGCAAGTATACATACACCTGTTTCTACTCTTAGTTACCCTAACAAAGCCCATGTATTTACTTGTTCCACTATGACTCCCAGCAGTCCTGGAAATCCCCATTGCCTTGCTTTCCAGGTTGCTGCTCAATTGCATTTCAATAGAAGCAGTGCAAGAATCACTTTCACCTCTGCCAGCGGCTACTTTTAATCTATTAATCCAGGTCTCCCCCCCCCGAAGCTAGCAGTTTTCCGACCCACCTAACTCTGCCTCGATAGCATCAGCAAATATTCTCGCACCCTTTCTATTTAAGTGTATCCCATCCCTGTAGAAGCAATCTCTCCTGATAACAAGCACAGACCAGGCTGAGAAAAATTCTACCCCTTGAGCCTTGCACAAGCTCTCCAGGGCCGACTTAATCAACAAGGCTCTCATCATAACTCCCTCCTATCATGTCTGGGAAGAATTGCAGGCACTTTCAAATTCAACCCTAACTCATGGCTTTTTTTCAACATTGACCTGTACTTGTTAAGTAATTCTGCCGGTCTCCTACTCTTAACATCATTAGTACTAACGTATACAACAGTATCACCCTTTGTGCCCTTAAAAGATGATATCTGCTCTACAATGTCATCAACCTTTGCCCCTGGCAGACATACCCTGGTCCTGTTCCACCTATCCTTTTTGCACAATATATTCCCCGTTTCCCTGACAATAGAGTCACTGAAAACTAGTTCCTTTGAACCAGCGCATTCTGCCTTGGTGGGGTTGCCACTGTGATGCATGATGTTGATGTGCAAGCTCTGGCATTGATGTGGGCAGCTGAGAGCTTGATGGGCCCCCTCAATTTAAATCTTTCTAGGGCATCCACCCTGTCCTTCAAGCTCTCATATAGGCCCATAACAACACTGAGTTGGTGATAGTTAACATATAGGATAATACAATGTACAAAAGTTAGTATACAAAAGGATAATACATATACAAATGTAAAGTACTGCATATAGGATGCAGTAACCCCAGAGTAATGTATCAACTGTATGTACTACACTGACAGTGGTAGAGAGTGAAAAGGACCTGGTAGAGAGTGAAAAGGCAGATATGAAGTTTTCTGAGCAGTGCAGAGTGCCTGCAAGAGTAGCTCATGGCATCTTGTCACTGATATATAGCAATTTTTTAGCAGGGATAAGGAAGTGATTATCTCCTTGTATAAGGCAATGGTCAAGCCACACCTTGAGTACTGTATACAGGTCTGGAGGCCTCATTTTAAGAAGGATGTAGAACTGCACTGCTGGCCACATTACACGCATTACACACCTTGGAACAAGTACAGAGAAGGGCAACAAGATAAGTGAATGGAACAAAGGGTTGCTCTTACAAAGAAAGGCTTAAGTTTTGCAAATTACAGTGTCTGGAGAATAGGGAACTGCGAGGTGTATAAAGCCTTGAATGGTTTCAGCATGTTCAACGCTGATGGGATTCTTCCTCTTGCTCAGAATAATCGCTTGAGAGGGCATAAATTCAAATTGAGGAAAGACAGTTGTAGGATAGATGTGCGGAAGTTTGCCTTTAGCCAGCAGGTGGTTGATTGCTGGAACAAACTTCAATCTGTCATTGTAGAAGTTGATAGCTTAAATAGATTCAAGGCAGAACTAGACAAACGTTTGGATGGAGCAAGTGGATGGGTGAAATTAGAAGGGTGTGTGTGTTTTGTTTTGTTTTTTTGGTTGATGCTATATAAAGTTGCTTTCTTGTATCATGTGCCTTTGCTAATGCTAGTGCTAACAAAAGGATAAAATATTTATCCTTTAATAATCCTTTAATAACAAAAGGATAAAATATTTATCCTTTAATAATATAAAACTTATCGTTGCTTACCCACAATCTAGGTTTCTTTGCCTGAGGTCAACCGACAAAATTGAAAGTAAAACAGCGATAAGGGGTTCTCTGTTTCTGATTATCAATATGTGCTAAAGCAAAATCAATTTTGAGGTTGAATTACCAAAATTATAATTTGGTGCAATATAACAAGTAATAATTTAGAGGTTACATAAATTATTTGAATGTAAACCATAATACAATAAGAAAGATTTTTTTAATAATACTACAAAGTGTTTATTGTTCACTGTGGACCTGACAGATAACAAAGGATGTAAGTTTAGAAATTACAGTAGGAAAAGGCATAAGGCATATTTACCGTGTCCAAGTCGACGAACCATGTGTAGCATGAACTGTAGTCAAAAAAAAAAAATGTTATGTGTAATGTATGGCCCTCTACTGAGAATTACCATGTGGTGACTCCTGTGTGTTGGATGCAGTAAAATGTGTGTAGAACACCTAAAAGCAGCCAATTAGTTTATATTAAATTAACGCAAAAAGAAACATGGCGATAGCAAGGTGGGATGAATGGCTAAACAGAGTAGGAGTAAAAGTACCTGAACTCCACAAAGGCAAAATTATAGTAGTATGTTTAGAAGTATATAATATTATTAGAGCATTCTCGGATTGCCCTAATAATTTTGGGGAAATAAGAACAAAGAGTATAGGACAGCTTTAAGTCTGATGCACGATATAAGGTGTGGCTTGAGTAAGCCCGGGATCGCAAGCCCGTTCCTATAGTAGGAGCCTGAGCTCAATTTGATGTCTCTTTTCCATGAACTTATGGTTTATGGTATATATGCAATGTCATAATAAAAATTAAGATTAAAAAAAAAAAAAAAAAATATATATATATATATATATATATATATATAAAATTGTAACAGGTTTTCCAGGCCATAATGCACCAAGAAAGAAAAATGTACAGTGTTCTCCCCAGGACCTATTGAATGGGCGCACCACCCGGTGAACTTAACTGACTGCAAAGCTAAAATTTAAGCGATTCTCACGGTACCATATGGTACTACTCACTGATATCTCAATAAATATTAATTTGAACATATTGTCACATTGATGTCAATTGACATCAATGTGACAGGAGCATATAATGTTAAATTATGCAATTAATTTTTGCTCTGTATCGCTTTAGTCACATTTATAAATAACAGAAAATTTTATAATATTGCAAAGTATTACACTTCCCCACTCAGCTACTTCATAATACCACCCAGCTGGAAAAATTTTATGGAAAGAACACTGGTGTATCCTATATACATAATATACATAGCTCTAGGACCTATGAATATGACACCATAATTGGTACAATGGGTTCTGGAAGGAGGTTTTTTGAAATTTATTATATTTATAACCTTCCTAAAGTGGTATTTCAGGTAAGTGATAGGGAAATTATTTTGGACCAGTTTATTGCGCAATGCTTTAACGTTTGCTGCAGAAGTTATACTTTTATTGCAAATGGAAGTAATCCTGAGGCATTGGGATAGAATGATATTTCCATGTACTGATTTAGATATGTTAGATTCCCAGTTTGTAGGGCAGAAGTTGAAGTTAATGCATCTCTTTTGTTATATACATGTGGAAATGTTTTTTCTGGTAAAGTTTTGCAATTATACAGGATGCTGGACTTCCCATAGGGGGTGCCTTTCACTTGCAGGTATAATGAGGTTCCATTGTATACATAATTATTAAAAACACATAAGGTGATTAGGGTAACCCAGTAGGTTGATTCAAGATTTATGGCATTTTTGTGTTCCTTGTATAGTTTGCTGAGAACTTGTATAGTTTGCTGAGAACCTAATTAAATTGTTGAGATTGATAGTTGTGAATAAGCAATTAAAGTTAAATGTTTGTATTTGTGTTATATTGTTATTTTTTATGGCATTTATAATAGGTACATTGTTATTTATGATGATACTTTTATTCATGCTATTTAGTATTGTTTTCAGTAATATTTCTAGGGTGTTACCTGGAGCTTTAGCATAACTGTCTCTACATGATGTTATGAATCAGAATGCAATAGGTGATTTATGAAATTTTGATATACAGTATACAGGGTGTTTCAGTTAAACGTTTCAGAACTTCTAAGAGGGGTAGGGTACATCCTGACAACTCGAAATCATATAGCAATGTGGGGTCGGAAATGCTTTCCTGAAGCGGTGTTGTACACAGAAGCACCATAAAGAAAAGAGACCGTAAGTGAGAAATCGTTTTAATAATACATGAAAAGAAGCAAAAGGTACATGGATTAAAGTAAGTGTTCGAAGTTTCTTCCACGGGCTACAATGCACGCCTCACATCTCCGACGCATGGACATCCGAACATTCTGGAATACTCCAGGCGAATTTCGAATTTCTTCGGCAGCTACTGCGATTCTTGCAACCAGCTCCTCAGCATTGTCAACAGGGGTGTCATAAACTAGCGATTTCATATGACCCCAGAAATAAAAATCAAGACATGATAGGTCGGGTGACCGAGCAGGCCAACGCACGGGACCACCACGTCCGATCCACTGTTGACCAAATGTGACATCCAGGTAGTTACGAACATCTCCGCTATAATGGGCAGGGGCTCCATCGTGTTGGAACCACATTGTCTGTTGCGTCGATGCAGAAATCTGTTCATCTCTCAAAAGTTGTGGCAATACTTGCTGCAGAAAGAAAAAGTACATAGGTCCGGTTAGACGACACGGTAACAGGTAAGGTCCGATGAGGTGATCTCCCATATTACCGGCCCATACATTGACCGAAAATCGAATCTGTGCTGCACGACATCGTATTGCATGCGGGTTTTCGACCGCCCAGATATGGTCGTTATGTGTGTTGAAAATTCCTTCCCTTTTGAAGGATGCCTCATCGGAAAACAACACTTCAGCAGGAAAAAGGGGATTTGTAGCACATTTTCCAAGGTACCACTGTGCGAAAGCAATACGAGGTGCATAATCCTCCGGCTGCTGTGTCTGGACACGCTGCACGTGAAACGGATGCATGTCTTGTTCTCGGAGAATCCTCCAGACGCTGCAATGGGAAACCCCGACTGCGTTTGCTAGACTTCGTGTACTCGTTCTTGGATTCCCCTGTACATGCTGCAGCACATTCTGTTCGACAGCTGGAGTCCGTGCTGTTCTTACCCTGTCCCTGTCAGCTCTTTCAAATGAACCCCTCTCAGCTAACCTCTGGTTCAGTCTTGCAAAGAAATTATGACTGGGAATACGCCTCGTCGGATATCGTTCCGCGTACAAACGCTGTGCGGCTGGCCCACTACAATTTGCACCCCCGTACGCCAAATGCATATCGGCTAACTCTGCGTTCGTGTAATCATCCATCCTACTAACTTGGCATTCTTGTTCAAGAAATTCGAAATTCGCCTGGAGTATTCCAGAATGTTCGGATGTCCATGCGTCGGAGATGTGAGGCGTGCATTGTAGCCCGTGGAAGAAACTTCGAACACTTACTTTAATCCATGTACCTTTTGCTTCTTTTCATGTATTATTAAAATGATTTCTCACTTACGGTCTCTTTTCTTTATGGTGCTTCTGTGTACAACACCGCTTCAGGAAAGCATTTCCGACCCCACATTGCTATATGATTTCGAGTTGTCAGGATGTAACCTACCCCTCTTAGAAGTTCTGAAACGTTTAACTGAAACACCCTGTATAAATAGATACTTTCTGTTATTGCAGTTTAATTTTAATTTTTTAAGTAAAGCTATTAGTTTTTTGCTTATTACATTAGGAAAAGATGCTATGTATTTGTATGTGCTGCTAGATTATAATTCATACTTAATTTCTATTATTACGTGCTGCTTTGTCAACTGGTGTAATAACAAAGTTATTATGTATTTCTTTGAGTTGCTTATTGATTAGTTTTGTGTTATGCTGTTTGTCCTGTCTGATTTGCTGATGGTCATATTTGCAACTTATGATATTTAGTATTGTGAACAGCCACATATGGTATGCCTCAACAGGAATATTGTGTTTGTATGAGGATTTTATGCAGTATTGTAATAAATCATGGTATTACTGTTTTCAGAATGTTGACTTATTTAGCATTAGCATTAGTAGAGGCATTTGATGCAAGAAAGCAAGCTTATGTAGCATCAGCCAAAAAAAAAAAAAAAAAAAAAACACTTCCACTTCACCCCTCCATTCATTCAAAATACCTGTCCAGCTCAGCCTTAAACTTATTTAGGCTATCAACCTCCACCACAAGGGATGGAAGTCTGTTCCACCAACCAACCACCCGCTGGCTAAAGGCAAATTTCCGCACGTCTATCCTACATCTGTCTTTCCTCAATTTGAATTTATGCCCTCTCAGGTGATTTTTCTGAGCAAGAGGAAGAATCCCATCAGCATTGAGCATGCTTAAACCATTCAAGGCTTTATACACCTCTATCAGATCACCTCGCTGGTGCCTAGTCTCCAGACACTGTAATTTGCAAAACTTAAGCCTTTCTTCGTAAGAGCACCCCTTTGTTCCATTCACTAATCTTGTTGCCCTTCTCTGTACTCGTTCCAGCAGCTCTACATCCTTCTTGAAATGAGGCCTCCAGACCTGTATACAGTACTCTAGGTGTGGCCTGACCATCGCCTTATACAATGGAATAATCACCTCCTTATCCCTGCTGGAAAAATTCCTGTATATCATTGACAATACTCCATGAGCTACTCTTGCAGCCCGTCTGCACTACTCAGAGAACTTCATATCTGCCTGCACAACCACCCCCAAGTCCCTTTCATTCTCTACCACTGTCAGTGTTGTACCACAGAGTTGATACGTTGCTCTGGGGTTGCTGTTTCCCATGTGTAGTACTTTACATTTGTCAATGTTAAACTTCATTTGCCACCTCTCAGCCCATCTGCTCAACCCTTCCAGATCCTGTTGCAGCAGCATAGTGTCAGTAGTGTCCTTGACAACCCTGCCAACCTTTGTATCGTCTGCAAACTTGGAGATTAAGCCCGATATACCATCATCAATATCATTTATAAATACAGAAAACAATAATGGACCCAACACTGAGCCCTGAGGGACTCCACTAATAACATCAGTCCACGATGAGCAGTGTCCATTGATTACCACTCTCTGTCTTCTCCCCCTCAACCACCCCTTTATCCATAGCAGCAATTTGCCTCCAATGTCACACTGCTCCAATTTGTGTAGCAGTCTTCCATGTGCAACAGTATCAAAAGCCTTTCTAAGATCCAAGTATATAATATCAAAGTTATTCCCTGCATCCAGTTCTTTTGTGACTGCATCATAGTATCCAATCAAGTTGGTCAGGCAAGACTTCCCCTTAACAAAACCATGCTGTGTCTGAGCTATAACTGAAGTCTTGTCTAAATGATCCTGGAGTGCTTCTTTAACCAGTGCCTCCATTAATTTTCCTGGAACAGAAGTTAAGCTCAGAGGTCTATAATTACTTGTGTCAGCCTTTGATCCTCCTTTGTGAATTGGGGTCACATTTGCACATTTCCAGTCTATGGGTACCTCCCCTGAGTCCAAAGAAGCTCTCATAATTATGGCTAAGGGTTTGCTTACTTCCTTTGCTGCCTCCTTTAATATAACTGGATAGATCCCATCCACCCCGGGTGCCTTTCTTGTGTTTATCTTCAACAGTTTCTCCTCCACTTTACTCCCAGTTATTTCAAGATTCTGTAGCTTACTGCTAGAGTTGAATACACCTCTGGCATTCCCCTTGCTGAATAACTCCTCATGTGTGAATGTCGATGCAAAATATTCATTTAGTTTGTTAGCTACCTGAGCAGGATCATCAACACTTGACCCATCAATATCAAGTGGACCAATCTGATTCATCCCCTTCCTTCTAGAGTTTACATAAGTAAAGAACTCTTTGCTGTTTTTCTTTGCATCCCTTGCCAAGGATTTCTCGTAATCTGCCTTCGCCTGCCTAACCTCCTTTGTAACTTGGTTGCATATCAACTTGTATCTATCATAGGCTTCTGTGTCATGTGTTAATTTGTATGTATCCTATGCATTTTTCTTCTCTGCCATATGCCTCATTAGTTCATCTGACATCCATTTTGGCCTAAACCTTGAACAATATTTCTTAGTTGGTATGTAAAGCCTAGTAGCTTCCAAGATAAGTTCTTTGAATGCTTCCCATTTTGAATTTGCTGTTGGTAACATCATCAGTTGGTCCCACTGTATAGAATTTAAATACTGTCTCAGTCCATCGTAGTCGCCTTTACGGAAGCAATAACCCTTCCCTTTACCCCTAATGGTAGTTACCTCTTTGAGTAAATCCCACTTCAGCACACTGTGATCACTGCCACCTAGTGGTTCATTTATCTGCAGATTCTTAATGCATGAAGAATCACTGCTGATAATCAAATCAAGAGTATTACTCCCTCTAGTTGCCTCCCGAACATGCTGATGTAGAAAACAATCATCCAATAAATCCACAAAAGCCCTGCTAGTGTGTGAGTAACCAGCCCCCAAAATCCAGTCAATATCTGGGAAATTAAAATCTCCCATTATAAGACACTCTGATTTACTGGCCCACTCTATTTCCCTGTACAGTTCCTTATTATACTCATCAGAGTCATTAGGCCTATAGCACACTCCTACTCTCAATTTTGATCTCCCAATGTTTATGTCACACCAAACTGACTCCACACTGCACTGTCCAGCGATGTCGATTGGCTTCACTTCCTTGGTTTTTATGTGTTTCTTAACTAATAGCATAACACCTCCCCCCTTCCTATCCTGTCTATCCTTTCTGTAGACGTTGTACTCTCCAAATTGCAGTTCCGCATCCCTTATATCTGTGTGACACCACGTCTCTGATATCCCAACAATATCTGCCTTCGATGTTTTGAGCAATACCTCAAATTCATCAAATTTATTTACTAAACTCCTAGCATTGGTGTACACGCAAGTATACCTGCACCTGTTTCTATTCTTAGCTACCCTAACACAACCCATGTGTTTACTTGTACCGCAATGGCTCCCAGCAGTCTCTGAAATACCATGCATCTTGTTTTTCAGGCTTCTGCTCATTCTAATAGAAGCAGTGCAAGAATCTCTTTCACCTCTGCCAGTGGCTACTGTCAATCTATTGGTCTTTGTCTCCCCCCAAGCTAGCAGTTTTCCGACCCACCTAACACTGCCTCGATAGCATCAGCAAATATTCTTGCACCCTTTCTATTTAAGTGTATCCCATCCCTTTAGAAGCAATCTCTCCTGTTAACAAGTACAGTCCAGGCTGAAAAAAATTCTACCCCTTGAGCCTTGCACAATCTTTCCAGGGCCGAATTGATCGACAAGGCTCTCATCATATACTCCCTCCTATCGTGTCTGGGCAGAATTGCAGACACTTTCAAATTCAACCCTAATTCTCGGCTTTTGTTCAACAGTGACCTGTGCTTGTTAAGTAATTCTGCCGGTCTCCTACTCTTAATATTATTAGTGCCAACGTGTACAACTATATCACCTTTAAGTGCCCTTAAAAGATGATATTCGCTCTACAACTTCATCAACCTTTGCCCCTGGCAGACATACCCTGGTCCCGTTCCACCTATCTGTTTTTACAAAGCATGTTCCCCGTTTCCCTGACAATAGAGTCACCAACAACTACTAGTTTCTTCGGGACCAGCGCATTCTGCCTTGGGTGTTGTCTCTGTGTCACGCGATGCCCAAGTGCAAGCTCTGGCGTTGATGTGGGCAGCTGAGAGCTTGATGGGCCCCTCAATTTAGTTTCTTCGAGGGCATCCACCCTGTCCTTCAAGCTCTCATATAGGCCCATAAGAACGCAGAGTTGTAACGCCGTATTTATTGGTAGGTTGGGCCGAAACTTAAAACCTAGTGATAAAATATCTCTAAGCTCAGGATATGGGATTATATTTATGTTGCCAGTTATAATGTGGGTCTACATATCTGCGCAAAGAAGGCTTGTGGCAAACACATATATCTTGTCCACTGCTAATATTGTGAAGGATGTTATTTCGTAATTACATTCTTTTAGGCTGAACGGTCTAGCATACTTAAATCCAATATTAATAGTTATGTTATTAATGGGTAGCAAATCATTATGAAGGTTAATTGTTTTATGTATATCCAAATTATCTATTCTATCATTTTGTTTTGAAAATATAGAACGAGTATAGAATTTTCTAGTTGCTTGTTAGTATGCAAAATTTTGATTCTAAATTTGCTAATGTCTTGTATATAAGGTGACTAGATCTAAAGCCATAATTATTGGCTTTGCTGCTTAGGGTTTTCAGTGCAGTAAGTTTAATACTGAAAAGTGTATTGTGTATTGAACTAATGTTCAATACAATACACTAATAGGATCGGTGTCCCATATTTTAAATAAATTTACAGTCCCCTAACTGTTCTCAGTTACCCTTGGCTGTTTTTGATCTAGCATATTTTCTTTTGTTTTTTTGATTTGTTCAGTTTAGCTATTTGCAACTTATTGTCTCAAGGAAGCCTTTCTTACAAAGAAAGGCTTAAGTTTTGCAAATTACAGTGTCTGGAGACTAGGCACCTAGAAAACACTTGGTTTTTATTGAAATCCTTAAAACTGATTGTGCGTAAGCAAAGATAAGTTTTGTATATAATCCTTTTATATACTAACTTTTGTACTGATTGAGGTGCATAAAGCCTTGAATGGTTTGAGCATGCTCAATGCAGATGGGATTTTTCCTCTTGCTCAGAATAATCGCCTGAGAGGGCATAAATTCAAACAGAGGAAAGACAGTTGTAGGATAGATGTGCGGAAGTTTGCCTTTAGCCAGCGGGTGGTAGATTGCTGGAACAAACTTCCATCTGTCGTTGTAGAAGTTGATAGCTTAAATAGATTCAAGGCAGAACTAGACAAACGTTTGGAGCGAGTGGATAGGTGAAATGAGAAGGGAGTGTGTGTATTATTATTTTTTATTTTTTTTATTTTTTTGCCGATGCTATATAAACTTGCTTTCTTGCATCATGTGCTAATGCTAAGGTGTAGTAGCATCCCATAGGGCACAGGGCAAAATGTTTTGTTCAAGAGATTGGTTAATTTCAGTTATTTCTTTACAAAAACTGGTCAGATTACAAGAACTAATAGTATTCTAGAAAACACTTGGTTTTTATTGAAATCCTTAAAACTGATTGTGCGTACGCAAAGATAAGTTTTGTATATTATCCTTTTATATGCTAACTTTTGTACATATTATCCTATATGTTTTCTATAGGTATATCGAGGTATATATCTTAACATGATTCTCCTACTATAATCTTCCCCATAATATTATAAAAATACTGTGTGTGTGTGTGTGTGTGTGCGCGCGTGCGCACGCACAAGCGCATATATAAAAGAGAAAAGGATGTCTTCTGAAACTTTAATCTTATTTCTTTGGCATCTTACTGAAAGGCACTGTTATTAAGTTTGTTGTTTGTTTTTTTTTTTTTTTTTTTTTTTTAGGAGCATTAGCAACTAAGGCCATATTGCTCCGGGATATGCGGTGGTCATTCCCTGACCTTTCCGCATCCTCCGTATTTGGTGGTCACGGGCTCGAACCCCGGTCTAATCAAGAAGTGTGTGCTACGCACTGCTGCTCCTTCCCACCTGGCTACGGAGGCGCCACTGTTATTTAGCTTTGCACAACACAAGTACTATGAAATAACAGCAATAAGAGACTATGAAATGACAGCACATAATATTATCCTGCTGTTGTTGTTGTTGTTATTTGGTTTTTAGGAGCATTAGCAACTAAGGCCATATTGCTCCGGGAATATACGGTGGTCATTCCCTGACCTTTCCACATCCTCCGTATTTGGTGGTCACGGGCTTGAACCCCGGGTCTAATCAAGAAGCATGTGCTACGCACTGCTGCTTCTTCCCGCCTGGCTACGGAGGCGTCTTATATTATCCTGCAATTCTATTTTACAACATAGCTATCACAGTATGCCTAACATTTAATTCATTAACAGAAATAAGCAAAAATTAGCAAAATTTAAAAAAATTCCAATTTTAACATAAGTTTATTTATTTATTTTTTGTAAAGAGAAAAAGATGGGGAAAAATTGAGTTTTTGAAAAAAATGAGAAACTCTTTGTCACCAATTATATTACAACTAGATGCACCCAGCGTAACATATGCTATCTTTCTGATTATGGCATAAATAGTTTAATGTAATCCTTCAGTCTTCACCTTTCTTGTTTAGTGGTGATATAATTCTACAGCAGTCACCTGTGGGATATATGCATTTGCAGGTGGTTTCCTCGTCTTCTCCAACAAATATTGCAGCAACTTTCGTTTTGGATGCAGGTGCTTTATATTGTCTTTTAACCATCTCATCCAATTGTTGCATTACTTCAACCATACACCCTTGGTTTGATTGTTTTTCAAGACGTTTTGTTGTTGTTTCAGCAGAATTGAAAATATAAAGTTGTCCATATCCTGGCTTATTTGCCTCGTTTGGATATAGCGCTCAGACCTAACGGTAAATCTGGCCACGTATTCCAAAACAGTATGGACCATTTCCAGGTGGTAGTTATTTGCTTCATGTGTATTCCCTGTAACCAGCTCTCATAATAGAGTAGGTGTCTCAGACAGTGGGTCGAGTGAAACTTTTCCATCATGACAGCATTAAATGTATTTATTCTATGTGTTTAATTCATGTCCCCAATATCTTGCATTGCAATATGCACAGTTGTAACACATATTTCTTATGTCATGCCCTTCCACATTAATTACAGCTTGTTGATTATTCGCATCTGGTACTTCTATTCGATTAGTCCTATGGCATCTTCTCATTTCCAATCTTGCTCCTCTTTCTTCAATGTTTTCTTGCCATCTTCGTAGATGTAGAGTCTTGTTTCAGTCCCTTAGTCTATTAGATCTCTCCTCTAATGTTTCATTAACATTTCTTCTACATTTGCTCAAAGTTCTTACACACTGTTCAGCCATTTTTACACTTCTTAAAACTTAGAACGGTTTATTAAAATTGAAGACAGATAAAATAAACAGTTAAAATAAACATGCATCGATAACTTTCAGGCATAGGTTGCCTTTCTTCAGTCAAAAAAATGTTAGTACAAAAATTAATAAAGAATGTCCGGTATGGTGGTCATGCATGTGAACTACGTATACAGGTGCTGGCAACAATTAGCAGTTGGAAAATTTGGGCAGCATACCTAAGTGTTTTATATTATATTACAATGGCGAGACAAAAGAATGGTCAAAATGAGCAAAAAATATGGTTATTTATTATTTGTTTGTTATTTGGTTTTTAGGAGCATTAGCAACTAAGGCCATATTGCTCTGTGAATATGCGGTGGTCATTCCCTGACCTTTCCGCATCCTCCGTATTTGCTGGTGATGGGCTCGAACCCCGGTCTAATCAAGAAGCGTGTGCTACGCACTGCTGCTCCTTCCCACCTGGCTACGGAGGCACCTCAAAAAATATGGAGTCTCCATCATAAATCCAGAGTTGGAAACTATCTGATTTGCATGCTGTTTAGAATAAATAACCGAGAATAATTCACAGTTTCTATCTTTTTTGCCTACAAACTTTAAACAGTGAATGCAAAAAATACAGAAACCATTAAATGTTGAAATAAAAATGGAGGTTTTAAAGTTTTGGTGAAAACAGTATTCAGCATGGATCCAGACTTTGAAAGAAGCTTCAAGTTCAAAATAAAACTGGATGATCTGCTGAGTAATCACAGAGTAGAAACCTTTGCCAAAGATGTCTCGTAATCTGCCTTCACCTGTCTAACCTCCTTTGTGACTTGGTTACAGACTAGCTTATATCTACCATAGGCTTCTGTGTTGCCTAATAATTTATATGCATCCCATGCATTTTTCTTCTCTCCCACGAGTCTCATTAATTCATCTGACATCCATGACAGTATTTCTTAGTTGGTATGACTATCAAAGTGTTCACATCCATACTAGAGAGCATCTGCTCTAGAGAGGTCACTTAACATTTAATTTCAAATACTTATGGCCAGGACTGGAGCCTGACTGTCCACAACAATGGAAGTGTTCGCTTTAGTGAAGTGTCTCTTAAAAAATTTTCACTGTATTACTGAAGTTTCAGTTAAGATTACATATTCTTGTATATTTGTATAAGAATAAGAGAAATTTTACCTCAATATGATACGTAGAACATTTCTGTATGACAGTCTCCAGAAATTAAAACATTATTGCTCATGTATGTTTTGAAATTTATTTCACTAAATTTTTATTTAATAACCTTTGAGTTTTAATATGCTACTAAGCAATTATAGCATAATACATACTGATAAAATAAGTTTGAAAATGTGGTATGGGGGGGGAGTAAGCATTGAGAATTTATAGTTTTATGGAACTTAACCCCTGATTGTTTTTGAAAATGTGCATGCTATAGTGTGCATTTCTATGTACTGTTTTTTCAGAATGTATGTTGAGCATTAATAGCAGAATGAACCTTATGCTATGTGGCTAATTAGCATTAGCCGCATAGCATAAGGTAGCCACAGCCAAAAATAATAAATAAAAAAGTTAAATAAAATATAAAAAAGAATATACATTTTCTACCCTCATGTAGAACTGTCAAGTTGAGCTTTGAATTTCCCCACGTTATCAGCCTCAACCACTGATTAAAGTAACTTATTAAAGTAATTAACAACTTGCTGGCTATATGAAAACTTCTACAATTCAGTCTAAACCTCTTCCCCATAATTTGAATTTATGGCCCCTGGTCTTGAAATTATTTATAGCCGTGAAATTTTGCTGTCATTCATTTTACTATCTCCTCTCAGAGCCATATAGACTTCAATCAGGTCTCTAAGCTACCTGGTTTCCAAATGCTGTAGGACATATTTCGAAGTCTTTCCTATATGGGCTACTGCAGATCTTGCTAAGCAGGTTGCTTATCTTCAAAACCTTTCAAGAAGCTCTATATAGTTTTTTAGCTTGGTTTTCATATTCAGACAGTATTCCAATGTGGGCTTACAACTGCCTTAAATGGTGGGATTATGAACACCTTCCCCATCTAGTAGTTCATGGATGCCATGGTTTTGGTGCTAAGGCCAATGGACTAAGTCCAAACCGGATGAAACAGCCATATGCTATCAGAATGCCTCCATTTTCATGGCAGAGACAATACACTCCAGCAGGAAACACATTCCTGAAAATCTTCATGCCTAATCACATCTGTCAGGAGAAAACTGTGTAGACAATTTGTCACTCAGTTGCACCTTCTGCTACAGTTAGTCCATGAATCTTGGAAATTACGCCACTCCAAACACTGTTTTGCACTGTGACTGTGATATTAGGCTTATGCAGCTACCTTACTGCTGAACTCAAGACTATGCAACTCCTTATGGATGGTTGACAATGATTTTTTTAAAATATTCTTGGGCCTGTCTCATGGATCTGTTCCATGATGTTTTCTTCAGATGAGATGCACAAATGCATGATGAGTTTGAGGCTATCCAGATATTCATTTTGCTGTGATGTCACTTGTCTTCCATCTTTAAATAACATCCAAAATAGTGGATTTTGGGAGGTTCAGGTGAGTTACATATATAGAAAATTTATTGATCAATGTGGCATCTGACTCTCCCCACCACCCTATGTTGAAAGTCTGTAAAAGTTCTTTCCATGGTCCACACCACTAACTTAGGTAATACTGCTGTACTAGACAGATCCATGAAATTTATACTAGTATGTCTGATCTGACACACACGAATGAAGGGCTCCTCTATACATTTGGTTATATGATATAAAAGCCTATATTATATGAGGTCATTAACTATTTGTAAATAACTCTATAAACACTTAATGTAAGAAAAATGTACATCAGTACATTCCAACTAGCGCCTCTGTAACCAGGTGGGCAGGAGCAGCAGTGTGTAGCCCATGCTTCTCGATTACACTGGGGTTTGAGCCTGTGACCACCAAATACAGAGGATGCAGAAAGGTCAGGGAATAACCACCGCATATCCCCGGAGCAATATGGCCTTAGTTGCTAACGCTCCTAAAAACCAAATAACAACAACAACATTCCAACTTCAAAATAAGCCACTTATTACACTCATGGATGAACACAAAGTAGCTAAGTTCATACCTCAATCCTCCAAATATGTACAGAGAAAACAACTGGCTCGGGGACACTTATTCATAAGAAACAGCAGTAACACTGGATTATTAACTACGATTTTAATCAGTTGTTTCTTTCCCTATTTGTAATTTGAAAGAATTTCCCTTTATTTCAATTACACATCCAATTGCAGACATGAAAACAACAGTAGTGAAGACTGCATTCAGACCTGAGACTGTATTCTTACATCATATTAGTTTCATATACATAATGTGCTTACTTGGCTCTGCTAAATAATACATCTTTTGACAATATTTATTTACAGTTTTACAATGAGAATTGGCTTTGTGAGTAATCAAAAATTAAAGTTTATTCAAGTGGCAGAGATGTCTTCAAATTTTCACATATTTTATACTATGTACATAGCAGCTTTCACAGGATATATTATAAATAGAAACTGCAAAATGAAGTGAGTATTTGACAGGATATGACAACTATTTGTATGATGGTCTCATTTCAAACATTTCTTTTACATGCTTTTCCAATACTTTTTGCAGTAACAGATGTGGACATTATGATCGCAAGGCCAAACCAAATAATGGTTGCAACAGCCTTGAATACATTAAGAATAAAAAACAGCTAACAGACTGCTCAGACATTTGTTCAGTGAAAAGGTTACAGAGTTAACAATATTTAGGTTTTGGAATAACCAAAACACATATTACATTAGAAACAAATAAGAAACATCATCACTTACAATCAATTAAAAATAACTACTGGAAATTTCTGACAACTTCAACCCAAAAAAAAAAAAAAAATGTATATCTTACCATTAAGAAGGTCTATGACAGATTTTACTATTCCTGATTCTGCTAACAGTGTTGCACATGCTTCATCAACTGCTACTGTACCAATCAGAATAATAACTTCTAGAACAAGGTCATCCTCACAGGTTTCTATTAAAAAATAATAAATAAATAAATATATATATAAATAGGGTCAGCCATGATATATACACACCGCACCATAAAAATTAATATTAAATTTAAATAAATTATTTTAACTGATTTAAGCAATCCTTACCTACTTTTCACATGTACCACATGGTGCATGTATTTCATGTCAGAAACAGAAGCTATACAGTAAATGTTTGTTTCCTCCTTTGATTTTAGCGGCTGGCCCTCAAAAAAGAAGCTGAAATCACAGGACGAACAGCACTAAGTTATTCTTATTAATTCTGATTATTCCTCATTACTTCTCCTTTATCTTATCTCCCTTCTTTGTTAACTGTGATAGTGATCACAGTTCCGTTCGCCCTTTGTTCTCCATAACTAGCATTACTAGTAACATAACGTTAGCATATTGCCCTTCACGACTACTAACTTATGTAGAAATTATGGTCGTTGGGTACTTTCTGCATATAGCAGTGTCCCAGGTCCATAATCCTTTTTTTTTTTTTTTTTTTTTATTTCTGATATTAATATCTTAAACTGTTGCTTCCTTTAAAACATATATATATATACATACAAAAGATAGATTTCCAGAGTTCAAAAACAGATTTAACCCAAAAGTGCATGTTCGCCCCCTCCCCAGGTGATAATTCGTTCCAACCTATTACTTATTGGTTGGAAGCAAATTTTTTTGCACATTTGTCACTCGATGATGCAGTCATCCTTTTTCAATTTAAGTTTATTTCCAATTTATGTGTGCTGTCCAAAAAGGAATAAGGATGGCATCATAATTTAGTTTTACTCAATCCATTTAAAGCCTTCAATGCTTCTCACATGCGCTTCATTTCAAAGTGCTACAATCTGAAGGCTTGCATAGTAGGAATACCCTTTTTTTGTGTTCTCGGCTAACCTTGTGCTTCTCTGCACCTAGCTACAATCTAGCTCTACAAGTAAATGTTTGATAAATCATCAATAGGACACCACAGGCCTTCTTTGCAGCCTCTGTACACTGCAAGAACTTCATGTCCACCTGTATTGTAATTCCCAAATCCCTTTCCTCCTCTAATGTTATTAATTCAACCCCATCCAGTGTATAAATTATTTTGGGTTTGCTATTCCCCAAGTTAAAGACATTGCATTTTGCTGCACTACCCCTCTCCCATTTTATCATTGCATCCAGCTACCTCCACAGGTTCTATGCTGCCATGAGTAAGTTCTTCCCCCATATCATATGGGAAAAGCTTTTGTCACACTCAGGGTGCTTCTGATAAGAAGCAGGACCCCCCCTCATTCTATCCTTCTTAAATGCTTTATATATACCATAGTGAAACGCACTGTCCCCTATATTTTGGGGTGACACCACATTTCCTAGCCTTATTATTGTCAACATCTGATTAGTTTACCTAATCAGGATTTCAAATTCAATCACTTTATTTACTGATACAGTGAATAAATTTAAACAGAAAAGAAATTTATCGTGAAACCTCTTATAGTGTACACCACTGGAGCAGAAAAAAAGTGTCCACTTTGCTAAGGTCAGTGTACATGTAGTTAGTTTCAATAATTTGGGAAACTGAAATTCACTAACTGGTTACTTAACAGACTTTTTTTATTGCTTATCATTACACATTTTGTTTCAATTAACCTTTAATAAATAATATATAATTAATTTTTAATAAATAAACTTTTATTTGTGTTATTTATTATAAAACATCAACTTTTAGTAACACTTTAAGATTACAAATTAAAAAAAAAAAAAAAAACACACAACCAGAAATCATAAAATTCAAGTAATAACTACAATAGGTATAAACAGATAGTTTGTGGCAAAGTCGTAAACAAGGGAAAAGAAGCAGCATTACTTGTCGTCCATGGAAGATTTTGTGTGCCTATTATCTTGCAACCCCCGCTGTCTTCACACCCGACCCTCCAAAAAAAAAAAAAAAAAAAGAAAAGAGAGAGACACCAAATGTTTAGTTTGTTTTAGTGCGTCAGCATCAATTGTTGTGTTCTGTTGCACCGCAAAAGGACAAATTTTGTTTCGTTTTTTATGTCAGGAATGTGGGAATATTTTTTTTATAGTAACTTTTTTTTTTTTTTTTTTTTGTTTAGAAATCGTGAAAATGATGGGTAAACGCAAGAGTTGCTTTCCATTAAACAAAAACTTGAAATTATTCAAAAGTTTGAAAATGGTGCATCCATTAAAAATCTAAAGAACCATTACAATGTTGGTGACCAAACCATAAGCAACATTATAAAAAATAAAGGGAAACTATTAGATTTAAAATAAATATAGTAAAAAATAGGAAAGAAAAGGAAAGCAATCGATTTGGATCAGAAATAATAAGAAAATTAAAATAATAATGAGGATTGTGAAAATGGCCAAACATTAACAAGTATCAAGTGGAATTCAGATTTGTCAGTGGCAACGGTGAACACAATAAAGGAGAAAGACAGAATATGAGAAGCGGTGAAGCAATCAGCACCAATGAAGTCAACTTTAATAACCAGGGCTGCAAATACATATCAGTTTTTACAGTACTGATTTACTTCACCGCTGTCCCCAGTTAAATTTTTTAATTGAATATTTAATATAACATGCATTTTTTCTTCCTTTTATGTTTTCTTTTCTTATGTGCCACTCTGCTTACTTCACTGCTGTCCCCAGATAAATTTTTTAATTGAACTAATTAAAAATATATAAATATTTTTTTTCTGAGGATATTATGTGGTTTTTAAAAATTTGACATATCAGGGATATAGTAGCAATATTTTATTTGTCATTCCGGAGTTATGCAAAACTCAACTATGTAAGAATTCCTGGAATGTATCTCTTACATATGTTTTGGATTTACTGTATTTTTGGATTAACTGGGAAATCGATTATCCGGGTATTTTTTTTTACCATCTATCCCGGAAAATCGAGAATCTACTGTACTTTAAATGCCATAAGATGTGCAAATGTATCCCTAATTCACAAATAGGGATCAGATGGTGACACGAGTAATTACAGGCCTGTCAGTTTAACTTCTGTTCCACGGAAAACAATGGAGTCACTGGTTAAAGAGCAATACAGGATCACCTAGACAAGACTCCAGTTACAGATCAGACACAGCATGGCTTTAAGGGAAAGCCTTGTCTGACAAATCTGATTGGATACTTTGATGTCATCTCAAAGAAACTGGATGCAAAAAATAATTTTGATATCATAGTACTTGGATATCAGGAAAACTTTTGATACTGTTGCAGAGGGAAGACTACTGTACAAATTGGAGCAGTATGGCATTAAGGACAAGTTGCTGCTATAGATAAAGGGATGGTTGAGTTGGAGAAAACAGAGTAATAATCAATGGACACTGCTATTTGTTTACTAATGTTATGAGTGGAACCGACCAGGGTTTGGTGTTGGGTCCATTGTTTTCTATATTTATCAATGATATTGATGAAGGTAATCAGGCTTAATGCCCAAGGTTTGCAGATAATACGAAAGCTATAAGGGGTGTTAATGACAACAATGACAGTACACTAATGCAACAGGATCTAGAAAAGTTAGGCAGATGGGCTGACAGGTGGCAACTCAAGTTTGACAAATGCAAAGTACTGCATATGGGTAGCAATAACCCCAGAGTATGTATCAACTGTGAGGTACTACACTCAGGGTAGTAAAGAATGAAAAAGACTTGGGGGTAATTGTGCAGTCAGATATGAAGTTCTCTGAGGAGTGCAGACAGGCTGCCAGAGGTGGTCATGGGCCTTGTCAATGATATATATGGGAATTTTGCTAATAGGGAGGAGGAAGTGATTATGCTTTTGTATAAGGCAATGGTTAGGCCACGCCACAGGTCTGGAGGCCTCATTTTAGAAAGGATGTAGAGTTGCTAGAATGAGTACAGTGAAAGGTAACAAGATTGGTGAGGGGGGAACAAAGGGATTCTCTTACCAAGAAAGGCTTAAATTCTGCAAATTGCAACATCTGGAGACTAGGCAGATATGAGGTGATCTGATTGAGGTGTATAAGGCCTTGAATGGCAGGATTGAGGTGTATAAGGCCTTATACACCTCTGATTGAATGTATAAGGCCTTGTTGAGCAGGCTCAATGTTAATACAATTCTTCCTCTTGCTCAGATTACAAACCTTGGGGGGGGGGAATAAATTCAAATTGAGGGAAGGACAGTTGTAGAATAAATATTTGGAAATTTGCCTTTAGAGAGCAGGTAGTTGATTGCGTAAATAAATTCAAGGAAGAACTGGACAAACTTTTAGAGCGAATGGTTGTGTGAAATGGGATATATATATTTTTTTTGGCTAATGCTGTATAAGCTTGCTTTCTTGCATCATATGCCTGTATTAATGCTAAAGTCAATTGTGCCAGTTTCTTTAGTAATTTCTCTAGCTTTGGTGTGAATCATAGGCCTAGAGATGGGAATGTTTTGACTGCTTACCAAACTTAACCACTCAAAAGTCAATTTATCTATCAAAGCATCTTTTGCCATGAGAAAATGTGTGGTATACTTTCCATTTACATTTTCCCACCACTATGTTAACAAAGTTTCTTGATTTTTAATAACTGCTGCTCTGCTGCTGAAGTCTTTCCAATTTTGAAATGATCAGGAAACTTACAAACTCCACACTTTTATTTTCTAGAATATTCTATCACTTCTACTTTTTCTTTCAGAGTTAACTGTTTTTGAGACATACTGTAGTACAGTATGAGAATGCAAATTTAAATTCTTACCTGGCCTGGATCTTTGCACAGAACTTCATGATCATCCAGAATCTGTACACTTGAAATTTACTACAATATTGTAACAACCACATGCTCTGAGGAAACAAAACTGATTCTTAAAGAATAGAGAGAGAGAGAAGGTAGTGCCAGATATGCAAATTGCTTTTATAACATTTTGAAAATCTATACACACAATATGCTTAGTGGTGATAGACAACTGACCAGTTTCAAAGTGTCCAATTAAGTTTCACTGACAGTGAAACTTAGTCTCTTGTTTTAATAACTACATTATTACAACAAGAGATGCAAGTCTGTTCCAGCAATCAACTACCTGCTGACTAAAAGCAAATTTCCACACATCTATTCTACAACTGTCTTTACTCAATCTGAATCTATGGCCCCTCAGGTTCTTAATCTGAGGAAGAGGAAGAATCGCATCAGTATTGAGCTTGCTCAACCCGTTAAAAGCCTTATACACCTCAATCAGATCACCTCGCATGTGCCTAGTCTCCAGGCACTGCAATTTGCAGAACTAAAGCCTTTCTAGAATATTCTATATATTCTATATAGAATATATAGAATATTCTATATATTCTATATATTCATTCTAGCAACTCTACATTCTTCCTAAAATGAGGCCTCCAGACCTGTACTCAATATTCAAGGTGTGGCCATTTCCACTGACCATTTCCTTGTACAACAGAATAATCAGCTCCTTGTCCCTACTGGCAAAATTCCAATATAGCATTGACAAGACTCCATGACTTGCTGTGGCAACCTGTCTGCACGGCGCAGTGAACTTCATATCTTACTGCACAATTACTCCCAATTCTTTTTCATTTTCTACCACCCTAAGTGTAGTACCACACAGTTGGTATGTTTCTCTTGGGTTACTGTTACCCACATGCAGTACTTTTCATTTGAAAATGTTAAACTTCACTTACCACTTCTCAGCCCATTTGCCCAACTTATCTAGATCCAGATGCAGTGTCATACTGTCTTTACTGTCATTAACAACCCTGCCAACCTTTGTATCATCTGAAAACTTGGACATTAAGCCTAATATAGCTTTATCAATATCACTGATGAATACACAAAACAACATGTCCCAAACCCTTGGGAACTCCACTAATAACATTAGTCCTCGAAGAGCAGTGTCCATTGATTATCACTCTCTGTTGTCTCCCACTTAACCATCCCTTTATCCATTATAGCAACTTTCCCTTAATGTCATATGGCTCCAATCTGTACAGCAGTCTTCCATGTGCAACAGTATCAAAAACTTTCAAAAACAAGATTATACAGCATCAGCGATATAAAAAAAAATAATAATATAAAAAAAAAAAAACTTTCCCTTTCACTGATCCATTCATTCCAAATGTTTGTCTAGTTCTGCCTTGAATTTATTTAAGTTATAAACTTCCACAACAACAACAGATGGGAGTTTGTTCCAGCAATCAACTACCCGCTGGCTAAACGCAAACTTCCACACATTTATTCTACAACTGTCTTTCCTCAGTTTCAATCTATGCCCCCTCAGGTTTGTAATCTGAGCAAGAGGAAGAATCCCATCAGCATTGAGCCTGCTAAATCCATTCAAGGCCTTATACACCCCAATAAGATTGCCTCGCAAGTGCCTAGTCTCCAGAAGCTGCAATTTGCACAACTTAAGCCTTTCTTCATATGAGCACCCCTTTGTTCCCTTCAACAGTCTTGTTACCCTTCTCTGTACTCGTTCCAGCAACTCTACATCTGTCCTAAAATGAAGCTTCCAGACCAGTGTGCAGTATTCAAGGTGTGGCCTCACCATTGCCTTATACAAGGGGATATAATCACCTCCTTATCCCTGCTCAAAAAATTCCTGAATATCACTGACAAGACCCCATAACCCACTATGGCAGCCAATCTACACTGCTCAGAAAACTTCATATCTAACTGCACAATTACTCCCAGGTCTCTTTCATTCACTACTACCCTGAATGTAACACCACATAGTTGGCACATTTCTCTGGGATTATTGTCAATGTTAAACTTCAGTTGCCACATCTCAGCCCATGTACCCAACTTTTCCAGATCCTCTTGCAGCAGCATACTGTCATTATTGTTCTTAACAACCCTGCCAACCTTTGTATCATCTGAAAACTTTGACATTAAGCTTGATACTTCATCAGTATCATTGATAAATATAAAAAACAACAATGGGCCCAACACTGACACCTGAAGGACACCACTAATAACATTAGTCCACGTAGAGCATTACTCATTAATCACCACTCTGTCTTCTCCCACTCAACCATTATTTTATCATTGTAGCAACTTGCCCTTAATCCCACACTGCCTCCAATTTGTACAGTAATCTTCCACATGCAGCAGTATCAAAAGCTTTCCTGAAATCCAAGTATATGATATCAAAATACAGTGGATTCCGGTTATTTGGGCCACCGGTTAATCGGGGCAGCCGTTTATTTGGGACAAATCTTAAAAAACAGAACCCAATCGAGAAAATAGCCAGGATTTACTTCGCTTAATTGAGACAAAATGCCGTTTAATCGGGCAGAAGACTGCAGCACTGAAGATTACCCTACGATTGTCCCCAACCGTACCACGTAGTTCGGTCGAATTTCTGGAGGTCACAACCATAAAACAATAAAAACAATTAGCAGTCACCTGTTTATTGGGCTTTTGTGCTAGTGAAATCTATCATAAACTGATAGTAAACTCGATCTTATTGAATTTGCGATAATACCGACAGCTGGAATTCTGTGGGTTATTATGGTGAAATGTGTTTACACTTCTATGGAATCTTCAATCATATAAAAAAAATAATTTTCAGGCTCTTCTCTTCATTTTTCTTCTCTTCATTCCTATTTTTAAAGCTTCGTAATTTGTTACTCCGTTCTCACTTGCGCGTATCGTGTTACTTGCAATTTGTGTGTGTGTGTGTGTGTGTGTGTGTGTGTGTGTGTGTGTGTGTGTGCGCGCGCACACGCGCACGGTGTTCTTTGTTATTGATTGCTTATCTTTTTACTGTTTTAAATATTAACCCCCACCCACAAATGACATTGAACAGAAATGTCATCTAGTTTAGTTAGTATGTATATATTACAGTATGTATTAATTATTCCGATTATCACGTATATTCTTCCGAATTTCACGTATCATTTAATTTTTTAATTGGTAAGGTAATAAAGGGTAAATTTGTACTTAACGTATCTTTACTTTTATAGCCTATGGATAATATTCCTCCTATTTTCGCTAATTAGAATCGCTGTTTAATAGAATTAAAATTCAATTCACAAACGTGATCACAATGACCGGCGCTTATTACACATCATATAGTGAACGGTACTTTACAATGGTGATGCCATCGTAACGTGATTTGATTGAACAGTGAACCAATTGTAAGGGGGGGGGGGTACATTGTATTTTTAACTATTTACGTGAAACTTCGGATAATTGGGGCAGCCGCTTAATCGGGCCAAAATGCACTAGTCCCGATGTGTCCCAAATAACCGGAATCAACTGTAATTGTTTGCATCCAGTTCCTTTGTTAGCACAGCATAGTCTCCAATCAAATTTGTCAGACAAGACTTCCCCTTGGCAAACCCATGTGTGTCTGAATTATTACTGCTGTCTAGTCTAGATGATCCTGCAAGGCTTCTTTAAGCAGTGACTCCGTTATTTTCCCTGGAACGGAAGTCAAACTAACAGGTCTGTAATTACTCGTGTCACCCTTTGATCCCCCATTGTGAACTGGATATACATTTGCAAATCTCCAGTCTATGAAGACTTCCCCAGAGTCCAAGAATGCTCTCATAATTATAGCTAAGGGGTTGCTTACTTCCTTTGCTGCCTCCTTTAATATAACTGGATAGATCCCATCAACTCCAGGTGCCTTTCTTATGTTTAAATTCAACAATTTCTCCTCCACTTTGCTCTTAGTTATTACAAAATCTTTTAACTCCTGTTAGAGTTTGATAAACATCTGGCCTTCTCCTCCTTGAATAACTCCTCATGTGTGAATGTATATACAAAATACTCATTTAGTTCAGCAGCTATCTGAGAATGATCATCTACAGTCAAACCATTGATATCAAGTGGACCAATCTGATTCATCCCCTTCGTTTTAGAGTTTATACAAGTAAAGTCTTTGCTGTTTTTCTTTGCATCATTTGCTGAAGATTTTTCATAATCTGCCTTTGCTTGCCTAACCTCCTTTGTGACTTGATTACAGACTAGTTTATATCTACCATAGGCTTCTTTATCACCAGATAATTATATGCATCCCATGCATTTTTCTTCTCTGCCACGAGTCTCATTAGTTTATCTGATATTCATTTGGGCCTGAACCTAAAGCAGTATTTCTTAATTGGAAAACAAAGCCTAGTAGCTTCCAAAATTACTTCCTTGAATGCTTCCCATTTAGAATTTGCTGTTGGTAACACCATCAGTTGGTCCCACTGTACAGAACCTAAAAAATTTGAGACCATGTAGTCGCCTTTATGAAACCAAAACTCTTTGTGACACCTTTACCCCTAATGGTAGTTACATTTTTAAGTAAATCTCACATCAGTACACTGTGATCACTGCCACCTAGTGGTTCCTTTATCTGCAGATTCTTAAAACATGAATAATCACTGCTGATAATCAGACCAAGAGTATTGCTCCGTCTGGTTGCCTCTAACACTGCTGTAGAAAACAATCATCAATAAATCCACAAAAGCCTTGTTAGTGTGCAAGTGACCAACCCACAAGCTACAGTCTATATTTGGGAAGTTAAAATCCCACATTATAAGACACTCCGATTTGTGGCCCGCTCTATTTCGCTGTATAATTTTTCATTATACTCATCAGAGTAATTAGGCCTATAACAAACTGCTACCATCATTTTTGTTTTCCCAGTGCTTATGTCACACCAAACTGACTCAACATTACACTGTCCACCCATGTCAACTGGATGCACTGCCTTTAGATTTTATGTATTTCTTAACTAACAGCATAACCTCTCCTCCCTTTCTATACACATTGTACTTAAAGTGTGTTAATTGTCTGGTGGCACCAGGGGTTTCCTCCAAATTCCAATTCTGCATCCCTTATATCTGAGTGGCACCACGTCTTATATCACAACAATATTTGCCTTGCATGTCTTAACCAGCCCTTCAAATTCATCAAATTTATATACTATACTCCTAGCATTGGTGTACATGCAAGTATACATGCATCTGTTCTCAGTGTTAGTTACTCTAACATAGCCCATGTATTTACTTGTTTCATGACCCCCAGCAGTTCCTGAAATCTACAGCAACTGGCTTTCCAGGCTGCTGCTTATTCCAATAGAAGCAGTGCAAGAATCATTTTCACCTCTGCCTGCGGTTACTGTTAATCTATTAGTCTGTGAATCCCCCCCCAAGCTAGAAGTTTTCCAACCCACCTAACATTGCCTCGATAGTACCAGCAAATATTCTTGCACCCCTTCTATTTAAGTGTATCCCATTCCTGTAGAAGCAATCTCTCTTGTTATCAAGCACTGACCACGCCGAGAAAAATTCTACCCCACGAGCCCTGCACAATCTCTCCAGGGCCGAATTGATTGACAAGGCTCTCATCATATACTCCCTCCTGTCGTGTCTGGGCAGGATTGAAGACACTTTCAAATTTAACCCTAACTCGCAATTTTTTTTTAGCATTGACCTGCTCAGTAAATCCGCAGATCTCCTACACTTAATGTCATTAGCGCAAATGTGTACAACAATATCACCTTTTGTGCCCTTAAAAGATATCTGCTCTACAACGTCAGCAACTTTTGCCCCTGCAGACATACCGTGGTCCTATGTCGCCTATCCTTTTTGCACAATATATTCCCCGTTTCCCCTGACAATTGAGTCGCCAACAATAACTATCTCCTGTGGGACCAGCGCATTCCGCCCTGAAGGTTGCAGCTGTGTTGCCTGGTGCATAAGAGTGTGCTCTGGCATTGAGGTGGGCAGCTGAGAACTTGATGGATCCACCCATTTTAATTCCTTCGAGGGCGTCCACCCAACTCTTCAAGCTCTCACAGACACACATGAGAACGCTGAGTTGGCACCTAATTTCACATTCTCTGCACCTAGCACACATATAAAGACATCCTCTATGGCAGAGGTTCCCAACTGGTGGTTAGCAAAACTGTTTTGGGGGTTAACACAAAAATTGTGATGGTGTCTGCTTAGATTTACATGGGAAATTTTGGAAACAAGATTTTGAAATGAAAAAGGCAGAATGATTAGGACAAATTCTAGGATAAGAATAGACTTTAGATAGTGGAAAATAAGCAGATTAATGAGTAATAGATATAATTTTAGTTCTATGTTTCCCAGAGAAAGGAGTGCCCTTAACTGGAACGAATCATAAAGAATGGCAGTTGAAAGCTTTGAAGTGTTTCCAGTGAGAAAGGTAAGGAAGGAAAGACAGATACTTAGCTTGAGGCACTAACAAATAAATGTAATATTTAAACAAAGGCAAGGAGTAATGAGGGGAAATAAATAGGGAGGGATTTTATTGGGCAGGTTGTGATGTGTGGAAATTGGGAAAATGGTTCATGGAAGAAATATAATATACAATAGAACCCGAATAAGAAATTCTCCACATAAGAAGTTTTCCCCTGTACTAGGTTTGGTTTTTTAAATCCCAATTTCAACTCTATACATTGTAATGTATTATTTTCCCATCTACAAAGTTTTCCCACATAAAAAGTTTGCGATAAAAAATACACAGTGTATTATTATAATGATGTTTTCCTGCTTCATACGTTTTCCTTATATTTATATTAAAAATAATATAAAATGATATAAGCATTTTGGTAATCGAACAAATCCAAGTATATATCAAAATTATTTTTTTGCATCCAGTTCCTTTGTGACCACATCATATTATCCAATCAAATTGGTTAGACAAGACCTCCCTTTAACAAATCCATGCAGTGTCTTAACTATTACTGCAGATGTCTAGATGATCCTGCAATGCTTCTTTAACCAATGACTCCATTATTTTCCAAGGAACACAAGTTAAATTAACAGGTCTATAGTTACTTGTGTCACCTTTTGATCCCCCTTTGTGAATTGGGGATACATTTGCACACCTTCAGTCCATGGGAAACTCCCTCGAGTCAAAGGAAGCTCTCATAATTATGGCTAAAGGTTTGCTTACTTCCTTTGCCTGCTCCTTCAATATAACTGGAGAGATTCCATCTGCCCCAGTTCCTTTTTTTATATTTAACTTCAACAATTTCTCCTCCACTTTGCTCTCAATTATTACAAAATCAGTTAACTCCCTGTTAGAGTTTGATAAACATCTGGCCCTCTCCTTGAATAACTCCTCATGTGTGAATGTAGATGCAAAATACTCATGTAGTTTGGCAGCTATCTGAGAATGATCATCAATAGTCAAACCATCAGTGTTAAGTGGACCAATCTGATCCATTCCTTTCCTTCTAGAGTTTACATAAGTAAAGAACTCTTTGATGTTTTTCTTTGCATCCTTTGCCAAAGATTTCTCATAATCTGCCTTCACCTGTCTAACCTCCTTTGTGACTTTGTTACAGACTAGCTTATATCTACCATAGGCTTCTGTGTTGCCTAATAATTTTTATGCATCCCACGCATTTTTCTTCTCTGCCATGAGTCTCATTAATTCATCTGACATCCATTTAGGCCTAAACTTTGAACAGTATTTCTTAGTTCTATGAAAGTTGTTGGTATGACTATCAGTGTTCACATCCATACTAGAGAGCATCTGCTTTTGAGAGGTCGCTTAACATTTAATTTCAAATATGTATGGCCAGGACTGGAGCCTGAGTGTCCACAACAATGGAAGTGTTCACTTTAGTGAGGTGTCTCTTAAAACATTTTTCACTGTCTTACTTAAGTTTCAGTTAAGATTACATATTCTTGTACATTCTTATAAGAATAAGAGAAATTTACCTAAATATGATATGCAGAACATTTCTGTATGACAGTCTCCAGAATTAAAATGAATATAAAATTGCAAAATGATTACAGTAATAAAATCAATTAAAAACAATTTTAATGGAAATCATTCTCGCAAATCTACAGCCATCAGAAGAGTCAACAAAAGCATACTCACTTCTATCAACTTAAACAGACTGAAGCATCTCCCACATGATAGTCAGGCCCATGAGTCAACTCTACAGGCCATACAAACCCACTTAGAACACTCTGCAAAAGGCACCCTACTGAGTTCAAAACACACCCATATAAATCTAGCTGACACTCTGACCAAATACTTCTCATTAGAATGCAGACATCACAAAACCACCACCACCATCACTGCCATTCAGCTGCAAGACAGAAACATCACTGAAGACCCAGAGGAAATCTTCTGAAGTAACCAGATTTTATAGAGAAATCTACAGTTCCCAAGAAACTTCTAAGAAGGCAACCGATGAAATCCATTTAAAAAAAAAAAAATCACCCCTATGACCCAATGCGGTATGGAGAAACAATCACCCTACAAAACTAACAGCATGCAAAGCCTTTCCCAAAAACAGATCCCCACATCTGGACGGACCGACTTCTTAATTCTTCCAAACGTTTTAGGATCAACTCGGAGTGCTACTCTTTTGAATGCTTGAAGAAGCTAAATCCTGTGGACTACTGGGTTCAGTCACCACCTCTGTCGCTCGACTGATTCCTAAGAAAAGGGATCGCATCATCCTCCAAAACTTGAGCCCAATATCCTTAATGAATACAGACTGCAAAATTATTTCCAAAACCATCACCAATCGATTGAAATCCACTCTTCCTGATATCATCATCACCAACAAACATACTCAGTACCTGGAAAATCGATTCACTACAATCTTCATCTGATCCGTGATCTCATCTCAACAGCAAACAGCCAACGAGAATTCCTAGCACTAATTAGCCTTGACCAGGAAAAGGCTTTTGACAGCGCTGAACACACATACCTTTTTCAAACCTTGAAAGCTTTCGGATATGGACACTACATCATCCGAACAATCCATGTGCTATACAAGGAAGCCAAATTCTGTTTGAAACTGAATAATCAGCTCACCCGCAACTTTCCGTACTTCAGAGGGATAAAACAAGGCTGCCCACTCTCTGGGCAACTTTATACACTTGCCATAGAACCATTCCTAAATAAAACTGCAACCAGTCTACAATCCTGACAATTTACGCTGCTACCAGAGCCTCACCTAAAAATAACCCACTCAATGCACGCAGATGATGTCACAATTGTTATATGCCATGAGAATGAATATGAAGACATCAAAAAAAAGCCACAATCTCTATGCTCGAGCATCAGGTGCAAAACTAAACCACTGTAAGACCAGTGGCCTTTGGTCTGGCAACTGGAAACCAGAACTGACTTCCCCATCCAATGTACATGGTCCAGGGAGGGACAGAAATATCTGGGAGTATATCTCGGCAATGCACCTCTTTTCTCCCAAAAGAACTGGCTCAAATTGCTGAGTCGCTTCAATGAAGTACTAGGGAAGTGGAGAGGAGCGTGCGTTATATCTTCATTGAGAGGAAGAGTGCTTGTTGTCAACCAGATGGCAGCAAGTGTTCTCTGGCACACCTTCAAAGTTCTCACTCCACCTATTGACTTCCTCCACTAAATCCGAGCATCTATCCGAAGCTTCCTATGGAACAAAACTAACTGGATGTCCTGCTCTAAACTCTGCCAGACGCTCACTCACAGGGAACAGGGGTTTGTCTCTCTTGATGACAAAATAACTTCCTTCCGGATGATCTTTCTTCTAAAGACACTGCAAATAAAGCATTCATATTCTGTCACTAACAATAAACTATTAGCAACAGCTACTACAGGGCTAATTCTAGCAACAATATTATGGACATAGCACCAGCACCACTCAAACTACCTCCTCCCCCATCTACAGAGATGCATTGCACTGCTAGAAACAGCTTAACCTTCATCGCACTCTTCAGGGAACTTCACTTCCCACAATGCTTTCAGAACTGCTCTTCTACAATGAAAGGATAACAGACCCTGCAACTGAATGATCTCTTTCCTACGTGGAACTGGGCAGGAATAAGAACCATAGGCAACATCCTGACACCAAACCTTGAATGGAAGGAATCAAAAGACTTGTCCATTAAAACCATCAACACAGATGTCTAAAATCAGCAATTGCACAAGCTCCTCTAGAAATAACTACAGCTAAGGGGATTAGGAATGTCATCAGATCCTCACCTACACCAACCTTCATTATCACATCACCAGAAGACACGGTACCTCTGTCTCCTGCACCCTCCAAAAAAGTCGATCAACTAATCATGTCTCGCCATACAACAGCAATTTTCCCATCATCCACCTGCCAAGCTCTCCCTGTACACTTCTCCACTCACCACAAGCCATCATCTAACTTTCAGTGGAACCTTCCATACAGAAATAAATGTTCCAAATCGGACGAATACATCCAGTGGAGACTACGGCACAACATCCTTCTTACCCCGGTCAAGCTACAAATCTTTGGGTTACGCACCTCAAGCTACTACCTCTTCTGCACCAGTCCAGGCATCCTGGAACACAAATATCTGGTGTGCCCTGTGAATAAGGATCTGATCAAATATGCTTTAAATGCAGCAAAGCTTGCCTACAACCACGTCCCCACTCCGGAGGACTGCTGGTACCTGCTCCACTCTGAGCAGACAGCACACACCACTTGCAACTTCTTATTCATAGCCACCAAGGCCATCATTTACAACTCTTGAAACACACAAGAAGCAGGGACGAAATGCCTCCTGTTGACACATCAACATCAAGTGGGGCCTACAGAGCAAGTTGCAGAGCAGACTTCTACTCAAATTCCATTGTAAAAGACCAGAAACTCTGGATTATATTAACAGCAAAAGGAACAGTGGTGGTCACCTCTTCACATCAGTGAAGGGAGACCATCACCTTCAGCACATGAAATATGAGACTGATCCAATGCCAAGAAACTGTGTTCTTAATTCCTGAAGTTGAAATGTTGAAACGTTTTTTTTTTCTCCAAAGTTTCTTTTTTTCTTTTTTTGCTTTTGTACATAGAATGTAAATAGTTTTTGTTGAAAATGTATCTACTACTGTTCACGTTTAAATAAAAAAAAAATATCTTTCTATCAATCAATCCGCCCATCCTTATTACAAAAAATAAGGATAAGTGGAGGTACATATTTTGGAGCATTTGGGATTTGGGAGTTACAATGTGGATGGACACAAAGCTCTCCATTCACTAGACAGTTAGCAAGGAGGATAGCACCCACGGTATCCTAACAATGATTCATCAAATATTCACTTGTAAAGACAGGGAGGTCAGGATTTCCTCTGAATAAGGCAATGGCAGACTGCATTTGAAATACTGTATCCAAGTATGGACCACAGTATGATTACACCTAAAACTGACAAACTTCTTGAAAGGGTCCAAACACAGGCAACGTCCTGGTGGGATCAATAAAAATTCCCCAAAACATCAATCCCATCGAGCATCTGTGGTTTGTGTTGGAACAGCAACTCCGATCTGTGGCGTCTCAACCATAGACCTTACAAGAGTTAAAGGATCTGCTGGTTACATGTTGGTTTGTTTGTTTGTTTGTTATTTGGTTTTTTTTAGGAGCATTAGCAACTAAGGCCATATTGCTCCGGGGATATGCAGTGGTCATTCCCTGATATTTCTGCATCCTCCGTGTTTGGTGGTCACGGGCTCGAACCCTGGTCTAATCAAGAAGCGTGTGCTACACACTGCTGCTCCTGCCCACCTCGCTACGGAGGCGCCCATTACATGTTGGTACCAGATAGCACAAGACACATTTAAAAATCTTGTAGCATCCATGCCTCGCTGGGTACAAGCTGTTTTGGCTGCATGTGGAGGACCAACATCATATTAGGTAGGTGGTCATAATGTTTTGACTCATTGGTGTATGTGCACATGGACTTGGACTTACTCTGTGTTGAAATTCGATTCGTTTAGAGAATATTATATGATGTAACATTATAATAGGTTATCATATAACAGACTATATTATGTCATATATTACAACTTGACTATATTACGTTGTATATTACAACTTGACTATATTATTCATATATTACAATATTACATCATATGCTATATGATGTCATATATTACAATTTTGAGCAGTGCAAAAAGGCTGCAAGGGTAGCTCATGGTGTCTTGTCAATGATATACAGGAGTTTTGCTAGCCGGGATAAGGGCATGATTGTCCCATTATATAAGCCAATGGTCAGGCAACACCTTGAGTACTGTATACAGGTCTGGAGACCTCATTTTAAGAAAGATGTAGAGCTGATGGAACGAGTATAGAGAAGGGCAACGAGATTGATGAGTGAAACAAAGGGTTAGTGTTAACAAGAAAGGCTTAAGTTCTGCAAATTGCAACTTTTGGAGACTAGGCACCTGCGAGATGATCTATGAGGTCTAGAAGGCCTTGAATGGTTTGAGCAAATTCAATGCTAATGGAATTCTTCCTCTTGCTCATATTACTCACCTGAGGGGACAAATTCAAACTGAGGAAAGACAATTGCAGAATAGATGTGCAAAAATTTGCCTTTAGCCACGGATGGTTGATAGTTGGAACAAACTTCCATCTGTTGTAGTGGAGGTCAGCAACTTAAATAATTTCAAGGCAGAACTAGACAAACATTTGGAGTCAATGGATGGGTGAAATGGGAAGGGTTTTTTTTTTTTTTTTTTTTTGGGCTGATGTTATATAAGCTTGCTTTCTTCCATCATATTCCTCTACTAATGCTAATGCTAAAAGGGCATCCATATGTGGGCTTGGTAAGCAGGCACATTAGAGGGGACCTAATTGAAGTCTATAAGGCTCTTAGAGAAGAAAGCAGATGTGGCAAAATTTTCACCAGAAATGGTTACAGAACCATAAATTCAAATTACAGGGAATGAGGTTTAGGCTGAATTATAGAAAGTTTTCTTTTAGCCAGAGAATTGTTGGTTACTGGAGTAAACTGTATCTATGGGTAAGTTGAGACTGATAGCTTGGGGAAAATTCAAAGGTCAGCTGGATAGTTACCTATAAGGAGTAATTGCACAGGTAGTTTATTCATTTTTTATTTATTTATTATTCTTTATTTTTATTTTATTTTATTTATTTTTTTTTGGCTAGTGCAGCAAAGCATTGGGCTTCCTTACACCAAATGGCTAAGATTAATGCTGATAAAATGAACATATTTCAATGTAAATATTTCTGATATGCAATAAATGTATCACCAATCACATCATACCTTAATCTTTGTAAACTTGAGTATGAATCATACTGAAACATGTCCACTAACCTGGAAAGTCAAATATCCCAGGCTAGTAAGTTAGTCTAAACTGATTTCAGGACTTTCTTTTAACCTGGCACAACTTTTTGAAAGTCTTGAGCACCATTCAGGTGCTCAAGACTTTCAAAAATCATCCTGTTTCCGTTTCCCACATCATAAATTTAAAGATATTTAAATATTTTTTAACATTATCAATTGCAGTTTGGCAAGCTTCAAATTCTTCATACTAACAACAACAATATCATTACACTGTAGAAAAAGGTTTGGAGATTTGGTTGCCAACATTGAATGGTCTCATTCAATTGAATACCCAGGAGTTCCTGGATGAAATTTTTGACAACAGGGTAGCTTCTAGTTACTAACCTGAAGTGTATAGCAAAAATCAACATGACTTCCAATGATTTTAGCCCGTATGATTTTTATCTCTGAGATTAGCTGAAAGATAATGTTTCCAAAGAATCCACAAGCCATTCCTGAACTGAAGAAAGCGATCAAAGGCAATTTTTTTTTTCTTGTTGGAGGAAACTTTGGAGAATGATCTTCATACTCTAACCATGACACACTATTTATAAAAAAAGAAGGCACATTGAACACATTGTGGCATGAATTTTCCAACACTGATAAGTATAGTTTAAGTGTTCCTGTTTCTAAACAATATTTTGGGTTCTTCAGATGAATAAAATGGGAAAGAATGGTGAATACAATGAATGAATATATATATATATATATATATATATATATATATATATATATATATATATCATTCTTACATGTACAAATAGTTCTCCAGAAGATGTTTGATTTTTAAATATGACCCTGGCAATATTTACATACTTGGCTATTCCTGAATTAAATAGCATTTCTTAAGAAAAGTAAATAAATAAATATTGATATCAACGTAGAACTTATTGAGCATTATAGTTCTGGTTCATACTATCACATAAGTAAGTAAATAAAGATGTAGAGATAACAGAAGTAAAAGGTGAGACAGAAAAAATAAGAAAAGAAGGGGTGGGAAAATAAAAATAAATAAATATTAATAATACTACATATATAAAGAAATAAGTCAATATTATATTACACAAAATATACACATGATTATATTATCATATATCACACAATGTTGGTGTTGTTTTCAAGTGCCAACTACCAGAATTAATTACTTTTTCATACTCTTTCTTCTCCCATTAATCTCTACTATATATATATATCTGATAATTCAAAATAAAACAAAATAAAAACATAAGCCAGTAGTATGGCAAAAAATGTAGAGCGAAAAATTAACATAAAAATAACGTAAAATAAAATAAACCAAACAGGAAAGGGAAAGTAAAGGTAATAAGACATAAACCGTAGCCGATTGTCCCCTATATAATTTAGCACTTTAAATCCAATTAATAAAACCGATGTCAAATTTAAAATAATGCCAATTATAATAATTTAGCAGTACCCCCCCTCGAAGGTACCAGTTCCGAAAAACACGAAATATCACCAAAAAAAGGGCGTTAAAAGAACTACTAAAAGCAAAACAAAATATCAAAATAATAGACTGACCATTATGCCCCATATCGACAGTGGTCCACAAGGCCAATAATGGTCATGGAATCGCTGAATTTCAATCGCCATACATATATATATATATATATATATATTATTCTTTTGTAATATGATAATTCATGTTGTATTTTATTTTTAGTATGCTTTTGTAGTAGTTTTACTTAATTTATTTCTATCTCTAGCTTTTTCTGTTGTCCCAGTAGCTGTTTTCTTTTATATAAATCCCTATATCCCTATGGTTTAAACAATCGATTCAATGGAAGGAACTTCGCATTCACCAGCCCAGAAACATGTACTTACAACATCTTCCAGATCAGCAAAAACTGGCAATATAACGGGATTAAAAACGTAAAATTACAGGAATACAACAAAAACAACAGCAAAATACCAATAAATATAAATGATTTCGAAAAGCTATTAACAGAATGGGACACAAACCCCATAAACATCAAAAATATACACAACATACTTTTCTCTATTAAAATAAGCAAACTTAAAGCACTTAACAAAATATACCAAAGGCAAAAGACACAGAATATACACCTCAACAATATACTTGAAGATATATTTAAATTCAGAATAGGCATAAATTTCAACGAACGCAATAAAAAAAGAGTACTGCATAATTAAATACCAAAACCGTTTATACGACACAGTTAATATAGGTAATATCATAAATAATAACAAATGTTACCTACCCATCAAAAACACACAAATAAATATTAGATACAGATACACCAAGCCAATAGGACTAACCATCTGCAATTACAAAAACACCATTAATAATATGAATGAAGGAGAACAACCTTGTCACTGCCAGGAAAGTAGATATAAAAAATTCATCAATACACATTACAATCATATAGTAACAGGTAACCTCAATATCATCGAAGACAAAACACTAAGAGAAACAATGAAAAAGGGTACAAAATTCAGACCCAACACCCCAATTAGATTGGAAGACATTAAAAAATCAATATACACAGATCTGTTACAATTTGCATTCAAAATCGCATACAAAAACAATGAACCCATAGAATCATTCCAATGTTGGATAAACGCCAATACTGAAAACATACTAGACCGTTTCAAAGAAAATTTAAAAAAACATCATATAAATAACAATCAATTAAATTTAAAGAATATCTACAATAAAATCAAAGAAATACAAAACAAATTTGTTATCACTAGAACCGACAAAGCAAACAATAATTTCAGTATCATTTGCAAACGATTCTACATAAAAGCCATCAAAGAGGAATTGAATGACAATGAAACATACAAGTACATAGACTCCAATCCAAACAGCATCAGCAAAAAAGTATTGGCTATGCATAAAAAGCTTAAAATTAAAATAGACAAGATACAATACCCCTACATATATTGGATTCCAAAATATCACAAGATTCCTACGGGAAAGAGATTCATTACCTCAGGCAAAAACAGCTATATCAAGTATACCAGCAAGATCATGGAAGACAAATTAAAAAACATCACCAAAGAAATTAAAAACACCAGAATTATCAACAACAACAAAGAATATTTGGATGTTATTAAAAAACAAAACAATAATATTAAAAGTATAAACACGTACAACTTCAAAAACCTCTTTACAAGCATAGCACACGACAACCTAATGGAAGTACTACAGATATATTACCAAAAATATCACAGCATACTAAAATGCAAAAAACAATATTGGAATGACCTTACTAAAATCAGTGTAAAAGGGAACTACATTCTAATGGGAGGCAAAGCGTATATGCAATGCAGGGGTACAGCTATGGGATCCAGCAGTTCTTGCGCCATGGCTAACCTCTATCTGCACTATTATGAAAGTAACATTACGGACGATGTAAAATTCTATAGATACATAGATGACGTAATAGTATTCAACCATGACAACTTTATAAATGTAACAAAGAACAATTACCCAGCAGACCTTAAAATTGAATGTACAAAGCTGTCTACTTAGACAGCGAAATTGCCATCCACCCAGACAAAATATACACAAATCACTATGATAAAAGAGACCATTTTAATTTCGAAACAATAAAACTCACACACTGGGAAAGTAACATAGCAAAGCATGTACATGGTAATACCATAAGAAATCAGACAAACAGACTATTACAAATATGCAATAATATAAATAACGTAATTATAGCTATTGAAAAACTCATTATAACGCTGGATAGAAACAAAATTCCCAAACAATACAGTAGATATCACATAAAAACTGCCATATACGCAAACAGTAGAAAACACCATCCCAATATAGACCCACATGCATTTATCAAAAGCCAGCTAAAAATATAATAGTATTTGCTCAGAAGAGTATCCCCTTATTTATTAGGTCTATTGCACTCAGGCGAGGCTCGTCGCCTGACTGCACTACGACCTATTGCCAAAATTCATCCCCCCTCCACACCCATGGAGGCTGTATATATGTATATTACGCCTTGGAAAAGCGGTACCGGCACTGTCCGAGGTAAGGCATGAAATAAATGTAAAAATTATGTAAATACACAACTAAATAAATTCATCGAAATCCAACTACAAAACCACCATAATAGACATTGGCCTGAAGATCGGGGACTTCGGCCAATACACCATCGGCACACAACCCTAATGGAAGTGAAACCTAATGGAAGTAACACATTGAAACGCCATTGCGACTGCGCAATAAAAATAGCCATCCTTAAAACAAGTTAAGGGCGGGAAACTTTCCTTTTTTCGACTCTTCAACTCTAGGACCTCCATTGAAAAACAGCAAGTAAGTAATGTTAATGCAATATATTAAATAAACTTACCCATTGGGCTTTGTGTATTCTATCACAGTTGCTGTAGAAATTATGGGGAATTAATTGGGTTCATAATAAATTTATAATAAATAATACTGATTTACTAATAGCAATTAAGATAAACATGGGACCAAAAAATTAAAAATTAAAAATAGAAACTTAGAATTTAGTAATTGGATAAAATAGCAAAGCTGTGATAGATGCAAACAGAAATGGGTAAGTAAGAAATGCATTACATCGAATGGACCGTCAATCCACTCAAAGCCCCCGATGAAGTAGGGGATTGACGTCCATGTGATGTAATACAAAAATGTATAAATATATTTAATATTATATCATATTGTTTTAAAATAGTATTGCTACAATTTTTCATCAATAATTGAAATGATTTTTTTTAGCAATACGTAACAAGTTGAAAAATCCTGAATGTATAGGCCATGGAAAATTAAGATAACCGAGATTAGGCTAGCTTAAAGACCAGTAATGTATTAACTATAATACCTATGTGTAGAAAATACATGTAATTAAGAAAATACTTGTAATTAAGAAAATGTACAAAAACGGAATAAACCACAATAGAACGATAATACAAAAAGAATAACTATATATATATATAACCGATAATTAATATAAAAATAAAACATAAGCCAGTAGTATGGCAAAAACTGTAGAGCAAAAGTTAACATAAAAAATAAATCAATGGGGAGGGTGAAGTAAAGGCAACAAGACAGAAACCATAGCCGATGTTACGTAAATGTTACATTTACTTCCCCCTGCCCGTTCATTTATTTTTTATGTTAACTTTTGCTCTACAGTTTTTGCCATACTACTGGCTTATGTTTTACTTTTATATTAATTATCGGTTATATCTGGGCATCGTGTGGAGGATGTGCATTTTTGCTACCTCTAATGATAGCTTAATATTTATTTATTTTCTTATTTTATGTTATTACATTATCTTTTAAGCTATTATTTAAACACACACACACACACACACACACACACACACACACACACACACACACACACACACACACACACACACACACACACACACACACACACACGTGTGTGTGTGTTTAAATAATAGTTTAAAAGGTTAAAGGATTTGCCGATATCATGTAGGTTAGTACAAATGCATCATTTTAACATAGCTATCTACCAAAATAGTTGAATTAATTTAATTAATTAATTACATTGGCATCGTTTTGGTTATATCTCATATTGTGAATGCCTTCACCAGTTGCCATGGTATTGTACTACCTCGAATAAATAACACTTCACCAGTGGAGAAGAACAATGTAATTATGATGCCAATGTAATTAATTAATTCAACTATTTTGGTAGGTAGCTATGTTAAAATGATGCATTTGCACTAATCTACATGATAGCCATTCTACCTCGTAGCATGAGACCTTTGCCCTTAAACACTTTATAGTCTGATCTGATATACATTTTCAACTCTTCCTTTTACTACCTTTCCATTATTTCATAACAGTGTGTGTATGTATGTATATATATATATATATATATGAAATTAAGAAAAAAAAAACTTTACATTTTTACACGAAAAGGTATTTTTTTTAAATAAATCTGAATACAAAGAGGCCTTGCTTAATTTTTTTAATTTATATTATTCAAAATCAATTATTATTGAATTAGGTAGTATGAACCAGAGCTGTAATGCTCAATATTTTAATTCAATTAAACCTCTTCAATTAACATTTCTCTTGGAGAAAAGGTTTTAATATATTAAATCAGAAAAAGTTCTTGACAATTATTTTACCTAAAATTACTGTTCTTCAAATATACATTAATGATACCGAGTGTCTCGCAACCCATTGTTCCCATGGGTGCAAAGTATGGTTTCAAGCAAGCAAAATTGTTAGCATCAACAAACATTTTAGTATAACAATAGATAATATGGTAGATTACATTTGCCATACTCCACCAACTATTCCAACATTGGAACTCCATGATAAAAAAAATAAAATGCAATTTCACCACTGATCACTTGTTTGGAAAGGTCTGTAAATAGCCTGGTTCAACTACAGCATGATTCAATATAATGCAGTTTGCTATTCAGTGGTTTCAGATATAAAGCAAGTGCAACTATGTCTGCCAAATGATGTAAATAACACATCTTATGGCAAAACACTAATTTCAAAATAAAAACTAGCAAAAGTAAGCATTATGCCTTCCACAGGGAAACCAACTACTCGTGGCTTCCAAACTGTGGTATGTACCCAATTAGGGGTGGGGGAATAAATAATAACAGTCAAGCATAAAGAGCTTTTCTTACATATGAAGTAACACAAACAAATAATATATAGTTTTCTCCCACACAACTCTGTCTATCCTTTTTATTACTATTTGTAAATTTATTTTAATTGTTCTTCTTCCCCCGCCCCCAAGTCCTGTATTTATCAGTGTGCTGGTTTTAAGTGTTCCTTATATATAAAATTTTCTGGAGCAAGAGTTGCCATGCATTAAATTTAGTTTTTGCATGTCACACAGAGTAGTGGATATCTTTCAAAACTTTCTCATTCATGTTCACAAAATCAATTATTAAAACTGAAGGATGGAGAGGATGCAATGAAAATTGTTGCTAGCTAAGAAGGGTACAATTATGTAGTGTGGAAACCTGTTCTTTTCAGCAGTACATTCTGTCAAATTTTTATATAATAAAAGGATTGATCAAAGAGAAAAGAGTAATTTCTCTTCTACTCATCTCAACTAGAAAGGCTGGAGCTACAATGAAAAAATATATCAAACCTTAATTTCACAAGGAAAACTTGCAAAAAAAGAAAGTATGAGTAGTTATTGTGTTATTGTTCAGTTATGGAGAAATTTTTGTAAATAGATCATGTTGTCCTTTTCTAGACTAGGAAATCACTCTCAGAATAGCAGATATAATAGCTGATAAATTGATAACGAAAAATCTACATAAACTGATGAACAACTTGCCCATTGTTAGCAGTCTCCATAATTAAACTATACTGTGAAATTCACTCTTATTATGCATTCTTGGGAGGGAAAAAACTCAGAATCTGATACTTAATGTAACCCCCACTTCATTATCATACAAAGATCTACACATCAACCCTGAAGTACTAAAAAATTATCTAAAATTTTATGGTTAACTTATGGGCCAAATAGTCATATTAGTAGTGGCAAGTAATACAACAAAGCAAAACAAAAAAAAGTTCCCACATAACTTGTCCATTCCATCTAATAATTTGTCTAGTTCTTCCTAAAATTTATTGAAACTACTTACAACACTAAATGGAAGTTTGTTCCAACAATCAACTACCCACTGGCTGAAAGCAAATTTCCGCACAGTATCCCGCAACCATCTGTCTTCAATTTAAACTCATGCCCCCTCATGTGTGTGTGTTGATTGAGCAAGGGTAGAGATTCCATCAACATTTAGCTTATTCAATCCATTGAAATCCTTAAACACCTTAATCAGATCTCCCAGGTGCCTAATTTTCCAGACACTACACAATTTTCAAAGAACTGAAGTCTTTCTTAGTAACCATATTCTTTTATTTCCTTCCTAATCCCAATACTCTTCTTGACAGCCATTATATAAAATCCTAAATCTAATTTCAGGTAAGCAATAGAAAGGCATGAATTACTATCAACATATATACAGTTTTTCAAATATATGTTTTTTACCTAAGTACACATTGTTATTCAATGTTTACAACAAAAATTTGTTCATCTTCATTTATCAGATAATCAGTTTGGGGAATTTGTAGAAGTTATAGTCATAAGTTCTGGAACTATAAGACAGTATTTTTATAATAATAAAAATTAAAAATAAACTACTTAAGTATTTCCATCCTCGCATACCTATCCATCTGACCACTGAATTTCCTCATTCCAGCCACACCTACCATGCAGATATCTTTGTTAAACTTTCCTACAATAGTTTGTTATTTGGTTTTTAGGAGCATTAGCAACTAAGTCCATATTGCTCCAAGGATATGCGGTGGTCATCATTCCCTGACCTTTCCGCATCCTCCATATTTGGTGGTCACGGGCTCGAACCCCGGTCTAATCAAGAAGCGTGTGCTGCTCCTGCCCACCTGGCTATAGATCCTACAATACAGTTTAAACCTCTTTATCTGTAATTTGAATTTATCATCTCTAGTTCTGAAATCATTTATAAAATTTCATCCTCATTCACTTTACCATCTCCCCTTTCAGAGCATTATAAACCTCAATCATATCCTCTTCCGGGTGCTTGGTTGTCAAGCTCTGTAAGTTCATCTGACATTCATTTAGGCCTTAATCTTAAACAATATTTCTTATTTAGTATGAAAAGTCTAGTAGCTTCCAAGATTAATTCTTTGAATGTTTTCCATTTTGAATTTGCTGTTGGTAACATCATCATTTAGTCCCACTGTATAGAATTTAAATACTGTCTCAGACCACCGTAGTCATCTTTACGAAAGCAAAAACCTTTCCCTTTACCCCTGATGGTAGTTGCCTCTTTCAGTAAATTCCACTTCAACACACTGTGATCACTGCCACCTAGTGGTTCCTTTATCTGCAGATTCTTAATGCATGAAGAATCACTACTGATAATCAAATCAAGAGTATTACTCCCTCTAGTTGCCTCCCGAACATGCTGATGTAGAAAACAATCATCCAATAAATCCACAAAACCCTTGCTAGTGTGCGAGTGACCAACCCACAAATTCCAGTCAATATCTCGGAAATTAAAATCCCCCATCATAAGACACTCTGATTTACTGGCCCACTCTTCTCTGTACAGTTGTTTATTAAACTCATCACAGTCATTAGGCCTATAACACACTCCTACTCTTAATTTTGCTTTCCCAGTGCTTATGTCACACCAAACTGACTCGACACTGCACTGTTCAGCGATGTCGACTGGCTTCACTTCCTTGGATTTTATGTGTTTCTTAACTAATAGTATAACCCCCTCCTCCCTTCCTATCTTGTCTATCCTTCCTGTACTCATTTTACTCCCCAAATTCCAGTTCTGCATTCTTTATATCTGTGTGACACCACATCTCTGATATCCCAACTATATCTGCCTTTGATGTTCTGAGCAATACCTCAAATTCGTCAAATTTATTTACCAAACTCCTAGCATTGGTGTACATGCAAGTACACATGCATCTGTTCCTATTCTTAGCTAACCTAACACAACCCATATGTTTACTTGTACCGCAATGACTCCCAGCAGTCTCTGAAATACCCTGTATCTTGTTTTCCAGGCTGCTGCTCATTCCAATAGAAGCAATGCAAGCATCACTTTCACCTCTGCCAGTGGCTGCTGTTAATCTGTTAGTCCTTGTATCCCCCCCCAAGCTAGCAGTTTTTCGACCCACCTAACTCCACCTTGATAGCATCAGCAAATATTCTTGCACCCTTTCTATTTAAGTGTATCCCATCCCTGTAGAAGCAGTCTCTCCTGTTAACAAGCACAGACCAGGCTGAGAAAATTTCTACCCCTTGAGCCTTGCACAATCTCTCCGGGGCCAAATTGACCGACAAAGCTCTCATCATATACTCCCTCCTATCATGTCTAGGCAGAATTGCAGACACTTTCAAATTCGATCCTAGCTCAACGTGTACAACAATATCACCTTTTGTGCCCTTAAAACATGATATCTGCTCTACAACATTATCAACCTTTGCCCCTGGCAGACCTACCCTGGTCCTATACAGCCACATATTTGGTCTTTGCTCATATGGTTGCAGATCTTATCAAATATTATCCCTCTTTGGACTCTTTTAGAAAGCTTCCCCCCCCCTTTTTTAAGGTGTTATCTCCACACTTGAATTCAGTATTCCAACTGCAAGATTGTCAATTTCTGATAGCAACAGGCTTCCATATTGAGGCACTATTTACAGAGAAACCAATATTCAATGTGGTACTAAAAAGGCAATAAGGAATAGTCACATAGATAAACAAGCCTTCCACATACACATACGGCATCAATAAGAGCAATAACTTATCATTTATGCCTATGCTTACCATTTTCCTCACAGTTTATTGCAAAGTGCAATAAAATGTTGCAAATATTAAAAGAAAAGAGAAGAATTAATTGAATTGAATTTTAATATCTATTAAATTATCTAAATTATGCTATTGTAATGCAGTGCAGCATTGGCATTAATAAAATTGCTGTTCCCTGGTTTCACAATGTCTTTCAGTCTTTACAATTTAAATTCTCCCTTTTGATGTTAAAATTTTTTAGCATTAGCATTAGTAGAGGCATTTGATGCAAGAAAGCAAGCTTATGCAGCATCAGCCAAAAAAAAAAAAAAACCCCTTCCACTTCACCCCTCTGTTCGTTCAAAATACCTGTCCAGCTGAGCCTTAAACTTATTTAGGCTATCAACCTCCACCACAAGGGATGGCAGTCTGTTCCACCAACCAACCACCCGCTGGCTAAAGGCAAATTTCCGCACGTCTATCCTACATCTGTCTTTCCTCAATTTGAATTTATGCCCTCTCAGGTGATTTTTCTGAGCTAGAGGAAGAATCCCATCAGCATTGAGCATGCTTAAACCACTCAAGGCTTTATACACCTCTATCAGATCACCTCGCTGGTGCCTAGTCTCCAGACACTGTAATTTGCAAAACTTAAGCCTTTCTTCGTAAGAGCACCCCTTTGTTCCATTCACTAATCTTGTTGCCCTTCTCTGTACTCGTTCCAGCAGCTCTACATCCTTCTTGAAATGAGGCCTCCAGACCTGTATACAGTACTCTAGGTGTGGCCTGACCATTGCCTTATACAATGGAATAATCACCTCCTTATCCCTGCTGGAAAAATTCCTGTATATCATTGACAATACTCCATGAGCTACTCTTGCAGCCCGTCTGCACTGCTCATTTTATAACATGACTGTTGGTTATTGCACACAATTGATCCCTAGCAGATAAATGATGACACACGCTAAGTATTATCTTTCTTCGTGTGGAATACTTTCGTGATTATACAATCCGGAAACAACACTGGAAATAAATCAAAAATATCTGTTGAAGTACAATTTGAGGAGTAGTTTTACTTCATCCATCCCTCAAATAACTTATGCATATCACTTTGGCAGCAATCAAAATTTTTAAATCTTTGCAGAGAAAGCAGACTGGCTTTCTTCATCTCCTATTGATGGCCTACTGCATACAGACCGCAGAACTACTGTGCGTAAAATTTGTGAAAATGATCTTCACTTGTATTAGTTTTTGCAACTGCTGATGCTTTTTTCCAGTGCCCTGAAAGTTAACAGAAGCAATAATTATCTTTCCTTAATTTGAATTCCCCTTGTTTCCATCATCCTAGAAAGAGAAAATATGCTTCCATCTCAATTTGATGTAAATCTACATCAAATTAACACTGACACTCCTTAACCACAGTTTCCAATCCTTATGAAGGTCCTAACCATTTTTCTTGGTAGCTACTCTTTTTCACACATGTTACACAACTTACCATTAGTACAAACGAACACTAAACAGGTCTTTAGCAGTATCAAGTTATGCAAAAAGGGAAGGAAAAAAATGTCAGTTCAATTTTCAATAAAATTCTACCAACAGGATATAGTATCCTTCAAGCACAAAAATTCCATGCCATCTCCTCAGTAATTCTTCATTAGGGAGTGAATTCTAACTTCTCAAGAAATCTGATTACTTTTCCATGGCTGGTAGATACTTTGTTATTATCCATTAATCTTCATTTCCTCAAAATGTAACACTTTCAGCTGTACAATGAAGTGGTAATTATTTTTTTTTTAATTCAAATTTTTTTGGATTTCTACTGTTGATACCATTAATATTGCCAATACAGCGAAAAATGTAAGTCATCTGCAAACATCTGCTCCTTGACTTCATATACCATAACTTCATCTTCAAAACTGTTATTGTCTAATTTTAAATAGGTTTATCATTTTTCTACTGACTGCACAATCACAATGCACAGCTTAGATTGGTTTGGCAAATTAAGTCTTAATTTAAAATCAAGTAAATTTTTATAATTTACTTCTAGCAATAATTAAAAACCTGAAAACATTTGGTCATTCTAATATATATTTTCAATAAAATGGTAAACTGATTGAATGCAGTACAAACCTGGTACTAATTTATTCTTCATCCACTGAATTAAGTTATATTCCAACAACAGCCTTTCATAATCTAGATCTGGTATAGTGAGGTTTCCTAACACTCCAACACATTCAAGAACGAAATCTTCACTTTCACATTTCTGCACTGCTTCACCAAGGTTATTAACAAAATCCTAAAATATTAAAATGAACATATAAGTGCCCAAAAATTAGGAATATATAACTCCATATCTAATTAAAAATTTAACATATTAGTATTTAAATGGCAGAATAATACAAGGAAGCAAAGCTTATATAGCATCTACCATCATAAAGAAATAATAATAAGATAAAAATTGGATAAAATAAAATGCCTTCTAAATATTTTAACTACCTCTTCCGAATATTTATCTAATTCTTCTATATCTACATAAGCTCTTTGCTTCTGCAACACTAGGTGATAACTTCCAACTTACTGATTACTCTGTCTAAAGGCAATTTTTTTTATATCCAATCTATGATTATCTTTCCTTAATCTGAAATTATCCTCTTGTTTGCATCATCCTAGAAAGAGAAAATATGCTTTTATTATTGTTTGCTCAACCTTTTTCAGGACCTTATTGCATGGGATGTTAAACTCCTGAAAGACATAAGTGTCTAGTTTCCAAATTCTGCATGTTAGAAATATCTCTTTGAATCCACAACTATTCTTATTCCCTGCTTTATATTACTTGAAACTAATATTATCACATTCTTGAAAGAAAGTTTTATATTTTTTTCTGAAATGCCTCCAGACCTGTATACTTAAGATGCAGTCTGGCAATGGATTTGTACAACTGCATAATTACCTCTATTTCTTACTGGAAAAAGTCCCTAATGTTGGTATCAGAAGTTTCATGTCAAAAATTACTCATGATATTAAGTTGGTAGGGTAGTCGGTGGTGAGAACTAGGAATTACTGTTACAGCAAGGCAAAAATGTTATTCAACTTGTCTAAATAATGACATTTAAGCTTTAATGCTCTGAATGTAAGGTTCTACTTCACAATTCATATTATCCTCTTCAGGGCATACTCAGCACTGCTGAAGATGAAAAGGTCCTTGAGATTTTAATACAGTTCAATGTGAAGCATATACCAGGAGAGACCATAACGTTGGTACTACTAAAGACATATCATTAGTAGTACCAATTGCTGCCTGTTTCCTAGAAATATGCCCAATGTGAAAGCTAATCAGTAAAGTAAAGTAGCTGCATATGAAGTTATCAAATGTGATGAATCACCAACCAATTCTTCAAGTTTTTTTTGTAAAGAACACATTCCTTACTTTGAATACTTGAATTTTAACTTCATTAGTATTAGCCACATTATGCAGGAACGTACAGACTTTTGCTGCACTAGTCAAAAAAAAATAAAATAACTACATAAAAATGAAAATAAACATACAAAAAAATATATAAAAATGAAACCTGTGCATTTCCTCCTTACATAGGTAAAGATCACACTGATTTTTGAATATACTCAAGATACCAGCCTACAGAGGTAACTTCTTCCAGTAATTAATAATTACTGGAAGAAGTTATGCATAAGACGTTCACATGAAACTGAACAAAAAAAAAAAAATTCCCCTGAACCCAGTTCCTCTGAAACTCATATTACCCTCACCAAACTGGCCAAACAAGAGCTTACATTAACAAAACAATGATTCACAATATCATTACTGTCAAGGTGACACTGCACTGTATCCATAATTATACATTCCATAATTTTGACTTTATCCAGTCAAAACCTCTATCCCTGTAACTTGAATTTATGGTCCCTAGTTCTGGAATCATTTATAATTTATTCACTTATAATTACATTTATTCATTTTACTATCTCCTATCAGAGCCTTGCAGACCTTCATTTAGGTCACCTCTAAAGTACCTTAGATGCCTGGCTCTGCAGCTCATATATTCAAAGTCTTTCCTCATAAGACCTTTTGCAGGTCTCACCAAGTAGGTTGCCCATTTTTGACCCTTTCAAGAAGTTTCAATGTCTTCTTTTTTTCTTTTTTTTTTCTTTAATGTACGATCTCCATACTTGGATACGATATTCTTAGTGTTGTCTTAGAATTACCTTATACAATGGGATTATTATTTCCCTGTCTCTACAAGCATATGTTTGAGAAATCATTGATAGGACAGCATGGACCTTCCTTGCTGCCTGTTTACACTGCTCAAAGACCAGTGTAGGCAGGCAGAAAGGAACTCCCAAATCCCTTTCTTCTCTACTGATTTTAATTGAACTCTACTTAGTGTACAGTTATTTTAGAGTTGCTATTCCCCAAGTGTCCAACCTTACATTTTTCTGAAATCTAAATAAACAATATTGAAATTATTTCCTACAACTAGCTCAGGAGTAACTCTGTCAAAATAGCCAAAATGGTAACACGATTTTCCCTTAATAAACTGTGTATTACAATTCTATTTTCATCTAAATGTCCCTATATTACACTCTTTATCACTGCCTCCATTATCTTCCCCTACCACTGAAAGTCAGACTTTCATGTATTAACAATAAATACATTGCCACTTCTCCAATCCAAGGAATTTTTCCCAAATTTAATAATGCCCTCATAATTAACTTTAACCAGCAGTGGTGGTACTCCATAAAATAAAGCTGATGGCACAGAACTTTTTTATTTCTAGAAAAACTTAATGGACTGCAATGCATATCGTATTTAATTAATTTTTAATGAAAAAATTAACTGTTTAAAGAAATTCTGTTTTACAACTTTTTATATACATATTCTGCTGAAAATTAAAAAAAAAATCATTATAGGCACTATATATATAAATATGAAAGTGCTGGCTTTTATTTTATTTTATTCTATTTAAAGACTTTTTTCAGGAAATTTTTCAAATGTGCATACATGCATAAATAGTTTTAAAATATATTTTTAAAAATTATCTTTAAATTAGATACTATAAGTCATTTTAATTTTGGAAGTTCTTGAAAATTTCAAATTTGGCATACCATGAAGCATGTAAAATTTGAATACTGTGTATGTTTCTAATGTTCTACCATTGGTGATTATATTGCTTTCTGTGTTTGATAACACTGTATTATTCAAAAATAATGAATCTTTTAAATGAATAGTTCAAAAATACTTCATATAAGATCATTAGAACCAGTGATACATTAAGCAGATAGATCATGCTGAAAGACCTCATGGAAGAGTTCTATAAATAATCTGAACTAGAAACAAACACATAATTCCAAGCTCTGTAGAATCAATACCCATCAAGTTCCCACAGAAGTATTACTACAAGCTAAAAGAACAAATATGGTGATAAAAAACTTGTTCAGCTTTCCCATGATATAACTCTGACAAAACAATTAAAAAATATATATAAATATATATACGAAACCACACCAAAGTAAATATTTGTTCATAATTAGGAAGGTCGAAAACCAATCACAAATTTTTATTTTCAGCCAACAATTAATGCGGGCTCAATATTTTCAAGGAGAGCCTCATAAATCCAGCCCAACCATTGCAGGATTAATGATTCAATGCATGCTCACCACCTCTCACTCTCTCAGAATTACTGGGATAAGCCATCTACGCCAAGAGTTTTACCTGCTTTTAGACATTAAAGTTTTCCTAATAATCATCAATAATTTCAATATCATTAATTTTATACTGTTCAGCCTCACTTGCACAGCCTCATCCCATTATGAAGGGTCTTTTTTCAGTAAAAATCAATGCAAAGTACCTGTTCAATTCATTAGCAGCATCAGCTGTGTTATCTAAGACTTTTCCACACCTATTACAAAAGAATCCAATTTGATCATTTTCTTCTTCTTTGCATTCAAATGTAAAGAACTCCTTGTTCCCATTCTTTACTCTTTTAGTGATTTATTAAGTTATTATAAATGTAATATGTAAGCAGAAATATACATGCGTTCAATTTTTTTTTTTTATTCTTAATTATTTTATAAATTGAAAAATTGAAGGATCTAATAATTTCATGTTTATAACATTTTTTTGTTCCAGCAGAATTAATGAAAATTTTGTTTAATTTATAATAACACATGTAAAAAACACATTTTTTAGATTATTATTGTTTTTATTAAAAATAACAATTAATGTAAAAAAGCCAAACACTGGTATGCTACAAACAGAATTAAAAAAAACTGAAAATGCAGTGAGGACTGACTAGGACAAACCCTGACTAGGATAAACTTTCGTTTTAATTTCTAGAAAAAGTGTTTGGTTTTCAGTATTCTGCTAGAGTATACAGATATTTCACCTTTTCTTAATGGATTGGAGTACTTACTGTATGTATTTTTTAGTTTTTAATGAAAAAATGAAATATTTAAAAATGCTGTGTTTTAACACTTTTTAAATTTTAACACTTTCAACAGAGTATTAATTTTTCAGAAAATTTTTAAAAAAATGCAGGTATGAAATATAAATATGAAGCTATTAGCCTCTTTTCCAGTTTAAAAAACTTAAATGCACAAATTTTAAAACCTACACATGCACATTTATTTCTGTTTATTATATGTATAAACAGTTTGAAAAAAAAAAAAAAAAATGTAAATAAGTATATTAGATACTATGGACTTCTGTTTATTTTTTATTTTATTTTATTTATTTATTATCATTATATTTTTTTTTTCAAAAGTTATTTCAAATTTGGTGTGTCGAATTTGAATTTCAATCAGAGTCATGCCAAGAGTGAGGCGAATGAGGCTCTTGCCTCAGCTTAAAAGCTGAAAGCGGTGCCAAACGATTAAATAACTTTTGAAATGAATGCCACATAAATAAAGCTTCTGTATTAGTATTAGTAAGGGCCGCATGGTGCAAGAAAGCCTATGGCTTGTGCTGCACCAGCCAGGTGCAGCACAAGCATAATTAATAAAATAAACAGCATAATTAATAAAAGAAAAGGAATTTAAACCTATCATCCTATGCGTTTCCCTCCCCCGAAGGTACTATCCAGATGACCTTTGAATTTCCCCTAACTGTCAGCCTCTATGCCACCCATGTAGGCAACTTATTCCAGTAATTTATAACTCGCTGGCTAAAATAAAACTTCCTGCAGTCCAATCTAAACATCTCCCCCCGTAACCTGAATTTATGTCCCCTAGTTCTAGCATCATTTATAATCTTGAAAATTTCATCCTCATTCATTTTACTGATGCCCCTCAGAGCCTTAAACACCTCAATCAAATCTCCTCTAAGGTGTTTAGTTTCCAAACTCTGCAACCCACATATTCAAAGTCTTTCTTCATAAGGACGCCCTTTTGCCCATCTCACCAGGCGAGTTACCCGTTTTTGCACCCTTTCAAGAAGCTCAATGTCTTTCTTTAGGTGCAGTCTCCATACTTGAACACAGTATTCCAAGTGTGGTCTAACAAAAGCCTTATATAATGAGATTATCACGTCCCTATCTCTACTTGCAAAAGTTCGATAGATCATCGATAGGACACGGTGGGCCTTCCTTGCAACCTGTTTACAATGCTCAGAGAATTTCATGTCTGACCGTATCATAACACCCAAGTCCCTTTCCTCCAGTACTGGGTTTAGTTGAACTCCACCAAGTGAATAAGTTATTTTGGGATTACTGTTTCCCAGGTGTAATACCTTACACTTTGTTGGATTAAAGCACAGCTGCCCTTTTTCTGACCATTCCTGAAGTCTATCTAGGTTTCTCTGAAGAAGCTCAGCTTGACGGTGTTCATTAACTACTCTACCAATTTTAACATCATCTGCAAATTTAGACATCACGCCCTCTATCCCTTCATCGATGTCGTTTATGAAAATTAAAAACAACAGTGGTCCTAATACTGATCCTTGGGGAACCCCACTTCTTACATCAACCCAATCTGAGGAATAGCCATTTATCACAACCCTCTACCTCCTGCCCTGAAGCCATCCTGCTATCCATCTAAGGATTTTCCCAGTGATTCCAACCTGTTCCAGCTTATAAAGCAACCTCTCATGTGCCGCTGAGCAAAGCTCAGCTCACTGCCTCCATGATTTTTCCTACCACTGAAGTCAGACTGACAGGTCGATAATTCCCACTTCACTCTTAGAACAACCCTTATGTATGGGAGATACACTTTTCCAATCCAACAGAATCTTCTCAGAGTCTACTGATGATCGCATAATTAGCCTCAATGGTTGAATGCACTCACTTGCTGCCTCCTTTAAGATTATAGGGTATATTCTATCAACTCCAGGAGCCTTACTGGCTTGTAGGCTCGAGAGTTTTTTCGTTAAATAATCTTGCAAAATTTCAATATCATTAATTACATATTTTTCAACTTCACTCCCACAATTTCCCATTGCCACAAAAGGTTTTTCATCTGTAAATATCGATGCAAAATAACTGTTGAGTATTCTCTATTATGTAGCACAGAACGGAACGGACAGTAAAATAAAATGACGAGTTGTAGTTAAACTAGGTTTAATGTTAAATACATATGATAAACAGTAAAAGCAGAATATGTAGATACATACAGTAACCAGTAATACAAAAAGATTTTGGGCTTTATGTTGCCCTTCATCAGTTAACTGTTGGATTGAAAGTTTTGGGAACATAGAACTTAAGAGCGTGCAATGGCAGTCATGCACAGTGAACTGCGTGATGCAACAATTAACTGTTGAAAGTTGAAGCCTGTGGGTTGGCCATTGCTGGGCGCTTCTGGTTGGCCCGGCACAACATTGACACGCACCGTGGTGTCATGGTTGTCGATTGGTCCCACCACTGCCAGCACTGCACCTGGTTGGGGTCCCTGCACATTGTGTGCTCTAGTGCTTCCATCGGTAGAGGTGGGGAATGTCATGTTCATCCTGTTGTTGAGGCAGCTGTTCTCATGACTGGTAGGCAGTTGCAGCATTCCCATACATCACAACCACAGACTTCAACTTCCAACAGTTAGTTGTTGCATCATGCAGTTCACTGTGCATGACTGCCATCAGACGCTTTTAAGTTCTATGTTCCCAAAACTTTCAATCCAACGGTTAACTGATGAAGGGCAACATAAAGCCTAAAAGCTTTTTGTATTACTGTATGTATCTACATATTCCATTTTTACTGTTTATCGTATGTATTTAACATTAAACCTAGTTTAACAATAACTCGTCATTTTATTTTACTTTCCGTTCTGCTCTGTGCTACACAACAGAGAATATAGAATAATAATCCAGAGCGTGTAGGCCTTTTTATCTATAATTTTTTTTTTTTTTTTAGAGGAGGGTGCAATTTTTAATTCTTGCCTAAGGTACTAAAAATGGCTCGGCACAGTCCTGATTTCAATATTTAATTTTAGAAAAATTAAATATCGAAATTTGGTGTTAAAATTGATAATAAAATTAAACTAAGCATTACCATTTAGATTTCACTATTTCTAAATTAAAAATTTGGTCTAATCAAACGTTTTTACTCAATGGGAAAGCTCTCCATCTTTGGTTTCACCTGAAAAGGTGTATTATTGAAATTAATATAACTTATATTATTAAAAGAAATAAAGAAAAACAAAAAATAGTTCTAAACATGATACATAACTGCTCCTGTATAGCTGAACATTTGCAGAAGAGCAAAATGTTTACCGCATACAACTGTTTTGTTATTCCCTCCCACCCCTCCCCCTTGCCCAAATATAAAATTTTTTTATATTTGGAAAAGCCCAAATATGAAAAATATTTTGAAATATTTTTCAGGAGAGACAGAAGAGACTGCTTCTACAGGGATGGGATACACTTAAATAGAAAGGGTGCAAGAATATTTGCTGATGCTATCAAGGCAGAGTTAGGTGGGTCGGAAAACTGAAAGCTTGAAGGGATACGCGGACTAATAGATTAACAGAAGCCGCTGGCAGAGGAAAAACTGATTGCTTGCACTTCAATGGGAATTTCCAGATTGCTAGGAGTCATAGTGGAACAAGCAAATAGAAACAAGCAAGTAGAAACAGGTGCATGTATACTGGCATGTACAACAATGCTAGGAGTATAGTTAATAAATTTGATGTGCTTGAAGTGCTAGTCAAGACATCAAAGGCAGATATTGTTGGGATATCAGAGACATGGTGTCACACAGACGTAACCAGTGCAGAACTGGAATTTGGGGAGGAGTACAATGTGTACAGAAAGGATAGACAGGACAGGAAGGGAGGAGAGGTTATGCTGTTAGTTAAGAAACACATAGGGAAGGGTTTTTTTTTGCTTTCGTAAAGGTGACTATGGTGGTCTAAGACAGTATTTAAATTCTATACGGTGGGAATAACTGATGTTACCAAGAGCAAATTAAAAATGGGTAGCATTCAAAGAATTAATCTTGGAAGCTACTAGGGTTTTTCATACAACAAAGAAATATTGTTCAAGATTTAGGCGTAAATGGATGTCAGATGAACTAATGAGACATATGGCAGAGAAGAAAAATGCACGGGATACATACAAATTAATATGTGACACAGAAGCCTATGATAGATACAAGTTGATCTGTAACCAAGTTACAAAGGAGGTTAGGCAGACGAATGCAGATTACGAGAAATCTTTGGCAAGGGATGCAAAGAAAAACAGCAAAGAGTTCTTTACTTATGTAAACTCTAGAAGGAAGGGGATGAATCAGATTGGTCCACTTGATATCGATGAGTCAACTGTTGATGATCCTGCTCAGGTGGCTAACAAACTGAATGAATATTTTGCATCGACATTCACACATGAGGAGTTATTCAGCGAGGGGAATGCCAGAGGTGTATTCAACTATGGCAGTGAGCTAGAGAATCTTGTAATAACTGAGAGTAAAATGGAGGAGAAATTGTTAAAGATAAACATAACAAAGGCACCTGTGGTGGATGAAATGTATCCAGTTATATTAAAGGCGGTGGCAGAAGAAGTAAGCAAACCCTTAGCCATAATTATGAGAGCTTCCCTGGACTCAGGGGAGGTACCCATGGACTGGAGATGTGCAAATGTGACCCCAATCCACAAAGGAGGATCAAAGGGAGACACAGGTAATTACAGACCTGTTAGTTTAACTTCTGTTCGAGGGAAATTAATGGAGGCACTGGTTAAAGAAGCATTGCAGGATCATCTAGACATGACTTCAGTTATAGCTCTGACACAGTATGGTTTTGTTAAGGGGAAGTCTTGTCTGAGAAATTTGATTGAATACTATGATGTAGTCACATAGGAACTGGATGCAAAGAATAACTTTCATATCATATATTTGGATCTTAGAAAGGCCTTTGATACTGTTGCACATGGAAGTCTGCTGCACAAATTGGAGCAGTGTGGAACTGGAGGCAAATTGCTGCTATGAATAAAGGGCTGGTTGAGTGGGAGAACACACAGTGGTAATCAATGGACGCTGCTCTTCGTGGACTAATGTTATTAGTGGAATCCCTCAGGGTTCAGTGTTGGGTCCATTGTTGTTTTCTGTATTTATAAATGATATTGATGATGGTATATCAGGCTTAATGTCTAAGTTTGCAGATGATACGAAGGTTGGCAGGGTTGTTAATGACACTAAGGACAGTACACTGCTGCAGCAGGATCTAGAAAAGTTGAGCAGATGGGCTGAGAGGTTGCAAATGAAGTTTAACATTGACAAATGTAAAGTACTACATATGGGAAGCAGTAATCCCAGAGTAATGTATCAACTCTGTGGTACCACATGTGCTAGAGAATGAAAAGGACCTGGGGTAATTGTGCAGGCAGATATGAAGTTTTCTGAGCAGTGCAGATGATCTGCAAGAGTAGCTCATGGTGTCTTGTCAATGATATACAGGAATTTTTCTAGCAGGGATAAGGAGGTGATTATCCCCTTGTATAAGGCAATGGTCAGGCCACACCTCGAGTACTGTATACAGGTCTAAAGGCCTCATTTTAAGAAGGATGTAGAGCTGTTGGAACGAGTACGGAGAAGGGCAACAAGATTAGTGAATGGAACAAGGGGTTGCTCTTACAAAGAAAGGCTTGAGTTTTGCAAATTACAATGTCTGGAGACTAGGCACCTGCAAGGTGATCTGATTGAGGTGTATAAAGCCTTGAATGGTTTGAGCATGCTCAATGCAGATGGGATTCTTCCTCTTGCTCAGAATAATCGCCTGAGAGGGCATAAATTCAAATTGAGGAAAGACAGTTGTAGGATAGATGTGCAGAAGTTTGCCTTTAGCCAGCGGGTGGTTGATTGCTGGAACAAGCTTCCATCTGTCATTGTAGAAGTTGATAGCTTAAACAGATTCAAGGCAGAACTTGACAAACATTTGGAGCAAGTGGATGGGTGAAATAGGGTTTTTTTTTTTGTTGTTTTTTTTTTTGGCTGATGCTATATAAGCTTGCTTTCTTGCATCATGTGCCTTTGTTAATGCTAATCAGTGGTGTGTAGTGGTTGTGAGACGCATCAGGTGTCCTTTCAGTCTTTTGTCACTACTGGCAAAGAAACTGTCCAAAGTGGACTGTTTTTGACAACTTTTTTTGTAGCTTCCTGAAGTAAGAAATGACTTCATCTACCAATTTGCACATCATGAGTTCAGTGTTTTCAATGTCACAGTGTTTTTTACCACTTCTCTTAAACACTCCCATGACAGTGTTTAACTCTTCAGCTGACACTTTTTGGGTGTCTTTTTCTTCCTCTTCCTCTCCAGTTCACTTAATGTAATTTTCTCCAACTCTTGTAGCTCCTCTGTCGTTAGCTCACGCCCATGAGCATCAATAAGATTCTCCACATCCTCTTCATCAACTCCAGACACATTGATTTACAAAGGGTGACAATATCTTTTGTCAAATCACTATCATTTTCAAACTGGTCAACATTATGAATGATTAAAGGCCAGATGTTTTTCCAGGCTGAATTTAAGCACCTGGTGGAAACATCGTTCCAAGAACTTATAATCAGCCTCACACAGTCTAGCATGTTGAACTTTGACCTCCAAAAATCTTTGAGAGTGACTTTTTCATCAGAGGTCACTACAAAGCAAATTGTGCTTCAAGAGATTGAACAAGGTTGTGAACATGGCCTGGCACATTATCCAGCAGGAGCAGTGCCTTCACAGGAAATTTATCATTCAAATTATGCTTCAAGAGATTGAACAAGGTTGGGAACATGGACTGGTGCATTATCCAGCAGGAGCAGTGCCTTCACAGGAAGTTTATTTTTCTCAAGATAACTCTTCACTGAAGGGCAGAAAGCTTCAAGCTACCATTCATTTAAGACATATCTATAACCCACGCCTTCTTGTTACTGCACCAAAACACTCGCAGTATTCCTTTGTCGACCTTTTGCTGTTTAGATACTCTGGGGGTGTTAGAGTGATACATAACCAATGGCTTCAGCTTAAAATCTCAAGAGGCATTGGCACCCAACAGGAGAATGAGCCTATCTTTCATAGGCTTATGTCCAGGTAAACTAGCCTCATCCTTAGTGATGCATTCTCCTGGGCATTCGTTTCCATAAGAGACCGGTTTTATCAATATTAAAGGCCTACTGGGGAAGATAACCCTCCTGATCAACAAACTCTTGGAATTTAATTTTAAAGGTCTCAGCTGCTTTTTATCAGCACTGGATGCCTCCCCATCGTTTCAACACTTTTGGTATTTGCCATTTTTTTGAAGCGCTCGAACCAGCCTCTTCTGGCTTTAAGTCTTCAACACTACACTGTCACTGGTTGATGGAGCTTTAAGTTTCAGATCGTCATAGATCTGAAACAATCGTACGAGTGATGTTCCGCATGCCATGCGGTGAACAACAACAAAGATGCTAACTGGTTGAGAATAATTGTAAGAGTGATGTTCCATGAGCAATGCGTCTGAAAATTTCCACCCATGTATCGTTCCAACTATATCACAAAGCCATCGGTATCTGCAAATATCATCGGTCCTTAAAATAAAAGATCATATGGTAGGTATATCGGTTCCTGAGAATATCAGATGTCAATGTCATCGTAAGTCAAGGCCCCACTGTACTACTAATTATGAGAGATTAATAGTTTTATTAGTCACTATTACACAAGCAATCATACCCATATTTTTTGTACTTCTCTCCAGCTACTGATTGCATCTATTTGATGGCCAAGAATTTTGTATGCTAATATTTTTATCTATTATGCCAATAAATTTTGCAAAAGAAGAATACAGTAGAACCAATGGATACAGTAACTAAATGAATTTTAATACAATAAAGAAGCTTTCGGGGTAACGAACCCCATCCTTGGCTAAGTACATACACACATAAATGTAAACAAGAAGTTCAACAAAGAAATGTTTACATTTCTGTGTGTATGTTAGCTGAGAAAGGGGTTCGTTACCCCAAAAGCTCCTTTACCGTATTAAAATTAATTTAGTTATCGTATCCACTAGTTCTACCATATTCTTCTTTTGCAAAACTATGGAAACAAGTGCCACAGGCCCATTATCTTTTATGCCAATAAATTTTGGAGTGGGATCTTGTACCTATCCCAAGTATTAACACTTTACTTTTGTTTTAATTTTATCTTTTATATTAAAGTTCATAATTACTTCATTCTAACCTGTATCATAGATGTTAACAAACATAGTTTCCTGTTCAGTTGTAACAAATGTTTAAGCAAGTGCATTCAGTGAATAATTCTTAATTTCTTTATAATCAGTGTTTTCCATTTATCTTGGGATTTAAAATGAAGAGAATAAAGCTGGTTTGGGATAAAGAAGCCAATTATGGTGTTTCCCCAGCATTACGACTAAAAATAGGAAAATCTGTTGCACAAAAATAGGATGAATATCATTGTTGAAAAAAAAAAGCCGGGAATTAGGGTTGAATTTGAAAGTGTCTGCAATTCTGCCCAGACACGATAGGAGGGAGTATACGATGAGAGCCCTGTCAATCAATTCGACCCTGGAAAGATTGTCAAGGCTCAAGGGGTAGAATTTTTTTCAGCCTGGTCTGTACTTTTTAACAGGAGAGACTGCTTCTACAGGGATGGGATACACTTAAATAGAAAGGGTGCAAGAATGTTTGCTGATGCTATCGAGGCAGTGTTAGGTGGGTCGAAAAACTGCTAGATTGGGGGGATACAAGGACTAATAGATTAACAGTAGCCACTGGCAGAGGTGAAAGTAATTCTTGCACTGCTTCTATTGCAATGAGCTGCAGCCTGGAAAATAAGATGCAGGATATTTCAGAGACTGCAGGGAATCATTGGGGTACAAATTAACACATAGGTTGTGTTAGGGTAGCTAAGAAAAAGAACAGGTGCATGTATACTTGCGTGTACACCAATGCTAGGAGTTTAGTAAATAAATTTGATGAATTTGAGGTATTGCTCAAAACATCAAAGGCAGATATTGTGGGGATTTCAGAGACCTGGTATCACACAGATATAAGGAATGCAGAACTGGCATTTGGGGAGTACAATGTCTACAGAAAGGATACAGGATAGGAAGGGAGGAGGGGTTATGCTGTTCGTTAAGAAATACATAAAATCCAAGGAAGTGAAGCCAGTCGACATTGCTGGACAGTGCAGTGTCGAGTCAGTTTGGTGTGACATAAGCATTGGGAGATCAAAATTGAGAGTAGGAGTGTGCTATAGGCCTAATGAATCTGATGAGTATAATAAGAAACTGTACAGGGAAATAGAACGGGCCAGTAAATCAGAGAGTCTTATAATGGGGGATTTTAATTTCCGAGATATTGACTGGAATTTGGGGGCTGGTCACTCACACACTAGCAAGGCTTTTGTGGATTTATTGGATGATTGTTTTCTACATCAGCATGTTCGGGAGGAAACTAGAGGGAGTAATACTCTTGATTTGATTATCAGTAGTGATTCTTCATGCATTAAGAATCTGCAGGTAAATGAACCACTAGGTGGCAGTGATCACAGTGTGCTGAAGTGGGATTTACTCAAAGAGGTAACTACCATTAGGGGTAAAGGGAAGGGTTATTGCTTTCGTAAAGGCGACTACGACGGACTGAGACTGTATTTAAATTCTATACAGTGGGACAAACTGATGATGTTACGAATAACAAATTCAAAATGGGAAGCATTCAAAGAACTTATCTTGGAAGCTACTAGGCTTTACATACCAACTAAGAAATATTGTTCAAGGTGTAGGCCTAAGTGGATGTCAGATGAACTAATGAGACATATGGCAGAGAAGAAAAATGCATGGGATACATACAAATTAACACGTGACACAGAAGCTATGATAGATACAAGTTGATCTGTAAAGAAGTTAAAAAGGAGGTTAGGCAGGCGAAGGCAGATTACAAGAAATCTTTGGCAAGGGATGCAAAGAAAAACAGCAAAGAGTTCTTTACTTATGTAAACTCTAGAAGGAAGGGGATGAATCAGATTGGTCCACTTGATATTGATGGTTCAACTGTTGATGATCCTGCTCAGGTAGCTAACAAACAATGAATATTTTGCATCGACATTCACACATGAGGAGTTATTCAGCGAGGGGAATGCCAGAGGTGTATTCAACTCTGGCAGTGAGCTAGAGAATCTTGTAATAACTGAGAGTAAAGTGGAGGAGAAATTGTTGAAGTTAAATACAAGAAAGGCACCTGGGGTGGATGAGATCTATCCAGTTATATTAAAAGAGGCAGCAAAGGAAGTAAACCCTTAGCCATAATTATGAGAGCTTCCTTGGACTCAGGGGAAGTACCCATGGACTGGAGATGTGCAAATGTGACCCCAATTCACAAAGGAGGATCAAAGGGCGACACAAGTAATTATAGACCTGTTAGTTTAACTTCTGTTCCTGGAAAATTAATGGAGGCACTGGTTAAAGAAGCACTGCAGGATCATCTAGACAAGACTTCAGTTATAGCTCAGACACACCATGGTTTTGTTAAGGGCAAGTCTTGCCTGACCAACTTGATTGGATATTATGATGTGGTCACAAAGGAACTGGATGCAGGGAATAACTTTGATATCATATATTTGGATCTTAGAAAGGCTTTTGATACTGTTGCACATGGAATACTGCTGCACAAATTGGAGCAGTGTGGCATTGGAGGCAAATTGCTGCTATGGATAAAGGGGTGGTTGAGGGGGAGAAGACAGAGAGTGGTAATCAATGGACACTGCTCATCGTGGACTAATGTTATTAGTGGAGTCCCTCAGGGTTCAGTATTGGGTCCATTATTGTTTTTCTGTATTTATAAATGATATTGATGATGGTATATCAAGCTTAATGTCCAAGTTTGCCGATGATACAAAGGTTGGCAGGGTTGTCAAGGACACTACTGACACTATGCTATTGCAACAGGATGTGGAAAGGTTGAGCAGATGGGCTGAGAGGTGGCAAATGAAGTTTAACATTGACAAATGTAAAGTACTACATATGGGAAACAGCAACCCCAGAGCAACGTATCAACTCTGTGGTACTACACTGACAGTGGTAGAGAATGAAAGGGACCTGGCGGTGGTTGTGCAGGCAGATATGAAGTTTTCTGAACAGTGCAGACGGGCTGCAAGAGTAGCTCATGGTGTATTGTTGATGATATATAGGAATTTTTCTAGCAGGGATAAGGAGGTGATTATTCCCTTGTATAAGGCAATGGTCAGGCCACACCTAGAGTACTGTATACAGGTCTGGAGGCCTCATTTCAAGAAGGATGTAGAGATGCTGGAACGAGTACAGAGAAGGGCAACAAAATTAGTGAAATAACAAAGTGGTGCTCTTACGAAGAAAGGCTAAAGTTTCCATTCACTTTTGCAAACTGGATCACTTTTAACTTGAATTCAGTACGAAAATCTTTTCTGAGCCATTTCTGGGCAGAACGTGGCAAAACATAACCTAATATACCGGTAACAAGTGCGAAACAATGAGCGCAAAGACAACAAGCGTGAAAAAGCAGGAAATGGAAGTAAAAAATCTACAACCACTGTATAAGATGCACCCAGTTTTTATACCCCAAATTTTTCAAAAAAAGGTGCATCTGATACATGGGGAAATATGGTATTTTCTATATTAATATTATTAATAATTATTTATAATCATATGCATTTTTCTCCATTTCATTTTAACTATAGAGGGCTTCCATTGTTCTTTTCTTCTGAGCAACTCCACTATCGTCATAGTTCTCCCTCTGTTTATATTCTATTTTTAATCGTGTTCTCAAAATATTCTCTTTATAATATTTTCTTCATTATATATTACATTTTGGCCCAGTTTGATATTGCATAACTTTAAAGGTATTTAATTTTTCTTCTTTTCACTATTTTTATTCACTTTTCGGCTATTTGTTTGTTTTTTCGGCATTCGGCACTCAAAAAAAAATATATTACAGGCTAGTGGTGTTAGTTTCCACTTCTACTAACACTCTCACAGCCAAGGCCCTCTCTAAGAGGTTGGGTATTTACACACGTAGCTTGCCTAGCATCCTATAAACTCTTTTCCTTCTCTGTTTACTTTTTATTCTTCTTTCTTCCGTCAGCTGAACTATTAGTGCAATACGAGGGCGATTCGGACATTCTTACTTTTCTTATTCTTGCTATTTTCGCCTCTTTAATTTTTAATTTTTATTACCTTTTTCCCTCCCTTACCCTGCATCACTTCCTATTTCTATACCACTGCGTGTTACATAAATCACCCTTCTCAAAAACATTTTTCAAAACTTTTCATTTTAACCCGCGTGCATTTAAACTTTACTTGGACTTAATTTAATTGTTTTATTTTAACTTCACACACTGCGTTAGGGCTACCTTACTCATGGTTTTGGAGGTTTTATTTTTAACCCTCCCCCCCTTTTTGTATATTTCAGTTATATTTTAAAGTTCCTCCATCAACATGGGTTTGTATAGAAACGCAGTGTTTTGGTACATTGATCAGGTGTAGTCCCCTGATGAAATACCTGATCCATGTACCAATTTTATCTTATTTAGTTTTATCTCGTTTGCATCAATTTTTTTTTTTTTTTAACCCTCATTTTGATGCTCACTACATTTATTAATTTCTACTTCCCTTTCAGCATTTGTACATATGATTGGCCTGTTAATTCTACTTAATTCTACATTTTTTTTTTTTTTTTTTCCATTAGGTTCTTGATATTCTTTTTCTCTTATTTTCTTCTATTAGGCCTGGCACCTTGTGTTAATAACTTCTCCATCTTTTAGTATTTTCTATTAATTATTTTTAATTCTTATATATATATATATATATATATATATATATATATATATATACAGGTAACCCTTGTATAATACAGTAGTTTGATTCCTACAAAATCTCGTGTAATGCAAAACTGTGTTATACAGGACTAAGAACCAGTACAAAAAGGAAGGTTACATTCCAAAAGCTATGTTTTTTTTAAAATAACTATCAGAAACTTAATTTTTATAATAGTAATAACTTAATATTTTAACTTTATTTTTATAATAGTAGTAACTTAAATAGTAACTGAACAAATGTCTTAACTTACAAACTGTGATACTTATATGTCAGATAATGTATGTTCATTTAATTTTCTTCCTCTTCATCCCTGCTAAGCACAATCTCTTCTGCAGCATCTAGATTTTGTGTATCTTCTGCCCTCTTTAAAAGTCACGAACCACACACTTCGAAATTGCAATTTATGGTCTCAAACAAGCACAAGTTCAATAGCACAGAACCTAACCCAGGGATCTCCCAACAAAATACAGTGGACCCCAGCTTTAAAAATATAAAGCACAAATTTAACTTTATTACCTTACAATTAGCAAAGTTAAATGATATGTGAAAATCGGAAGAATATTTCCCACAGGTTAGCAAAATAAAAATAAATTTACACTATGTACATAGGTTAATTAATATGTATACATACTAACTAATTGATATTTCTGTTCACTGACTTTTTTTTTTTTTGTCGTAAAATTTAAAATAGTAAAAATGATAAGCAATTAATAACAAAGAACACGGCGCACACAAACTGCAACAAACATGACATGCACAAGTGAGATATGGAGTAATGAGTTTCTGAAAATTTATTTATGTTTTTTATATGATTGAATATTTCATGGAAGGGGAAACACATTTCACCACAATAACATGATAAACATGAAAACCCGCAGAATTCCAGCTATTGGTACTAAAGCAAGAAGATCGAGTTTACTACCCATTATAACTGATTAAACTAACAAGAAAAGACCAATAAACTGGAAATTGAAAACTGTTGTTATTGTTTTATGGCAGCAACCCCCAGAAATGTGCTTTAGAAAAATATAACGAAGGCAATAACGACTAGTGAGTCAACAGCAGCAGGGATTCACAAAAAGGAATGGAAACGTTGAAAATTACATCTAATTATAATAGCAGGGTTTTCCCAGTAAAAGCTCAAAAATACTGTGTTATGCAAGATTTCCAGTAATTCTCAAACTGTGTTAGAGTGAAACCGAGTTGTAGAAGTACTGTGCTATACAGGGGTTGCCTGTATACAAGAGGAAATATTTATGGTTATTGCTATGAATAAGCTAAATAATATATATCAGCTCCAAAAGAAATTTAAGACTGGTCTTCATTTTATTATTTTTTCCAAATTATTTAAAATCCTACCAGAAACAGTAGTTTAGTTGGCCCTTCATGCTGAGAAATATTACGGATCATCTTCATGAGGAGGGGGTCTTGGAAACGAAAAACTCGTTTCATTAGAAGCTTCAAACCATTCACTTCACATATCAGTTGTGAATTTCTTTTATTTGCAGACAGATTGATTCCCAAAGCAACAAGATGTAATGGTACCCTTTCTTCGGGACACTCCAAAATTAATTTCATAACCTAAAAAAAAATAAACTTCAGTAATTCTAAATAATACTTAATTTATTAAGAAACACCATAATTCAAGTCTTTTAAAATAACATTAACATGATAAAAAAATTCAAAACTGATCTACACACGACATCAAAATCTCTTGTATATCAAGCACGGAAAAGTATATCTGATATACTGAAGAAGTGTTTGATTGCAATGCCTGTTTGTATAGACCTAAACTGGGTAAAGCATTCTATATATCAAGTGATGTTTCAATTGACACTGGGAGCTGCTATAATTGAACAACAATTTAAAGAAAAACTGCAACCCATTGATTATCTTAGCAGAAAACTTAATTCTGTCAACTATTAAGAGAAGTGGCAAGAGAGGTAAGCAAACCTTCAGCCATAATTATGAAAGTATCCTTGGATTCTGGGGAGGTCCCAATCAACTGAAGATGTGCAAAAATCTCTCCTATTCATGTGTGTGTGTGTGGGGGGGGGGGTCAAAGAGTGAAGTGAGCAATTACAGACCTGTAAGCTTTCCAAGGAAAATAATGCAGTCAGTGGTGCAGGATCACCTCGACAGGAAAGCAATTATATGGAAATTGCATTAATTTGTTCAGTGCCAGCCATAATTCCGACAGCTGTAATCCTGAATAGCCATAATCCCGATGGTGTAATACCCAAAAATAAAAATCCCAACAAGCTATAATACCAACAGCACAAGAATAGTAGACTATTAATTCCAAGAATTAAAAATTCTAGGAATTAATAGGTTTTTTTTTTTTTTTTACATCATTGTTCTAGTTTATTAATTAATTGATATTTCTGTTCACTGACTTTTTTTTGGATATTTGCTTGGATATTTTCTTTTGAGAAATCTGTTGAAAAAGGATTACAGTAGGTAAGTGGATAGGTAGGATGGCAGTCCTATATAATAGTGAATACAAAATAGAACTTATCAGCCTTCTTGTCCAAATGGATGAAATTTGTGAAACCATTCCATCTCAAAAGGGAACAACAAAATTATACACGGATATTTAATGGGAAAAGATAAACATTGTGAGGATACTTATTTCTGGTGCTGTGAAAGAAAATCAGAAAATTGTAGAGCAATGACAAAATATTTGAACAGGCAATATCACCATCAAAAGTTTGAACATCATAATCATACTCCAGAAGTACTGTGCTATACAGGGGTTGCCTGTATACAAGAGGAGTACATCAAGTGCCACCACTGTTAAAAGCTATCACTGGGCAAATTAAGATGCATGCAAAACAAATGAAAAATCTGCCATCTATATTATTCAAGTCAAGGGCATTGCCATCCCTCAACATATTCAGCTGTATATGATGTCAATAAACACTCCCTACAAGAAAATAAAACGGGTGAGAAAAGATGAACAAATGGCAGAGCTATAATCACTGGACGAAACTGACATTCCAATTGCTTTGTGTGAAACATTAAATTTTAAGTTATTTCTGGTTATAGATTCTGTAGCGGGAGATGAAAGGATTTTTTTCGGTTTTTTTTATAATAAAAGTAAATGTTCAATGTTTAATTGCAGGCTCAATATTGGATTACGGACAGTACATTCAAAACTGTTCACAAAATTTTTTATCAGCTTTATACAATACATGCACCAGTTGGTTCTGGAGATTACTGAATTCTAACATTAGTTTGTGTTAATGACCAGCAAGAGTGAAGAAAGTTATAAACGTTTATTTCAAGATTTAACTAACTTTTCTGAAGGAAAGAAATTTAACTGCAACTACAGACAATATTAACTGATATAGAACTGGCTGCCATAAACACTTCTAAAAATGAATTTCCTGATGTATTGAACAAAGTTTGTTTCTTTCATATGGGGCAGTGTGATTGGAAAAAGATTCGAGCAAGTGGAGTGGCATTAATTATTTAAAATAATTAAATAACTTATGTCATTTCAGAAAAACATGCAATGCTTGTAATGCATGTTTCATAAAATCAGTGTTAAATAGTATGAACCAGAGCTGTAATGCTCAATACATTCTACGTTGATATCAATATTTGTAAAATAATAAGAAGTTTACCTCAATATAGTACGTAGAACACTTCCATATGATACTCTCCAGAAATTAAAACGAAAAACTTACATTAGAGTAAAATATAATTAAAATTCAATTTAACACAATAAAACTCAATTTAACATAATTAAAAATCAGTTTAATGCAATTAACAATAAGAAAATTTAATTAAAAGAATTTAACGAAAAAACGAGAAATCATTTTGCGATATTTTTGTTAAATTCTTTTAATTAAATTTTCTTATTGTTAATTGCATTAAACTGATTTTTAATTGTGTTAAATTGAGTTTTATTGTGTTAAATTGATTTTTAATTATTTTTTACTCTAATGTAAGTTTTTTAATTTTTCATTTTAATTTCTGGAGAGTATCATACTGAAGTGTTCTACGTACTATATTGAGGTAAACTTCTCTTATTATTTTACAAATAAAATCAGTGTAAATATAAAAACTACTGAATAAAATTAAGTTTTAAATTTTTTTTTCTTATTTGCTGTTACTAAGAGTGTATTATAGTGAGTCAGGATTTGGTTTGTCACAATTTTGGCTTGTCGGGATTACAGCCCTAAGGATTATGACTCTAACACGGATTTGTTAAGGGGAGATCTTATCTAATGAATCTTAAAATCTACTATCACGCAGTAACAAAGGAACTGGATGCAAAAAATAATTTTGATGTAAACTTAGATTTCAATAAAGCTTTGACACTGTTCTAAAGTGTCAAAGACTGCTGCACAAATTGAAGCAGTGTCACATTAAAGAACATTTACTACTATGGATGAATGGATGGATGAGTATATGAGGAGGATGAGAATGGATGGATGGCAGAGGGTATTATATATGGACACTGTTCTTCTTGGACTAATGGTTATTAATGGAATCCTTGAGGGTTCAGAACCGGATCCCTTATTTTTTTCAATATTTATTAACAATATTTATGAATGCATACCAAGTTTATTGTCTATGATAATTTTGCATATGATAAAGGTTGGCAGGGTGGTTAATGACAGAAATCAATGAATACTACTGCATCGAGGCTTAAAAAAATTAGCCAGTTCGGCTGAGAAGTGGCAGTTAAGTTCAACACTGATAAATATGATGTACAACACACAGGAAGCAGCAATCCTATAACAACACTGGGTGATAGCACACTTAAAATGGTGGAGAGCAAAAGAGACCCAGGGTAATTGTACAGTCCAACATGAAGTTCTCTGAGCAATGCTGACAGGGTGCTGATGGGGGTTCTGTCAATGATATACAGGAATTTTGCCAGCAGAGACAAGGAGGTGATTATCCCATTATATATGGCAATGGTTAGGCCACATCTTTGGTACTGCATATAGGTCTGGAAGGCTTGTTTTAAGAATGTAGATCTGTTGGAATGAATGCAAGAGAAAAGCAATGAGATTAGTCAAGGACACAAATGAGTACTCTTAACAAAAAAAAAAAAAGAAAAATTTTGTAAATTGCAGTGTCTGGAAAAACTAGGCACTGGTGAGACCTTATTGGAGTGTTTAAGACTAGATGGAGAGTCAGACTAACTTAGATGGATTGAGTAAACGAAATGCTGATAGCATCCTTACTCTTTCTTGGACAGTTAAAAAAGATGATTGCAATATAGATGTAAATGTTGTAAATATAGTTGTAAAAGGATGATTGCAATAAAGATGTACAAAAATTTGCTTTCCATAGAGAGTACTTGATAGAACTTCCATTGATGCTGTGGAACTGGGTAGATTGAATAAATTAATTAAATCAATAAAAAAGATAAAGATTTTTTTTTTTGGCTGATATTGTATAAGTTTGCTTCCTTGTATCATCTGCCACTATTACTAATGTTTGCATGATTTTTCACCTTCATTGCTTGTTTCCTCAATTAAAAAAATGGTTATGAAAGGTACATATTGTAAATTATAGGTGGTAGATAATTAGAAAGTGGGAAATTGTGTCACTGAAAATCTATTAGTTCCCCCTGCACATTTGCCTACAGGCTAAACCTTGCATTGAACTTAGCTGCAAGTTACACATCAATTATCAAAGATTGTGAAGGAATATTGAAATTCACAATTTAAGTGAGTGCATAGTGAAAAGAAAGGAACATTACTGTAAGAATTTGATAACATTGCACTTGCAAAGAGAATTATAGTGTAAGAAATTGTACTTCAATGAGGTGGTTATAAAATATTTCACTACACAAAGCAATAACATACAAATGAATGGGACCAACTTGAAATCACAGAGCAAGCTGGGAAATGGAGAGTCAGACTTAGAAACTGACATAACATACTGGAAACCATACAGAAACAGCACCCATAGAGGAGGTAATGACATCAACTAAACTGGAAGAGGCAGTCTAATCAGATCTGTGACACGAATATATACTTGTCAGAGGTCTGAGATAATGTTCCTGAGATATATATGGTCAGAGTTATGCATCCTGTGTTAAAATCTGTATTAACACTGCCATAAAAAATGCTTCTTGTTGATTGAGTGCTGTTCAATTTGGCTGCCATAACAATGAAGTTGTAAACTCTTTTAAAGTTGAAATTAATAAACTTATTAGGATTAGAGCCACTATGGCAGAAGTAGTGGAACAGCCCAGATAATTTCAAATTTACTTAAATTTAACATATTACATCTAAATTTTCCTTCAATACATTTCTTCTGAGGCTAAAATACCAGTGAAGGATTTTCAGTTCATATCAGAGTTATACTTTTTTATTTTACATACAAACTGGTGGTGTTATTTATGCACCAACATGTCTGGAATCAAGAAGGAAACTTGATTATCTGGTCATCAACAAAGTATAGATATCTGAAAAAATTCCAGATTTCCAGTTAAATAAATGTATTTTCTTTCAATATTCCACATGGCTACATAAGGTCAGAGGGTCTTTAAGATAGACTATATGCATATTACTGTATTTTTGAAGTAGTACATGGATTCAAACCTGCAGCATGCATTGCATGACTCTTGTACTTTCATACTAACCACACAGTTACAGTTGTTAGTATTAGTAGTCACAAATGATGCAAGAAAGGAAGCTTATAAAGCATCAGCAAAAAAAAAAAAAAGAAAACCCTTCCCACATCACCTGTCCATTCCCTGCAATAATTTGTTAGTTATTCCATGAATTTATTCAAACTACTTATTTCCACAACAGATCAAAGTTTGTTCCAACCACCTGCTGGCAAACCCCCACACATCTGTCAAGCAGCCATCCTTTCTCAATCTGAATTTATTCCCCCTCCTGTGTGTAGTCCAAACAAGAGGAAAAATGCCATCAGCACTGAGCTTGCTTAATCCATTGAAAGGATTAAACAACTCAATCAGATCATCTTGCAGGTGTCTCCAAGCACTGCAATTTACAGAAATGAAGCCTTTCTTGGTAAGACCTCCCTTTTCTTCACTTCACCAATTTCACTGCCTTCTCTGCACCCGTTTCGGCAGCTCTACCTCCTTCTAAAATCAGGCCTCCAGATCTGCATGCAATACTCAAGATGCAGATTATCTCTACTAGCAAAGCTCTTGACAAAACCCCAAGAGCTGTCCTAGCAGCCTTTCTGCACTGCTCAGAAAACTTCATTATAGGTGGTAGATAATTAGAGATAATTGACTGCACAATTAGCCCCAGGTATTTTTCATTTTCCACTAACCTGGGTTTAATGCCACATAGTTGGTACATTAATGCCACAAAGTTGGTACATTGCTGCTACCCATATGCAGTACCTTGCATTTATCAATAATAAACTTCAACTAGCATTTCTCATCTGCCTAATTTTTCTAGATCTTCTTGCAAGTAGCTTACTTTGATTACTGTCACTAATTACCAACCTTTGTATCATTTGCAAACTTAGACACTAAGCCTGATATACCATCATCAATAAATATATAAAATAGCAATGGGCCCAGCACCAAACATCGGAGGACTCTACTAATAACATTAGTCCACAAAGAGCAATGTCCATTAATAATTATTAATGGACACTGACAAAGAGCAATCTGTCTTCTCCCACTCAACCATCCCTTTATCCATAACAGTAACTTGCCCTTAATGCCACACTGCTCCAATTTGTATGGCAGTCTTTTATGTTGCAAGTAGCTTACTTTGATTACTGTCACTAATTACCAACCTTTGTATCATTTGCAAACTTAGACATTAAGCCTGATATACCATCATCAATAAATATAGAAAATAGCAATGGGCCCAGCACCAAACACCGGAGGACTCTACTAATAACATTAGTCCACAAAGAGCAATGTCCATTAATAATTATTAATGGACACTGACAAAGAGCAATCTGTCTTCTCCCACTCAACCATCCCTTTATCCATAACAGTAACTTACCCTTAATGCCACACTGCTCCAATTTGTATGGCAGTCTTTTATGTGCAACAGTATCAAAAGCTTTCTTGAAATCCAAGTACAGTCTGTCCTCCTATAGCACGATAGTTGCGTTCCTAGAAAACCTCGTGCAATGCAAAATCGTGCAATATAAACAACAGGCCCTATGGGAAAAGTAGGGTTAGGTGCCGACCACCCAAGATTGAACACACATTTGGAACCAAAACATTACCAAACACAATAAATAAGTGGGGAATTTTAATCGTTATAAAATACTTACGTATTTTATAACGATTAAAATACGTAATAAAAAATAATATTATAATTTTTTGTTTATTATAATAAATAATAAAAAATATTTATTTTTTTATTATTTATTATAATAAAGTATTTTTAGTATTTTTTAATACTAAAAATATTTTTTACGAATAAAATACGTATTTTATTCATAAAAAATTTATGTTAAATAAAACAGTCGTAATAAAATATTGCTAATGCTTTTGCTTCTATCGTAAGCAAACTTGTTTTTTGTTTGATTTTCTATCCAAACAGATGACAGCAGTTCCATCTCTTCCAATTCTTGTCTTAATCTAATGGATTTTAATTACACTTTGAGTTGTTCCCGCTATGAAAGTTGTTTTTATTTTCTCCGCATTCTTTGTAATTCTCAGCGTTGCCTCATTTATGTCTGTAGCACGTGCTTTCATTTCGCTCAAAGCATTTCACAATTTGATATTTTTTCTCTATCGACAGAAGCGGACTGGCCATAAGCCTTACCCGGGAAATCCCGGTGGGCCGGAGGCCTGTGTGATTTTGGCCATAAACCGTAGTATGAGGCCACTATAAATTTTCCCGGGTAAGAATTTTTGACACAGTCCGCCTCTGTTTATCGATATTGCTTTTTTTTTTTCCCCTCTGAATCTGCAGTGTCTTCGCCAGGACACTTCCTTTTCACACCTTTTAAGTATTTTACTAATTTTTAGGGAATAAAGCACAATTACAAAACGAGGAGGCACGCTTGATACACATAAACAAAGCTGGGCGCGTGTAGCAACTGAATAAACAACACCGTAAAGGCCAAGATACACTATTAACACCTCACATTTTACTAAAGCACATTTCTAGGGGTTACTACCATAAAACAATAAAAACAATTTCCAGTTGCGTTTCTGCTAGTGGAATCTGTTATAAACTGGTAGTAAACTCCATCTAATTGCATTTGCAATTATATCGATAGCTGGAATTGTGTTGGTTTTTACGTTATTATGGTGAAATGTGTTTCCCCTTCACTGATATAAACACATAAATACATTTTCAGAAACTTCTTCATTCCTATCGTGTTGCGTTCAGTTGGGGTGATTCCGTGTTCGACTGCCATTTCTTGTAAATACAAAGGCGAAATCGTGTATGAGCGAATTCGGTTCGTGTTATATAAGATAACGTTCCCCTATTTATAAATCGTGTATGATCGAATTCGTGTAATGTAAACACGTGTTATACGAGGACCGACTGTATATGATATCAAAATTATTTTCTGCATCCAGTTCCTTTGTTACTGCATCATAGTATCCAATCAGAGTGGTCAGATAAAACTCTCTTAACAAATCCATGCTGTGACTGCAGTATAACTACATTCCTGTCTAGATGATCCTGCATTCCTCCTTTAAGATGTAATGCAGTGAAATTTTGTTCCAGTGAAAATAATGGAGTCTTTTCTGACTACATTATTTTAGCTTAACTTCTGGAACAGAAGTTAAGGTCTGTTAACAAGTCTGTAATTACTCATGTCACCTTTTGATCCCCTATTCTAAACTGTGGATACATATGCAAATCTCCAGCCCATAAGTGCAGAATACAAAAACGCTCTCATAAGGACCAATGTATCATAAGGATTATTGTATGCTCACCAAAAATAAAATGAAAACAAGGTTTTCAAATCACATATTTGGCATCATCTGGTTCTAATATCCAGAAGACCAGAAAAAGCTCGGTATAGAAATTTGTCCTTGACAACATCCATCTCAAAAATGATGCCTGGAAAGCCATCAACACCACAATGTATTTAAAACTTATTCAAGAAATCCAGACTGCAGAATGTCACTTCCAAGATGACTCTCCACTATCAGTGGCTTAAAAGGGAGATTATTACTCACTACATTGAGTTAACATAAATGGATGACTATGAGGAATGCATTACCATATCAAGAATCCCACCATCTGCATCACAGTGATCAAGCAGAGGAGAAGACATCTCACTGAAGAGACAAACCATACTCACAGAATGGACTGATTACTGTCAATAGTGCATCAAGGCACTTTTAATGGACAGCAGTGATAGAAAATCAAAATCTTTTCAGGCAATGTTCATTCATCTGATATCAAACAGCAAGCCCAAAAGATTACAGCTGACAACAGGTAGAATTTTTAACTATTAATTATGTAAAGTTTTTTTGTCTTTGTACATGATTTTTTAACTCCACTTGTAAATACATAAACAATAAAAACATAATTTAACTATCTGTAAGAATTACATTCATTAAATTTTTTAACAAATGCACTTTTTTTTTTTATGTCAGATATAATGATCCTTCAATTTAGCCCAGCAATTAGCAGTCCAAACACTCATCATAAGTAAGCTTCACTGTATTTTCAAATGAAATTTGCTGCTATTACTTAAAATATTAAGTATATGGAGAAAAAAAACTTACTATGGGAATACAATCTGTATATGTAAACAAAGACTTGCAGCGATCATCCATACTTATATGATAAAGTATACATAACACTACAGTACGATGGCATTCGACAGCTAAAGAAGAAAAACATGTATTAAAACATAAGTCAAATCAATCACACTTTACTTCTGTAACCAAACATATTACTCTAGCAAATGTTCATGACTCATTTCAATCTCTATCTATATTTATCTAATAAGCTTATGACGTGAGTGCATTTTTTTTTTTTTTTTTCCTTTTATTAAATAAGCTATACTGATTTTATTCACTATAACAGTTAGCCATTTTCAAATAAATCAGTTAATATCAGGTGTAATGGCCACTTTTTTGAGGATTTTTACAAAACCATTTTTGAGAATAGGATTAACCTTTGCAGAAATGGTGATAGAAATCTATCAGTATGGAGACAAGATTATGAAGAAAATTAAAATGTATTTATCTTTCTTACCTCCTCCTCCTTTCACTCTAAGTCAAAACTTTTCAGTCATTCTTTGTAGCATAAGTAACTTTCATATAAATCAAAACAAGAGCAAAACTTTTAAACTAGATCATTAAAAAAAAACACATGACAATACTTACGAATTAAATTGACTAATTTGGGAAGCAGGCCCACTTTGACCATTGTGTTACGTAATTCAAGATCAAATGAAAGATTCAACAGTAAGCGAAGGGTTACATTCAAGAGATCCTCATGATCATTGGGTATCAACCTGGCTACTTTTTCTACAACATTATGTTCTGCCTGAAAAATAATCATGAGATATATATATATATATCATTTACAATTACACATATTTATCTTAAAAATTATGTTTATGGTTTAACTATTCATATTGTCTGTACATACATGCTAAGCACAATACAGTGTTTTGTTCCTTCTCTTTTCTTTTGTTCCTATCAAAAGAGACAAGTACCAACTTTGCATTTGCCATAAGCAATCAGCTATAGAGCAGCACACTAACAATTTACAAATACCACTCAGTAGTTCACAACTGTAAGTTCATAAAGGGAGATTAACTTTCCCATACACATAATGGTTTAATAGCAGATGCATATCAAAAACAAATTTTTGCATATCTTTGTTATGGTATTAGAGATACACTTTATTAAATTTTTTACTTCATATTTTAGTATTAGTATTAGTAATGGCCGCATGGTGCAAGAAAGCGTATGGCTTATGCTGCACCAGCCAAAAAAAATAAAAAAATAAAAAAAAGAGAAATAAATCCAAACAAAACAATGATAAAAACAAAAAAAAAAAATAATAAATAATAAAAATTAATAAAAAAAAAGGAAATTAAACCTATCGTCCTATGCGCTTCCCTTACCCGAAAGTACTATCCAGATGACCTTTGAATTTCCCCAAACTGTCGGCCTCTACCACCCATGAAGGCAACTTATTCCAGTAATTTATAACTCGCTGGCTAAAATAAAATTTCATGCAGTCCAATCTAAACATTTCCCCCCCCCGTAACTTGAATTTATGTCCCCTGGTTCTAGCATCATTTATAATCTTGAAATTTTCTTCCTCATTCATTTTACTGATGCCTCTAAGAGCCTTAAACACCTCAATCAAATCTCCTCTAAGGTGTTTAGTTTCCAAACTCTGCAACCCACATATTCAAAGTCTTTCTTCATAAGGACGCCCTTTTGCCGATGTCAAGAAGCTCGATGTCTTTCTTTAGGTGCGGTCTCCATACTTGAACACAGTATTCCACGTATGGTCTAACATAAGCCTTATATAATGGGATTATCACGTCCCTATCTCTACTTCCAAAAGTTCGATAGATCATCGATAGGACACCATGGGCCTTCCTTGCAACCTGTTTACAATGCTCAGAGAATTTCATGTCTGACCGTATCGTAACACCCAAGTCCCTTTCCTCCAGTAACTGGGTTTAGTTGAACTCCACCAAGTGAATAAGTTATTTTGGGATTACTGTTTCCCAGGTGTAATATCTTACACTTTGTTGGATTAAAGCATAGCTGCCATTTTTCTGACCATTCCTGAAGTCTATCTAGGTCTCTCTGAAGAAGCTCAGCTTGACAGTGATCATTAACTACTCTACCAATTTTAACATCATCTGCAAATTTAGACATCACGCCCTCTATCCCTTCATCGATGTCGTTTATGAAAATTAAAAACAACAGTGGTTCTAATACTGATCCTTGGGGAACCCCACTTCTTACATCAACCCAATCTGAGGAATAGCCATTTATCACAACCCTCTGCCTCCTGCCCTAAAGCCATCCTTCTATCCATCTAAGGATTTTCCCAGTGATTCCAACCTGTTCCAGCTTATAAAGCAACCGCTCATGTGGGACTGAGTCAAAAGTTTTGCTGAAATCTAAATAAACAATGTCAAAATTATTCCCAAAATTCAGTTCGTGAGTGACCCTTTCGAAATAGCGAACCAGATTTGTTAAACATGATTTTCCCTTTACAAAACCATGCTGAGTATCCTTGAGAATTTCAATTCGATCCAAATGATCCTGAATTCCACCCTTGATCATTGCCTCCATGATTTTCCCTACTACTGAAGTCAGACTGACATTTCGATAATTTCCAACTTCACTTTTAGAGCCACCCTTATGTATGGGAGATACATTTGCACTTTTCCAATCCAAGGGAATCTCCCCAGAGTCTAGTGATGCTCGCATAAATAGCCTCAATGGTTCAATGCACTCGCTTGCCGCCTCCCTTATAGGATATATTCCATCAACTCCAGGAGCCTTACTGGTCTGTAGGCTCGAAAGTTTTTTCATTAAATAATCTTGAGAAATTTCAATATCATTAATTACATATTTTTTAACTTTGCTCCCACAATTTCCCATTGCCACAAAAGGTTTTTCATTTGTAGATATCGATGCAAAATAACTGTTGAGTTCATCTGCAACGGCAGCTGGTGTATTTAATACTATCCCTTTCCCTTACGTAAAGGTCCAATTTGGTTTGTACGGCTCTTCTTGGCATTTATATATGTGAAGAATTCCTTATTCCCCCTCTTTGCTCTGTTTGCTAGTGATTTCTCATAAACTGCCTCTGCCTGTCGAACATTTTCTGTGGCTCTATTACACATAACCTTGTAGCTGTTCTAGGCTTCAGGACCTTTTATTGCTCTGTAACCTTTCCATGCCACCTTTTTCTGCTCAAGTAATGTGGCAACTTCACTATTCATCCAACTTGGAACCCTCCTCATGGAGTATTTTTTTAATGGTATATACGCATTCAAGGCATCTGTGATTAATGTTTTAAAAGCGTACCACAGTTCAAATGTATTCATTTTCTGCACGATATCTACCCAGTTAAGAGGCCATGTAGTACCTTAAGGCATCGTAATTTCCTTTTCTGAAATTAAAACCCATTCCTTTGCCTTTTACTTCTGCTACCTCTCTTGTCATCATCCACCGTAGAACTCCGTGATCACTTCCTGCTACTGGTTCCTCTACTGTCAGCCCTGTTATGTCATCTGATTCATGTGTGATGATGAGGTCTAGGATATTCTTTTCTCTAGTACTTTCTCTGACGTGTTGATACAATTAACAGTCAATCTAGTTGATTTAAAAATTTTGTTCCCCATGTCGAGTTTCCTTCCCATTTACTCCAATCAATTAGAGGCAAATTGAAATCACCCATAATAAGGAATTGACACTTACTTGCCCATTCCATTTGCATGTAGAGGCTTTTGATTAAATGAGTAACTTTCCCATACATATAATGGTTTTATAGCAGATGCATATCAAAAACAAATTTTTGCATATCTTTGTTATGGTATTAGTGATACACTTTATTATATTTTTTACTTTATATTTTATATAAAGTACAGTAAGTACAAGTATATCAGAGCATCATATTATGCAGAAGCAACAGACAAAGCAATTATACTGTTATTTATTTATGATAAATAAATAAATAAAATTATTATTTTATCTGGCAATGGTCTGGCTTTACAACTACTGAATTTGAGAGGTTATACTATATTTAATTCTTTGTAATGGTTTATGGTGTACTATATAATAACTATCAGGAAAAGCATTTTCCATTCCAAATTTACAAGATCAGTTTTTTTTTTAAATATGATAGTAGTAACACTTTTGCAAAATAAATGGTATACTATACTGTAGCAATTTTTTTTTTGTAAAACAAAAGCTTTACCATACTGTACATGTTTATACCACGTACAGTACTGTACATATGTATAAACATTAGATACATAAATGCTGATTTACTTTAAAGAATGACAACTTGAGGAATTGCTAATTACGGTAAAAAAAGTTTATAAGACTGAGCTCAGAGTTTGTAAATCAAATGCTTGGAGTTAAAAATTCTTGTTTATAAGACTGAAGGTTTGTAAATTGTAAGATTACCATCCTTCTAATTCTGAAAAGTCAGAACTGTCTCCATTAGATTATCTGGACTTGGAATTCCTTTGTTATACAAGAGCAGTGCTGTAGTCATGCATTAAGAATCTGCAGATAAAGGAACCACTAGGTGGCAGTGATCACAGTGTGATCACTTCAGCACACAGTGATCACAGTGTGCTGAAGTGGGATTTACTTAAAGAGGTAACTACCATTAGGGGTAAAGGGAAGGGTTATTGCTTTCGTAAAGGCGACTACGATGGTCTGAGACAGTAATGAAATTCTATACAGTGGGACCAAATGAAGACGTTACCAATAGCAAATTCAAAATGGGAAGCATTCAAAGAACTTATCTTGGAAGCTACTAGGCTTTACATACCAACTAAGAAATATTGTTCAAGGTTTAGGCCTAAATGGATGTCAGACGAACTAATAAGACATATGGCAGAGAAGAAAAATGCATGGGATACATACAAATTAATGCGTGACACAGAAGCCTATGATATATATATTGGTTGATCTGTAACCAAGTTACAAAGAAGGTTAGGCAGGCAAAGGCAGATTACGAGAAATCTTTGGCAAGGGATGCAAAGAAAAACAGCAAAGAGTTCTTTACTTATGTAAACTCTAGAAGGAAGGGGATGAATCAGATTGGTCCACTTGATATCGATGGGTCAACTGTTGATGATGCTGCTCAGGTAGCTAACAAACTAAATGAATATTTTGCATTGACATTCACACATGAGGAGTTATTCAGCGAGGGGAATGCCAGAGGTGTATTCAACTATGGCAGTAAGCTAGAGAATCTTGTAATAACTGAGAGTAAAGTTGAGAACTTGTTGAAAATAAACACAAGAAAGGCACCTGGGATGGATGGGATCTATCCAGTTATATTAAAGAAGGCAGCAAAGGAAGTAAGCAAACCCTTAGCCATAATTATGAGAGCTTCCTTGGACTCAGGGGAGGTACCCATAGACTGGAGATGTGCAAATGTGACCCCAATTCACAAAGGAGGATCAAAGGCTGACACAAGTAATTATAGACCTGTGAGTTTAACTTCTGTTCCAGGAAAATTAATGGAGACATGGTTAAAGAAGCACTGCAGGATCATCTCTACAAGACTTCAGTTATAGCTCGGACACAGCATGGTTTTGTTAAGGGGAAGTCTTGCCTGACCAATTTAATTGGATACTATGATGCAGTCACAAAAGAACTGGATGCAGGGAATAACTTTGATATCATATACTTGGATCTTAGAGAGGCTTTTGATACTGTTGCACATGGAAGACTGCTGCACAAACTGGAGCAGTGTGGCACTGGAGGCAAATTGCTGCTATGGATAAAGGGCTGGTTGAGGGGAAGAAGACAGAGTGGTAATCAATGGACACTGCTCATTGTGGACTAATGTTATTATTGGAGTCCCTCAGGGTTCAGTGTTGGGTCCATTATTGTTTTTTGTATTTATAAATGATATTGATGCTGGTATATCAAGCTTAATTTCCATGTTTGCAGACAATACAAAGGTTGGCAGGGTTGTCAAGGACACTACTGACACTATGCTGCTGCAACAGGATCTGGAATGGTTGAGCAGATGGGCTGAGAGGTGGCAAATGAAGTTTAACATTGACAAATGTGAAGTACTACATATGGGAAACAGCAACCCCAGAGCAACGTATCAACTCTGTGGTACCACACTGACAGTGGTAGAGAATGAAAAGGACCTGCGGGTAATTGTGCAGGCAGATATGAAGTTCTCTGAGCAGTGCAGACGGGCTGCAAGAGTAGCTTATGGTGTCTTGTCAATGATATACAGGAATTTTTCTAGCAGGGATAAGGAGGTGATTATTCCCTTGTATAAGGCAATGGTCAGGCCACATCTAGAGTACTGTATACAGGTCTGGAGGCCTTATTTCAAGAAGGATGTAGAGCTGCTGGAACGAGTACAGAGAAGGGCAACAAGATTAGTGAATGGAACAAAGGGGTGCTCTTACGAAGAAAGGCTTAAGTTTTGCAAATTACAGTGTCTGGAGACTAGGCACCAGCGAGGTGATCTGATAGAGGTGTATAAAGCCTTGAATGGTTTGAGCATGCTCAATCACCTGAGAGGGTATAAATTCAAATTGAGGAAAGACAGATGTAGGATAGACGTGCGGAAATTTGCCTTTAGCCAGCGGGTAGTTGGTTGGTGGAACAGACTTCCATCCCTTGTTGTGGAAGTTGATAGCCTAAATAAATTTAAGGCTCAGCTGGACAGGTATTTCGAACGAACGGAGGGGTGAAGTGGAAGTGGGTTTTTTTTTTTTTTTTTTCTTTTTGGCTGATGCTGAATAAGCTTGCTTTCTTGCATCATATGCCTCTACTAATGCTAATGCTAGTCACGCAGGCTTAAACCATGGTCACTCAAGTGCACATACTTATGTATCTTTGCACTTTGACCACTTGGCTACAGTAGCGTTAGTTGCCAATGGGCTATAAAATTCTATTTTGGAAGCAAGATGTTTCTCTTTCAGAAGATAGAAATGTTTGAAAGCAATTCAATATGGCAAAAAGCATAATCTGCTTTTGTCCAGTAAATAAGCAAATATTTTCTAAAATGGGTGGAGAAGAAGGAATATATAGCAGCAAGTAAAAAAATTAAACACTTTATATTAACTGAACTAACTATTATTAACAGATACATATTTTTTTATTTCCTCCAAAAAAAAAAACACCTTTTTTTATATTTTTAACCTTTCAGTGACTGTATCAGGTTTCAGAACACTAGAGGTCATGGGAAGACTGACAACAATGGAAAAATTCAAATACATCACAGCCATTTAGAAATACTTTTTGTAAATATTTTTTTCCTTGTTATTCTGGTGCAGCAAGTCTGATGGTATAATATAAAATAATATAGTTAATTAAATGTATTAAATTGGATACAATTATATTATATGTTAATATTCAATATTAATAAATATAATATAAAGCATTTGTAACAGATAAAAAAATGTAGAGACACTCTAAATGCAATTATATAAATTAATCAGTTGTAAAACTTATTTATATAATTGTGGAATACGGGTATGTCTGCCAGGGCCAAAGTAGGTGAAGTTGCTCTGCAACTTCACCTACTTCACATACCCTTGTCAATGCCACTCATGTCATCTTTTAAGGACACTAAAGGTGATATTGTGGTACACATTGTCAAAATTGACATTAAGAGTAGATATATGGAATTACGTAGCAAGCACAAGAAAATGGTGAAAAAAAAGTTTCAAAAAAATTAGGATAAAATTTGAAAGTGTTCACAATTCTGCCAAGACACAATAGGAGGGAGTATATGATGAGAGCTTCATCTATCATTTCAGCCCTGAAGAGATTGGGCAAGGCTCATGGAGTAGAAGTTTTCTCAGTGTGGTCTGTGTTTGTTAACAGAAGAGACTGCTTCTACAGGGAAGGGATACACTTGAATAGAATGTGTGCAAGAATATTTGCTGATGCTATTGAGGTAGTGTTGTGTGTGTGGGGAATACACAGATTACTAGATTAACAACAGCCAGCTAGAATAAGTACAGAGAAGGGCAACAAGATTAGTGAGAGGAACAAAGGGGTGCATTTTGAAGAAAGGCTTAAGTCCTGCAAGTTGCAGCATCTGGAGACTAGGCACCTGCAAGGTGATCTGATTAAGGTGTATAAGGCCTTGAATGGTTTGAGCAGGTTCAATGCTGATGGGATACTTCCACTTGCTCAGACTAAGAACCTGAGGGGGCATAGATTCAAATTGAGGAAAGACAGTTGTAGAATAGATGTGCACAAGTTTGCCTTTAGCCAGCAGGTAGTTGATTGCTGGAACAGACTTCCATCTGTTGTGGAAGTTGATAGCTTAAATAAATTTAAGGCTGAACTAAACAAATATCTGACAAGACCGGATGGGCGAAATGGGAATGGTTTTTTTTTATTGGCTGATGCTGTATACGCTTGCTTTCTTGCATCATATGCCTCAACTAATGAGGCCTTAAATGGAATGAGCAAGCTCAATGCTAATGAGATTATTCCTCTTGCTCAGATTACTCACCTGAGGGGACATAAATTCAAATTGAGAAAACACAATTGCAGAATAGATGTGCAAAAATTCACCTTTAGCGAGCAGGTGGTTGATAGTTGGAACAAGCTTCTATCTGTTGTAGCGGAGATCAGCAACTTAAATAAGTTCAAGGCAGAAGTAGACAAACATTTGGAGTGAATGGATGGGTGAAATGGGAAGGGGTTTTTTTTTTTTTTTGCTTGATGCTATATAAGCTTGCTTTGTTGCATCATATGCCCTACTAATGCTAAGTGGTTTCCAGGTTTGGAATAAATTAGGCCATTTTATGTTTCTTTAAGTGGCTAATGTCAGTAATGAATTTTCTGGTGGCTTCACCTTTGCAATCAGAGGACCAGAGGGTCTGCCATAAATTAGTAAATAAATTTTGACCACACACTCTTCTTATCCAAAAGGTGATTGTCCTCTGCAAGGGTGAAATACTGAGAAAGTTAGGTTGAATGCTTGACCTCGCTGCATGTAGAAGGCCACAGAAGGATGTCAAGATCTAGAGGGAGGTTCCCAGAGATCTTTGTACTGGAGAGCTGTAGTGCATGTGGTTCTGCAAGCCCTGGTCATAAGTAATAAGAAAAGTCACTAGATTTGGTTGACTTTGTTGGAAAATGTTATTCTATCCACCCTGCAAAACCATATGGGAGCACCATAACTTGTTATCGGGAGGGAAACAGCAGCAGCATACATGAGATTTATTGTGATGCAGGATTTCAGGGATGCACCCTGAATGAGAATAACTGGAGGTCTACGTATGTCCGGTCCAGAGTTCCCTTGATGAGGAGCATCTTCATTTTGGTGGTGGAGATAGTCAGCTTATGTAGTTCTGTCCAAAGTGCAAAAAAGAGCAGACAGGACATCATTTGCCCCCAACTCAAGGGCAGTATGGGTGAGATTTTCCGCATACGAGAACATGGTGGTAAGCTGGAAGGTGTTGCAGAGCCATTCATCCAGCACCATATATCCCACATCAATACACTGCGATTAATGCCACCTAGTAGTTCCTTTATCTAGAGCAGGGTTGTTCAACAGACGACCTGCTGGCCAGAATGAAGCCCACCAACCTTTCTTCGTTGTGGTAGATAAATTTAGAGTACAAAAACTAAAAACTTTTATGCATTGATATAACTGGTAACTCATTAAAAACATTCTATGTTGGTCGTACAGCACATTTAGCACCTTATGGTCCTGTACATTATACATAAATGCCAAAAAAGGTTACTTCAGTTCATCAATGCAATCCATTTCGGTCTGCAGCCCTTATATCTAGGTGGCGCTGTTTCAGCAGCCAGCTGTTTATCCATGGTGCTGCCCTCAGTGGCCACTGGATTTGCATATAGGTAGTGGCAAAGAAATATCTCCACCGGTTTGTGTGGTTGAAGAACTGTCTTTGCAAGTTTGAGCATAATTCACTGCAGGATTATAGGTAAGTAGTTAATCTTAACATTAAATGCACAATCATAAACCTCTACAAGTGTAGAAGTAAATTTATTGTTTATAGTGTATTATTTATTTGCTTCCAAGCTAGATGTGATTTAAGTTAACAATTTTAATGAAGTTGCCAAACAATATCTAATATGACTTGTTGTTTTTCTTGATATTTCCATAATAACCATAATGCTAATATCATGATAACATTTTACATAAACAATATTTGTCTTAAATGCACTCATATTTATATTTATTATTGATAAAAATTTCCTTATGTAGAAAAAATAATTAACATAAATTTTTTACTTATACTATAAAACTTATGGTATAAGTAAAGAAATTTATATTAGAGAAGATGATCCACTCTCATCTGGATCAATATATACATATGATAACGATTTGAGCAATAAAATGTAAGTATAATGTCAATTATTAATTTATTATTGTATGATTTTATATGTAATGCTTATTAAATAAGTAAATAGTTAGATATTATTTTACTTTGAAATTAGCTTATTTAAATATGGGCTTATTTAAATATGCTGATGGGATTCTTCCTCTAGCTCAGAAAAATCACCTGAGAGGGCATAAATTCAAATTGAGGAAAGACAGATGTAGGATAGACGTGCGGAAATTTGCCTTTAGCCAGCGGGTGGTTGGTTGGTGGAACAGACTGCCATCCCTTGTGGTGGAGGTTGATAGCCTAAATAAGTTTAAGGCTCAGCTGGACAGGTATTTTGAACGAACAGAGGGGTGAAGTGGAAGTGGGTTTTTTTTTGTTTTTTTTGGCTGATGCTGCATAAGCTTGCTTTCTTGCATCAAATGCCTCTACTAATGCTAATACTAATGCTAATGCTAAAAATAAAATATGTTATATGCAAACATACATTCACCGAAAAAAAAGCAAAACTGACAGAGAACGTTGTACATTCAATCCATCGGGGACCACTGACTTCTTTATAACTGAACACAATAACTGCTTGCTCTGTCTTGTTTGTAATGACAAAATAACTGTTAAAAAAGAATACGTCTAAGTCATATACAAAATACTGAGGGGGGAAAATTTAACAGCCTTCTGAATCAATTGAGAATCAATGATGAGTAACTTTGTGAAGTAATCACTGAAAAAGAATATTACTGAACAACAATTTTTCTTCAAAACTGCAAACCAGAATTTTGAGCAAGTAATGAAGATCAGTTTTTTGATAGCTGAAACATTATCTAAGAGGAAAACCACTCTCGGATGGGGAATTCATCAAAGATTGCCTTGGCATTTTTACATCTGTTGCATGTCCAGAGAGAAGGTCATTAGTCCAACAAATTAGCCTTAACCATCAAATAAGTGTTAGAAGAGTAGATGAGCTAGTATCTAGCATTAAAAGTACTTTGGTACAAAGAATTAATGCCTGCAAATTTTACAGTTTAAATACTGACGAGTTGGAGCATATCACTGATAACGCATCCTCAATTGGCAAGTCTTTTTATAAAGGTGCCACTGAAACTATGAAGTAGTTGAGGAACTTCTTGGACTTTGTCCAATGAAAGGCATAACAAAGGGTCAGCCCATTTTTGAAGAAGTAAAAAGTCTGTTGATGAAATTTAAGCTCAAAGAAAGTAATCTCTGTGGTCTAACACTGATGGAGCTCCTACAATTATAGGGAGGGTGAACAGATCTGTAAATTTAATGAAAAAATCAGTGTCACACAAAATTGACACTTATCATTGAATGATTCACCAAAGATTTTTCATTTAAAGCATGTGATGGAAGTTGTTCTTGTTTCCACAATTAATTTTATTAAATCACAAGGGTTTAATCATCAACAGTCCCAGGCTTTTCCTGAAGATTTGAGTCAGAATACAGCAAATAATTTTTATCAATAATGTTCATTGGCTTAGTAAGGCAAAGACATTGGCACGTTTATACTCCCTGATAGAAGAAAAAGGTTTTTATGAGAAACAAGGGAAATTATGTGAGAATCGCGGTAAATGTATGAGCATGTACAGCCTTTACCAAGAAATTAAAGCTGTTTCATAAACAATTACTTTTTAAAAAGCTAACCACTTCAAAACACTTTCAGCAAGACATGCTAAGATGATTAAGGTTAAAAAAATACTCAGCATTAATTAAATCTGAGTTGCTTTATATGTGAAATCAATAAGAAATTTTCAGATGTCAGGAACTGCAGTCTCAAGCTTAAAATTTTTGTTGATCCATTTAGCATAAGTGTTGATGACATAGGAATTACCTTTCAGTTAAAAGTGAAGTTTAAGCCAATAGTTATTTGAGGAGAGCTTTTGTTGAGAATGATATCATCACAAAGGATCCTTTTCCAACCTTTCAAGCCATGCTATTCAGTTCATTGTGCTATTTGGGAGCATATACGGAGGGTTGATTCAGCCTTTTGATAACAATTTTTTGACAGTCCTTTAAAACTACGAAATACCGTGCCGCCACCACCACCTGTTTGTTTTCCCTGCTCATGGACTATCCATGGTATCGCAATTTCTATTGAAGTAAAGCCCGCTGCAAAACTGCCAAGTCGATGTTGTCCCATTCCTGCTGGCAGACTTTATACAAACGTTCAACAGTTCTGGGGCGGCGGTGTCCGAGAGCTCTTTTCAAAAGTCTGAATGCGCAAAAATTCATGGGTGCAGCGTCAGGTGATTTAACAGGTATATCTTCAAATGGGATCGAACGAATACCTGTCACCGCTTCCATTCTCCGCAAAAAACTAGGGTTAGAACGTGATGTGGCTGGATGCTTCATCCTGATGCACCCAGACCTTTTCAGCATCAGAACTGTACAATGTGGGTATTTCACGTTCAAACAACGGCTGTAGAACTTCAGTCTAGTAATATACTGAGTTGACTTTCACATTTTTAGTGACTCAAATTTGCTGTTATAACAAAAACCGGCTACAACCATAAAACCTCGGCCAAAACTTTCCTTGCACTGATGCGCCCGTGTTGGAAAGACCTTGTCACCCTGTGGACGGTAATAAATTGCTTGAATTTTGTTGAAATAGGAGAGGTACACCCTCGCTTTGTCCAACGTTGCTATGAATTTCCACCTTTCAGCTGCCAGATATTTTTCGTAGAGTTCTCGAGCATTGACCCGCCACTCTGCAATGTGCCTTGCTCCTAGGTGGTGTACGAGGGCCGTGTGCTTCTTCTCCAGTTGCGAATTTTAGTTGATTATGCGACAAACAGTTGACTGGGATGTTCCCACACGTGACACTATAGCTCTTTGGGTTTTTGGATTTTCACAGACAATGAGCGACTGCACTTTGCGTACCACCTCCCTCGTTCAACTTGGAGCAAGTTGCAGTTTCTTCAGTGTTTTCCACCCACTTGCAGCAACTTCACGGAATTTTCCTTTGCCATTCAAAACCTTATGGATACCGAACTTGGATACACTAAAATTTTTCGACTTCCACCTATCAATAATTTTCACATAACTCTATCCTTCTTTGGAAAGTGCGGTTATATAACCTTCCAACCATGGGTCCAATTTCCGAGGTATGTCGACATTAAAACAACTTCTACAACTGATACACCTGGTCATAAGGTTTGGGACTGCACTTGCGGGAAAAAAAAATTTACATTGCTACCAATACATCACAAGCAGGATTAATATCAAAATCATTATCAAAAGGCTGAATCAACCCTCCGTATTGTTGTGAAAGTCTTTTATTGATGAAAAATATAAAGTCAAAGTCATGGTCATTATTGAGAGATGAACATTTATGCAATGCACTTCATATTGCTATGTCAAAAGTACCAGCGAATATTGAATTTTTATGCAAACATAAACAATCTCAAATATCTCACCAAAAATGTAATTTGCCTATTTAATGAGGTATTATTATTAAATAAATAATACCTCATTAAAATTATTTCTTTGCATTTGTAATTTTAATGATAAAAGTATTTTATCATTTATTGCCGTTTACATACAAGCGTTTCTAGGCATACACAAACGTCTTGATATGGCGTACATACGAGGAAACAACTTGATAACTGCAATATATCTTTGTAAATTTTTCTCCCTAGCCCAAGAGAAAGTTGAAAATTTCTGAATCTGGCCCCTCACTCATAAAAGTGGGACACCCCTGATTCAGAGATTGTTGTTGTTGTTTGTGGTTTTATGGCACAAGAGCTGCTTTTTAGCATTAGCATTAGTAGAGGCATATGATGTAAGAAAGCAAGCTCATGCAGCATCAGCCAAAAAAACACACTCCCATTTCACCCCTCCATTCGTTCCAAGTACCTATCCAGCTCAGCCTTAAATTTATTTAGGCTATCTTCCACAACAAAGGATGGAAGACTGTTCAACCAACCAACCACCTGCTGGCTAAAGGCAAACTTCCGCACATCTATCCTACATCTGTCTTTCCTTAATTTGAATGTATGCTCTCTCAGGCGATTATTCTCAGCAAGAGGAAGAATCCCATCAGCATTGAGCATGCTCAAACCATTCAAGGCTTTATACACCTCAATCAGATCACCTCGTAGGTGCCCAGTCCCAAGACACTGTAATTTGCAAAATTTAAGCCTTTCTTCGTAAGAGCAACCCTTTATTCCATTCACTAATCTTCTTGCCCTTCTCTGTACTTGTTCCAACAGTGCTAAATCCTTCTTAAAATGAGGCCTCCAGACCTGTATACAATACTCAAGGTGTGGCCTGACCACTGCCTTATATAAGGGGATAATCACCTCCTTATCCCTGCTAGAAAAATTCCTCTATATCATTGACAAGACACTATGAACTACTCTTGCAGACCGTCTGCACTGCTCAGAAAACTTCATATCTGCCTGCACAATTACCCCCAGGTCCTTTTCGTTCTCTACCATTGTCAGTGTAGCACCACAGAGTTGATACATCACTCTGGGGTTGCTGCTTCCCATATGTAGTATTTCACATTTGTCAATGTTAAACTTCATTTGTCACCTCTCAGCCCATCTGCTCAACTTTTCTAGATCCTGTTGCAGCAGCGTACTGTCATTAGTGTCCTTAACAACCCTTCCAAACTTCGTATCATCTGCAAACTTAGACATTAAGATTGATATACCATCATCGATATCATTTATAAATACAGAAAACAACAATGGACCCAATACTGAGCCCTGAGGGACTCCACTAATAACATTAGTCCACGACGAGCAGTGTCCATTGATTACCACTCTCTGTCTTCTCCCCCTCAACCACGTTGTTGTTTTGGTTTTTAGGAGCATTAGCAACTAAGGCCATATTGCTCCGAGAATATGCGGTGGTCATTCCCTGACCTTTCCGCATCCTCCGTATTTGGTGGTGACGGGCTCGAACCCCGGTCTAATCAAGAAGCGTGTGCTACGCACTGCTGCTCCTTCCCACCTGGCTACGGAGGCGCCTGCCCCCTCAACCACCCCTTTATCCATAGCAGCAATTTGTCTCCAATGCCACACTGCTCCAATTTGTGCAGCAGTATTCCATGTGCAACAGTATCAAAAGCCTTTCTAAGATCCAAATATATGATATCAAAGTTATTCCCTGCATCCAGTTCCTTTGTGACCACATCATAATATCCAATCAAATTGGTCAGGCAAGACTTCCCCTTAACAAAACCATGCTGTGTCCGAGCTATAACGGAAGTCTTGTCCAGATGATCCTGCAGTGCTTCTTTAACCAGTGCCTCCATTGATTTTCCTGGAACAGAAGTTAAACTAATAGGTCTATAATTACTTGTGTTGCCCTTTGATCCTCCTTTGTGAATTGGGGTCACATTTGCACATCTCCAGTCCATGGGTACCTCCCCTGAGTCCAAAGAAGCTCTCATAATTATGGCTAAGGGTTTGCTTACTTCCTTTGCTGCCTCTTTTAACATAACTGGATAGATCCTGTCCACCCCGCATGCCTTTTTTTCAACAATTTCTCGTCCGCTTTCCTCAGTTATTACAAAATCATCCAGCTCACTCCAGAGTTTAACTCACCTCTGGCATTCCCCCTCCCTGAATAACTCCTCATGGGTGAATGTAGATGCAAAATACTCAGTTTGTTAGCCACCTGAGCAGGATCATCAACAGTGGAACCATCAATATCCAGTGGAACAATCTGATTCATCCCTTTCCTTCTAGAGTTTACATAGGTAAAGAACTCTTTTCTGTTTTTCTTTGCATCCTTTGCCAAGAATTTCTCATAATCTGCCTTTGCCTGCCTATTCTGCTTTGTGACTTGGTTACAGACCAGCTTATATCTATCGTAGGCTTCCATGTCACCCATTAATTTATATGTATCCCAAGCATTTTTCTTCTCTGCCACATGTCTCATTAGTTCATCTGACATCCATTTAGGCCTAAACCTTGAACAACACTTCTTAGTTGGTATGTAAAGCCTAGTAGCTTCCAAGATAAGTTCTTTGAATGCTTCCCATTTTGAATTTGCTGTTGGTAACATCATCAGTTGGTCCCACTGTATAGAATTTAAATACTGTCTCAGAACACAGTAGTCACCTTTATGAAATCGAAAACCCTTCCCTTTACCCCTGATAGTAGTTACCTCGTTGAGTAAATCCCACCAGCACACTGTGATCACTGCCTCCTAGTGGTTCCTTTATCTGCAGATTCTTAATGCAAGAAGAATCACTACTGATAATCAGATCAAGAGTATTACTCCCTCTAGTTTCCTCCCGAACATGCTGATTTAGAAAACAATCATCCAATAAGTCCACAAAAGCCTTGCTAATGTGTGAGTGACCAATGCACTAATTCCAGTCAATAACTGGGAAATTAAAATCCCCCATTATAAGACTCTGATTTACTGGCCCACACTATTTCCCTGTACATTTCCTTATTATACTCATCAGAGTCATTAGGCCTATAACACACTCCTACTCTCAAATTTGATCTCCCAATGCTTATGTCACACCAAACTGACTCGACACTGCACTGTTCAGCGATGCCGACTGGCTTCACTTCCTTAGATTTTATGTGTTTCTTAACTAATAGTATAACCCTCTTCTCCCTTCCTATCTTGTCTATCCTTCCTGTACACATTTTACTCTCCAAATTCCAGTTCTGCATTCAGTATATCTGTGTGACACCACATCTCTGATATCTCAACAATATCTGCCTTTGATGTTCTGAGCAATACCTCAAATTCGTCAAATTTATTTACCAAACTCCTAGCATTGGTGTACATGCAAGTATACATGCATCTGTTCCTATTCTTAGCTAACCTAACACAACCCATATGTTTACTTGTACCGCAATGACTCCCAGCAGTCTCTGAAATACCCTGTATCTTGTTTTCCAGGCTGCTGCTCATTCCAATAGAAGCAATGCAAGCATCACGTTCACCTCTGCCAGTGGCTGCTGTTAATCTGTTAGTCCTTGTATCCCCCCCAAGCTAGCAGTTTTTCGACCCACCTAACTCCACCTCGATAGCATCAGCAAATATTCTTGCACCCTTTCTATTTAAGTGTATCCCATCCCTGTAGAAGCAGTCTCTCCTGTTAACAAGCACAGACCAGGCTGAGAAAATTTCTACCCCTTGAGCCTTGCACAATCTCTCCGGGGCCAAATTGACCGACAAAGCTCTCATCATATACTCCCTCCTATCACGTCTGGGCAGAATTGCAGACACTTTCAAATTCAACCCTAATTTACGGCTTTTTTTCAATAGTGACCTGTACTTGTTATGATGACATTGCCGGTCTCCTACACTTCAGCTATATTGCGCCTGTTCAAGTTTTGTTATTTCCAGTTATTTTGTTACTGATGTTAGCATATTAGATACGGTTGATAAGGTTTATTAATCTGAGGTATGTAGAGTTCATTTACATTTGATTTTTCTCCCATAATGAGTTCAAGGCTTAATGGTTCTTTTGCATGTGATTTGAAAGCTGTTTGGCAGGTGACTTGGTAAGGTGGACATTCTATGAAGACATGCTTCAATGTTAGCATGGTCAGACACAGTGGACAATGAGGAGGATCGTCTTTCATTGGGAAGTAGGAGTGCGTTAAATGTTTGTGGCCGATGCGAAGCCAGGTGAAGATCACCTCTTCGTGTTAGTTTGACCGAAAGCTTGATTTCCAAGATTTCGGCTGCTGTTTGATTTGGTATAATTTGTTGTTAGTTTAAGACTTCCGGGTCTCTGTCTATATACCTTTCGAATGACATATTTAAAGTCATTTTGTGGAATTTTATATAGATGAGAATTTTCATTTAGCAGATGTTTTGCAGCTTGATCTGCACGTTCATTACCCAGTATTCCAGAATGTCCAGGACTCTGTTTTTTTTTCCTAAGATGTGATAAGCAGGAAAGAATTTTTCTTACATATGGATGAGATGGATGATCTTCTGTCTGTAAAGCATATATTGCACTTAACGAATCTGTAAAAATTATACTTTTCATGAGGGAAGTTTTGGCAATGTGATTTAGTGCGAGACATTCAAACAATTCGGCACTATAAATACCACTCTATTGGAAGAGACTGAAAGATTATGCTGTTTGGCAAGATGACTGCAGTACCAACTTGTGCCTTGGAGCTGTCAGTATACAGATGAGAATAGTTTGAGAATTGTTTTAAATAAGAGGAATGTAGCTGCTTTATATGTTGATTTGGGATATTGTTCTGTTTCCATTTTGTGAGATCCATGTCACAGTCGACTGAACTGATTTCCCATGGTGGGTGGGATGTGGGAGAATTTTGGTACATCTTATCCACGCTTAAGTTCCATTGTGAAAGTAATTCTTTTAGTCGGATACCCACAGGTTTCATAAGCTAGTTTGTTCGCGTATAAAGTTTCTCATTTCGGATTATAGAAATACTGCCATGTTGGATGTCCAGGAAGGCTTTGAATTTTCGCAGCATAGTTCAGAAGAAGAACTTGTCTATGAAGACTGAGTGGGAGTTTGTGGATCCCTGTGTATAAACTGTACACAGGGGATGTACAAAATGCTCCGGAAACAACACGTAATGCACTGTGATGAATCGGATCTAACCAATTCACACTTTTCCTAGCTGAGGAGTATATGAAAGAACAGTAATCTAATCTGGATCTTATCATTGCATGATAGATATGCAAAAGTGAATAACAATCTGATCCCCATGTCATAGCAGATATTGCTCAGAGAATGTTTAATTTGTTTAAGCACACTGTGCGCAGATATTTTATGTGTTCTAGGAAATTTAATTTGTGATCCATGATTAGTCCTAGAAGTCTGATACTATGTTTGATCGGAATTTGTTGATTGCTTATTCTTAGTTTTGGGTCTGGATGAATTTTTCGTTTTCTGCAGAAGTGTATAGCCTTTTGTACAGAAATTCGATATCCATTATAGATGGACAAGGACTGTTTTGTTTATAGCACATCGAAGCTGTCTCTTGATTGTCCACACATTCTGTGAGTGGCATGAAATTGTGAGGTCATCAGCATATAGATACTTTTCTACTGTTTCGGGAACAACTTCTGTGATAGGGTTGATTTTGATAGCAAAAATGGTTGCACTGCGGACTGAGACTTGGGGTACCCCTCTGTTCTTGATTGTATGTATGAGGCAGAATATGATCATAGCAGACTTGGAAAGTTCTTTTAGACATGAAGTTGTGAAGGACCTTTGGTAGATGGCTTCACAGTACTAATTTATGCAATTCTTGTATGATACCATATCTCCAGGTAGTATCAAAAGCCTTTTCAATATCGAGGCATATCATAACAAGGTGTTCATTTCGGAGAAAGGCATTGCGTACATTTGCTTTAGCTTCTGTCATTATATCTGTTTTTCCGAAAACCGAATTGACTGGGACTAAGGAGATTGTGCAAGTCAAGAAACCATGTTAACCAATCATTCAACATTTCTATTAAAGTTTTTCCAAGACAGCTAGTAAAGGCAATAGGGCGATAATTATAAGGATTTGAGTGATCCTTCCCTGGTTTTGGAAAGGTCAAAACAAATGAATGCCGCCAAGAGTCTGGATGTGTCCTCAAGGTATATCCTATTATATAATAGTAAAAGCATGCATAAGGAATTTTCGGTGAAATGCTTAGTCATTTGATAGTGGATTCCATCAAAACCTGCTGCACTTTGTTTTGATTTGGCTAAGGTTTTATGTAACTCAATTATGGTAAACAGTTAGTTGTATGAAATGTCTTGAGTTGCATGGAAGTTAATTTTGTATTTTTCGATTTGAGCTTTATATGTTTGAAAGACTGTATGATGACATTGCCGACAATTCCTCAAAGGTTTCTCCTAGTAGGTTTGCAATCTTTTCTGGTTCAGTTATGTCACGACCTTTCCAGCTTATGATCGGTTTTGGGACTGTTGAATATTTGCCTAAGAGTTGTCTAATTTTATTCCAGATAATTCTAGTATCAGTATTTCTTAATTTTGCTAGCAAAAGATATCCAGGACTATTTCTGAGATTTCAGACAAATATTAGCGTTAGCTGAGGCATATGATGCAAGAAAGCAAGCTTATACAGCATCAGCCAGAAAAAAAAAAAAAAAACCTTCCCATTTCACCCATCTGGTCACTCCAAACATTTGTCTAGTCCAGCCTCAAATTTATTTAAGCTATCAACTTCCACAACAGATGGAAGTCTGTTCCAGCAATCAACTACTCGCTGGCTAAAGGCAAACTTCCACACATCTATTCTATAACTGTCTTTCCTCAATTTGAATCTATGCCCCCTCAGGTTCTTAAATTGAGCAAGCAGAAGCATCCCATTAGCATTGAGCCTGCTCAAACCATTCAAGGCCAGATGCTGCAACTTGCAGAACTTAAGCCCTTCTCTGTACTCGTTCTAGCAACTCTACATCCTTGTTAAAACGAGGCCTCCAAACCTGTATACAGTACAGGTAGTTCCCGCTTTAAAAGTTTTTTTTTTTTCTTTTTCTCCCAAGTATCAACAAAATCGAAAAAACGAACATTAATTACAAAAAATGAATCTTAAACATTCATAAATATTGCATGTCAAAATGCACGCATAGCTATACAATACAGTGTACCCTGCTTTACAATATTAATCCATTCCAGAGACACCATCGTATCATGAAAATATCAAAATGTGAATCCAATAACACATTTTTTAGTAATTCATTCCATGACCTCAGAAGTTAAAATTTTCGCTAGATAACTCTCTAAAAGGCCATTTTTATTGTGTAAATTGCATTAGTTACCAATTCAAATCATTGAAATGCACTACACCTTCATAGTTATCATATGTTCTGTTATAAGAACCAATTTTGAATGGCTTTGTAATATTTTTCTAAAGCACATTTCTGGAGGTCACGACCATAAAACAATAAAAACAATTTGCACTTTCCAGTTTATTGGGTTTTTTGTTAGTGCAATCAATCATAAATGGGTACTAAACTTGTTACTAAACATGTTACTGCATTTGCAAAAATACCAATATCTGGAATTGTGCGTTTTTTTACGTTATTATGGTGAAATGTATCCCCTTTACTGAAATCTTCAATTGTATAAAAAACATTAAAAAAACTTTGAGAATCTTCTCTTCACTCCTTTTTTTTAAGCTTCATAAATTTGTCACTGCATGCAAATTGTGTTAGTTGCAATTTGTGCGTTCCATTTAAAAAACGCTTATGCGAGATATTGAAATTTTAAAAAAAAGGGAAGATTATCTTGGAAATAAACGCTTCTTGAAGCATTTCTGAAGATGACGACACATTGTGCAACAAACCAACGAGTGATCAACGAGTGTGCATTTAGTCGATGATGATGGTGAAGAATAAACATTCTTTAACATTTGTAAGTCATAAATAATTACTCTATTATTATAATTTGCTTGATTTTACAGGATACATTTTCATTTCTTTGATTAAATCAATCATTGTTTAAACAAACTAATTAGCTAACTAATTTCATTGTTGATAAAATAATGCCTAGTTTTAACATTAGGTCTATGGGAAATATATTTCCGCTTTACGAGCACGCACTAGGAACAAATTAACTCGTAAAGTCGGGAACTACCTGTATGCAAGGTGTGATCTGACCATTGCCTTATACAAAGGGATAATCACCTCCTTGTCTCTGCTAGCAAAATTCCTATATATTACTGACAAAACTCCATGACCTGCTCTGGCAGTCCATCTGCACTGCTCTTCATATCTGAACTTCATATATGACTACACAATTACCCCCAGGTCTTTTTCATTCTCCACCTCCCTGAGTGTAATACCACACAGTTGATATGTTTCTCTTGGGTTACTGCTACCCAATATGGGGTACTTTTCAATTGTTGATGTTAAACTTCAGTTGCCACGACAGTAAAGACAGTAGCATACTGTCTTTACTGTCATTAACAACCCTGCCAACCTTTGTATCATCTGCAAACCTGGACCTTAAGCCTGATATACCTTCATCGAGATCATTGATAAATACACAAAACAACAATGGGCCCAGCACCAAACACTGGAGAACTCTGCAGGGTTCGGTAACATTTGTCCATGTAGAGCAGTGTCCATTTATTACCACTCTCTGGCATTTCCCACTCAACCATCCCCTTATCTATTGCAGTAACTTGCCCTTAATGCCATACCGCTCCAATTTGTAAAGTAGTCTTCCAAGTGCAACAGTATTAAAAGCTTTCCTGAAATCCAAATATATGATATCAAAATTATTATTTGCATCCAGTTCCTTTGTGACCACATCATAATATCCAATCAAATTAGTCATACAAAACTTCCCCTTAACAAACCCATGCTGTGTCTGAACTATTACTGCTGTCTTGTCTTGTCTAGGTGATCCTGAATCACCTCTTTAACCAGTGACTCCATTATTTTTCCCAGAAGAGAAGTTAAACTAACAGGTCTATAATTATTTGTGTCACTCTTTGAACCCCCTTTGTGAATTGAGGATACATTTGCAGATCTCCAGTCCATGGGAACCCCCCCGACTCTAAGGATGCTCTCATAATTATGGCCCAGATGCCTTTTTTATGTTTAACTTCAACAATTTCTTCTCCACTTTGCTCTCAATTATTACAAAATCACTTTATCTCCATGTTAGAGCTTGATAATCTTCTGGCATTCCCCTCCTTGAATAACTGCTCATGTGTGAATGTAGATGCAAAATACTCATTCAGTTTATCAACCACTTGAGCAGGATCATCAATAGTCAAACCATCTATGTTAAGTGGACCAATCTGATTCATCCCCTTCCTTTTAGAGTTTACATAAGTAAAGAACTCTTTGCTGTTTTTCTTTGCATCCTTTGCCAAAGATTTCTCGTAATCTGTCTTTGTCTACCTAACCTCCTTTGTGACTTGATTACAGACTAACTTATATCTGTCATAGGCTTTTGTGATAGTTTATATGCATCCCATGCATTTTTCTTCTCTGCCACGTGCCTCATTAATTCATCCGACATCCATTTAGGCTTGAACCTTGAACAGTATTTCTTAGTTGGTATGAAAAGCCTAGTAGCCTCCAAGATAAGTCCCTAAAGGCTTCCCATTTAGAATTCAGCATTGGTAACATCATCGGTTGATCCCACTCAACAGAATTTAAAAACTGTCTGAGACCACTTTAGTCACCTTTACGAAAACAACAACCCTTCCCCTTTACTCTTGATGGTAGTTACATCTTTAAGTAAATCCCACATCAGTACACTGTGATCACTGTCACCCAGTGGTTCCTTTATCTGCAAATTCTTAATGCATGAATAATCACTACTGATAATCAGATCAAGGGTATTACTCCCTCTGGTTGCTGAAGAAAACAATCCTCCAATAAATCCACAAAAGTCTTGCTAGCATGCGAGTGACCAACCCACAAGTTTCAGTCAATATCTGGAAAGTTAAAATCTCCCATTACAAGACATTCTGATTTACTGGCCCATTCTATTTCTCTGCACAATTGTTCATTGTACTCATCAGAGTCATTAGGCCTATAACATACTCCTACTCTCATTTTCTCTTTCCCAGAGTTTAGGTCACACCAAACAGACTCAATATGCACTGTCCACACGTGTCAACTGGATGCACTTCCTTAGATTTTATGTGTTTCTTAACTAACAGCATAACCCCTTCTCCCTTCCTATCCTTTCTGTACACATTGTACTCACCAAATACCAGTTCTGCACTGCTTATGTCTGTGTGACACCACGTCTCTGATATCCCAACAATATCTACCTTTGATGTCTAATCAACAATTCAAATATAAAGTGCTATTGCTCTCGCTTTCTTATTTTTTTTATGAGATTAATGGTGGTGGGAAACTTTCTGAATTGATTCCAAGCCTCATTTTTTTCTTTCTTTGCTCCAAGCATTCTTCATTCTACCACTGTTTGTAATGTTTATGGTAATGATTAGTTGTCTTTGGTATTGCAATATTTGCTGCATCGATCATTTGATTTGTGACATATGTAAAAGCACTATTTATATCAGAATGTCTTATGATTTTCTCATCTAAAGAAGCAAGCACATTGGTATTTTTCCTAGTTTGCTTTGCAAAATTTCCATTTTTTTACCTCTTATAGCTTGCAGAACATCATTTGTTAATAGGTGACAAATGATGGGTAATGATTACTGTTATTGGGATCATTTAAAACCAACCAGTCAAGAACAGGAAAGAGAGCGGGGAACAGATGGTGAGATCAATGGCAGTGGTAGTCCCTATTGGTAAATGAACATGGGTGTGAGTACTTGTGTTTAGGAGTGTTAAGTTCTGCTATCTAGAAGTTTTTCAATGATCTGCCCTCTTTTGTCTGTTTGAAGTGAACCCCAAATGATATGATGCCCATTAAAGCCTCCCATCAAACAGAATGGAGATGGTAATTGGTCAATTAAGTCCTCGAAGTCTTGCAGCGTATATGTATGGTTAGGTGGAAGGTAGAGTGAAACCATTGTCAAGGTAATTTCAGTTACGATGCATACCGCAACTGCTCCGAGGGGGTGTCTGCAGCTAGATATGCCTGGATGGAATACTAGGGTCAACCAAAATGGTGACTCCTCCATGAGCAGTTGTGGTTTTACAATCTTGCCTATATATATTGTAGTGCTTGATTGAAATACTTATGAGCGGAGTTAGGTTCGTTTCTTGTAAACAGATACTTGCAAAAGCGTAGATGGAAATCAGATCTTTGATATCATTAAGATTACTTCGAATGTCACGACAATTCCACTGAAGAAGTGTATGCATTATTTGGACTTTGTAACTGGGTCAGATGGCTTACGATGGGCTGCCTGTTTGAGCCGATCTGTTGATTTTTTTCTTTTCTAAGGAAACTTGATCGACCACCACTGTCCATGTCATCAGCTGCATAAAGTTCCAGGCCTGGTTCATCTTGCTCCTTTTCATCAATTTCCATAGTGTCAATATTTTTCTGTTTTCTGTCTACAGGTTTGGTAGGATTTGCACTGCTTGTTGGTGTTGGGTCTTCAGCATTTGATGGGATTATAATGGGCATATTTATTGCTTGGTCACTTTTTGGTTTCGTTTGTAAGAGCAGAGTATGTGCCCAATCAGTTATTGAGATGTTAGGAGGGACTGAGATGTCAGTTTGTGATGCAGGTACTTTTGTTTTTTGTACTGCTGCTGTAGCTGCTGCTGCGCATGTTCTTACTGCTGGGAGTAATGGTATCTGCTTTTCCGCTTCTTAGTATGTGACCATGTGTTCAGTTTTATATTTCTGAACTTACTTCTCTCTCTTTCATATACCACAATCTCTGGAATAGGCAGGGTAGTCTCCTTTGCAGTTTGGACAGCTAGGAGACTGTGTATGGCATTCTTTATCATTATGGTCTTTTGAGCCACAAGTGGCACAAATAGTTTGTCCTCTGCATACCGTTTGGGAATGGCCATACTTTTGACACTTGAAGCATCTTATGGGATTGGGGATGTATGGCTTTACCTGGCAATTCAGGTATCCTGCTTTGACTGATGTTGGTAGAGAAGGCGTATTGAAGGTAAATATGATAGCGCAGGTTGGTATCAGGTTTTCATAGTTTTTAATGATTCTTTTGGCATGTATGACATTCTGGTTTTGTAACTCTTGTACAATTTCTTCTTCAGAGCTGTTTAGGAAATCCCATTCCATGATAACCCCTTTTGATGTATTTAAAGTGGCATGTAGAGTGACTTTGATGGGAATCCCACCAAAAGCTGTGGCTTCAAGAAGAAGCTCTGAATGTTGGTGATTTGTCGTTTCTATCAGTAGGTCACCAGATTTTAAGTGGCGAACCATTTTCGGTGGACCAGCTATATGTTCTAAGCACCTTTGTATTACAAAGGGAGAAAGTTTACTAATAGGCTGGTCTGTTAGGGAGTGGAAAATAGAAAGAGTGGAGAGATGGTTTGGGTCACATCTTTCTTTTCTTTTGCATCTTTCTTTTCTTTCTTTTCTTTTGCCAGGGGCCTCACCAGAAGAGGGGCCTCATTTTCAGTGTAAATATTTTCTAAAGTAGTGATAAAAATTTCTAATAATAAACCAAAAAAACATGTAATATACTTAAACTTAACTTGTTAAGTGTTTAAATTTTATTCATATACCTTTTTATTGTTCAATAAATAAGTTAAAAGTTTCTATTAAAATTACTTTATTTTTCAAGTCAAAAAACAAAATATTTTTGACCTCTTAATTTACATTTTTATAAAGGAATTATTATTCACAATATAAATATAAAAACTTATGTAGCATTTGTATTTATATGCATGTGCAATATATATTAAAGGGGTCTCAAATTTAAATATGGCAGGGGGACCTATTTCATCCTTAATCCGGTCCTGGACGCAGCAGCCCTATAGAATGTGAAAGAAGTCATTTTCTCATTTACTGCTTATCAACCAGCCCTACAGAACTGGCCTGTTCAGTAGAAAGTGTAGTTGCCAGTCCTCCTTTAGTGAATGGTAAAATATAAGGCTAAACACTGCTTGAGGAAAAGTTGAGCCTTAATTTTATTCATATTTTTTTATAAGTTGAGTCTTATTATATTCCTCAATTATTGCTTCTTGAGAAACACAAATTCTGAGGAGTTATCTAGCAGAGATGATGGAAATTGTTCTCTTCCTAGACTATTGGCAATGGCATTTTGGGCTGCAAATGCAATACTGGCAATATACTCACTATGCTCTAATACCGATAGGGAACTGATGATGTATTTAGCATTAGTATTTAACATTAGTAGAGGCATATGATGCAAGAAAGCCTTTATCCATTTTTTAGGGAGAATATAAACTGGACCAAGCATACTTTTAAGCTCTGATGACATATAAATCACAATTTAACACAAGTACATTTAAACTATGAGTAGGTGTACTGGCGTAAATTGTACACCAAAAATAGCTTAAATGACATCAATGTATGATAAAAGTGACGTTAGTATGAATTTCAGTGTTCCTTCATTATTCGTTGACCTTCAAGCTAGATTTGATTGTCAAATATTTAGAAGCCCTTTGCAATTTTGCATCAACAGATAATTAAGAAATGAGATAATTAAGACAGGGGACTGCTAATTGTTTTATGGTTGTGACCGCCAGAAATCCGAACGAACCACATGGTATGGTCAGAGACAATCGTAGGGTAATCTCGAGTGCCGCAGTCTCCTGCCCCGATTAAACGGCATGTTGTCCCATTTAAGTGAAGTAAACCCTAGACTATTTTCTTGATTGGGTTCTGTTCTTTAAGATTTGTCCCAAATAAACGGCTGCCCCAATTAACTATTGGCCCAAATAACCGGAATCCACTGTAGTTACTTTTCAGAGAAATGTTTTTCTTTTTAAAACTGACATTTACTTCTGCCTTCAATGACTAGCATTAACATTATCAATGAAGGGTACCATAAATAAACTATCTGACATTCTAATGCAAGCTTTTACTCAACATTTATTTCTTCCTTTTCAAACAGTGAGCCCCTTCAATTACCAGACTGCCCCTTTCTGGCAAGTCCATGGATCATGCTGAATTCCAGCAATGGTGATCTAGAACTTATACACCAAAACAGATAGATATAAGCAGAGTTCCTGGCAAAGACACACACACAATCCAACTTCTTTACTAAGGATTTATTGGACTGCTTCATATTGTCTGTCAATTATTCTGTCTCAATCTCTCCCCCTCATGTATCTGGCTGCACCATATGCAATTACTGAAGATGTTCAAGAGCAGATTAGTATCACTGAACATTGATGATACATTCACGATTTCCAAAAAAAAAAAAAAAAAAAAAAATTAAAACAAATATAAATATATACAAAATAGTTCACCTACTTACCATTTCATTCTTATTTTCAACAAAAACTGATAACTTCTTAAGGAAAGAGACTACAAGAATCAAAAGCTCTGGTAATTCCCTATCCAGACTTTTTATAAGAAGTGGAATTATACCTCTATTAACCATTTTCACCTCTACCTTTGTGTCTTCAGCTATATTCAGCAAAAGATAATATGACACTAGAAAAAACAGAAATGATATTTTTTAATAAACCATATTATACCCCTCAATACAAACATAATAGGAGTATACCCGTCAACATAAATCAAAAACATTAACAAGAAAAAATAACCACTTTACCTAAATGTTTCACATTTTTATTGAACTTTCTTTTATTATTAGCTGTCAATCACTATGCATTTGAGGAAGTTGAGAATGCATATTTCAACAAATCTGTGCCTCTTACAAGCAATGGAAAATTAAAGAAAATTGTTTGAGTTCATAAAAACTTTAGGAACAAAGATGTTTAGTAATCACCAAGTAAAGTTCAATATAACACATGCCATGGTTTATTTTAAAAATTCTGTTTAGATGTTTTCATAAAGGAAAACAATCTCTTTTCACAAAGAGATTACAGGGATTACAAAAGAAGGAATACTTGTCAATTTTCTTTTATTTTACCTGCACAGGTTTTACCTTCATAAATAAAACCCAAACTTTTCATACAAAGAGATTGCGGGCTTCTCCATAGCCAGGTGGGCAGGAGCTGCAGTGCATAGCACATGCTTCTTGATTAGACCAGGGTTTGAGCCTGTAACCACCAAATACAGAGGATGCGGAAAGGTCAGGGAATGCCCACCGCATATCTCCGGAGCAATATGGCCTTAGTTGCTAATGCTCCTAAAAATCAAATAACAAACAAACAAAACAAAGAGATTGAAGAAAAGAAAAAATACTTGTCAATTTTTTTTTTTTTGTTTTATGTGCACAGTTATAGACCCCAATACACTAACAAAAAATTTGTCAAATCGAAAAAAAAAAAAAAAAATGTAGACATGATACAAAATTCTTTTTGGCATTAACAGAGGCATATGATACAAGAAAGAAAGCTTATACAACAACAAAAAAAAAAAAAAAAACCTTTCCATTTCACCCATCCATTCGTTCCAAATATTTGTCTAGCTCTGCCTTGAATTTATTTAAGCTATCAATTTTCACAACGACAGTTGGAAGTTTGTTCCAGCAATCAACTACCTACTGGCTAAAGGCAAACTTCTGCACATCTATTCTACAACTGTCTTTCCTCAATTTGAATCTATGCCCCCTCACGTTTGTAATCTGAGCAAGAAGAAGAATCCCATCAGCACTGAGCCTGCTCAATCCATTCAAGGCCTTATACACCTCAATCAGATCACCTCGTAGTTGCCTACTCTCCAGACACTGCAATTTGCAGAACTTAAGCCTTTCTTTGTAAGAGCAATCCTTTGTTCCCCTGACCAGTCTTGTTACCCTTCTCTGTACTCATTCTAGCAACTACATCCTTAATAAAATGTGGCGTCCAGAGCTGTATGCAGTACTCAAGGTGTGACCTGACCACTGCCTTATACAAGGGAATAATCACCTCCTTATTCCTGCTCGCAAAATTCCTATGTATCAATAACAAGACCCCATGACCTACTCTGGCAGCCTGCCTGCACTGCTCAGAAAACTTCATGTCTGACTGCACAATTACCCCAGGTCTCTATCTTTCTCCACTACCCTGAGTGTAACACCACCCAGTTGATACATTTCTGTGGGGTTACTGCTCCCATACGCAGTACTTTGAATTGTTAAACTTCATTTCCACCTCTCAGCCCATCTGTCTAACTTTTCTAGATCCTGTTGCATTAGTGTACTGTCATTATTGTCATTAACAACTTTGTCAGCCTCCATATCATCCAGAAAGCTTAGACATTAAGCTTGATATACCTTCATCAATATCATTGATAAATATAGAAAACAATAATGGACCGAACACCAAACTGTGGTGGAACTCCACTAATAACATTAATAAACAATGAGCAGTGCCCATTGATTACCACTCTCTGTATTCTCCCACTCAACCATCCCTTTATCCATAGCAGCAATATGCCATATTGCTCCAATTTGTACAGTAGTCTTCCATGTGCAACAGTATCAAAAGCTTTCCTGAAATCCAAGTATATGATATCAAAATTATTTTTTGCATCCAGTTCCTTTGTGACTACATCATAGTATCCAATCAAACTGGTGAGAAAATACATTGCCTTAACAAACCCATGATGCGTCTGAATTATTACTGCAGTCTTGTCTAGATGATCCTGCAATGCTTCTTCTTCAATGTAGAAGTTGATAGCTTAAATAGATTCAAGGCAGAACTAGACAAACATTTGGAGTGAGTGGATGGGTGAAATGAGAAGGGGTTTTTTTTTTTTTTTTTGGCTGATGGTATATAAGCTTGCTTTCTTGCATCATGTGCTTTTACTAATGCTAACCTGTCAATTTTCTTGACAGGTAACAAGTGACTCCATTATTTTCCATGGAATTATTCATCTGTAATTACTCGTTCACCATTTGACATGATCTCCCTTTGTGAATTGGAGATACATTTGCACATCTCCAGTCAGTGAGGACTTCGCCAGAGTCCAAGGATGCTCTCATAATTATGGCTAAGGGTTTGGTTACTTCCTTTGCCACCTTTAATATAACTGGATATATCCCATCCACCCAAGGTGCATTATGTTTAACTTCAAAAATTTTTCCTTCACTTTGCTCTCAGTTATTACAAAATCATTTAACTCCCTGTTAGAATTTGATAAATATATGGCCCTCCCCTCCTTGAATAACTCATGTGTGAATGTAGATGCAAAATACTCATTTATTTTGGCAGCTATCTGAGAATGTTCATCTACAGTCAAACAACTGACATCAAGTGCACCAATCTGATTCATCACCTTTGATTTAGAGTTTATATAAGTAAAGAAGTCTGTTATTTTCTTTGCAAATTTTGGCAAAGATTTCTAGTGATCTGCCTTCCCTTGCCTCATCTCCTTTGTGACTTGATCACAGACTAGCTTATATCTACCATACGCTTCAGTATGCCTGATAATTTATATGCATCCCATGCATTTTTCTTCTCCGTCACGAATCTCATTAGATCTGACAGCAGTTTATGCCTAAACCTTTAACAGTATTTCTTAGTTGGCATGAAAAGCACAGTAACTTCCAAGATTACTTCCTTGAATGCTTCCCATTTAGAATTGCTGTTGGTAACATCATCAGTTGGTCTCACTGTATAGAATTTTAAAAATCTCTGAGACCACTGTAGCTAACTTTACGAAAGCAAAAACCCTTCCCTTTACCCCTGATGGTAGTTACATCTTTAAATAAATCCCACATCAATGTGATGTGATAACTGGCACCTAGTCGATCCTTTATCAGTAAATTCTTTATGCATGAATAATCACTGCTGATTATCAGATCAAGAGTGTTACTCCCTCTGATTGCCTCTCTAACATGCTGCTGTAGAAAACAATCATTCAATAAATCCACAAAAGCCTTGCTAGTGTGTGAGTGACCAATAAACAAGCTCCAACCAATATAAAATCCCCCATTATAAGACATACTGATTTACTGGTCCATTATTTCTCTGTATAATTGTTCATTGTACTCATCAGAGTCATTAAGCCTATAACAAACTCCTACCCTCACTTTTGCTTTCCCAGTGCTCATGTCACACCAAACTGATTCAACATTGCACTGTCCACCTATGTCAACTGGATGCACTTCCTTAGAATTTGTTTCTTAACTAACAGCATAACTAACAGGAATTGGGATATCATGTTCCTTAACTAACAAGAACTGGGATATCATCGGTTTGGCTGAAACAAAAAAGAAGAAATGAATCACTTATAAGTTTACCAAGTGGAAATCTGCTGTACACCGATGGAAACAGTGAAAGGAGCGAAGGTGGAGTTGGGTTTCTGGTCCATAAAAATATAAAAAACAACATTTTGGAATTCAAAAGTACATCACCAAGGGTGTCAAGCCTAATACTCAAGATTTCTAAAAGGTACAAGCTAAAGGTTATAATGATTTATGCACCAACATCGAGCCATGATGATGAAGAGGTTGAAGAAATGTACATTGAAATTGAGAGTCATCTAGATGAGCAGAAAACCCACTACACTATTATTATGGTGGACTTCAATGCTAAGGTTGGAAAAAGACAAAACAGCGCAGAAAGGTGAACTATAGGAAATTTTGGAATTGGTGAAAGAAATGAAAGAGGCGAAAGATTTGTGGAATTTTCAGAATCTCAAGGATTGTCAGTAATGAGCACTTTTTTTTTCAAGAAAAGGGTGAACAGAAAGTGGACATGGAAGAGTCCAAATGGATTAACAACTAATGAAATCGACTTCATCCTCACTAACAGAAGATATATTGTGAATGATGTTACAGTCCTGAATAATGTAAATGTTGAAAGTGATCACAGAATGGTAAGATGTACACTTGATATAGATGTAGGAAAGAAAAGGAAAAAACTGACTCGAGTAAATAATACAAAGGTCTTTGAGATAACAGAAGAGGAGAAAAAGCAGTATGTACTGGAACTTAAGAACAACTTTGAGCTTCTGCAGACTGCTCAGGACCAAGGTATCGGACGAGGAATATTACAACTTTCTGAAAGTGATAAAGCCAAAGAAACCTATAGGGAAAAAGAAATCCAAAAAAGAAAAAATTAGTCAAGAAACACTTATGAACTGAAGGCGACAAATGAAGAGCAAGATAAACAGTGACAAGGAGAAAATTGAGCATACTGAGTTGTGCAAAATTAGAAAGGGACTCAGAGAGGACATATGAAGATTTAACACAAGAAAAGTAAAACAAGCATTAAGGGAAAACAAAAGATTTAAATCAGCAGCCATGAGCAGTAATACAGAAAGACAAATGATACTGAAACTGAAGAATAGTGATGGTGTACTTATAAATAGCAGAGAAGGCATAATTCAAATAGCAGAAGACTACTATAGAGAATTATACAAGGAGCGAGGGGATGATGCCAGCAGTGGGGAAGATGGATTGCAAATTAGCAACACATACGACATACCTGATATTCTTCCTGATGAGGTAGAATAGGTTGAACAAATGAAGAATCAGAAAGCCCCGGGGAAGATGAAGTTACTGTAGAGTTGTTAAAATTGGGAGGAAGAGACATAACACAAAAACTGCAAGGCTCTTCACAAAATGCATTAGAAAAGGTGTAATGCCTAAGCAGTGGAATAATGCAATCGTAGATTTGCTACATAAGAAAGGAGATAAATCAGAAATTGGAAATTATAGACCAATTAGCTTGTTATCCCACATCTACAAGTTGTTCTCAAGGGTCATTACTTACAGATTAGGAAGAATACTTGATGAGAATCAACCGAAAGAGCAAGCTGGCTTTAGGACAGGATTCTCAACTATGGATCACCTTCACGTAATATCACAGCTAATGGAGAAAGCAAATGAATATAAAACACTATTATGCCTGGTATTTGTGGATTATGAAAAGGCATTTCAGTCCATACAGCATAAGGCAATATTTCGGGCACTGGAAAGACAAGGCATAGATACCCCATATATTATGATTTTGAAGAAAATATATCAGAATGCTACCTCCTTTATTAGACTAGGCAAAGACAGTAGCACATTTAAAATCGAGAAAGGAGTTCAACAAGGAGACACAATATCTCCGAAGCTGTTGACTGCTGCCCTTGAGGAAGCTTTCAGAAGATTAGACTGGTCGCAGAAAGGAGAGTACCTAAACCATTTACGATTTGCAGATTACATTGTGGTCATAAGCCACAATCCCAAAGAATTAGAGGAAATTCTTAATCAGTTATGCACAGTTAGTAAGGATTTTGGACTAAAGATGAATATGGTTAAAACAAAAGTAATGATGAACAAGTATACCACAAAAAGAGACAATGTTTGAAGGAGCAGTAATTGAAAAGGTCATATACTTATCTGGGACAAGTTATTAACTTTAATAATGATAAATAGCTGGAAGTCGAGAGAAGAATAAATTTTGGATGGATAGCATTGAGGAAATATAGTCACATACTGAAGAGCAATATTCCCGTTTGTCTGAAACATAAAATAATGAACCAATGTATACTCCCCACCATGACCTATGGAAGTGAAACTTAAGGCACTCACCAAAAGAATGGAAGAGAAGCTGAGAACTACACAGTGAAGAATGGAACAAATTATTGTGGGAATCACACTGTTAGATAAGAAGAGAAACACATGGATTAGGCAGCAAACTCAAGTAAAGGACAATCTTATCAAAATAAAGAACTAAAATGGTCTCACGCAGGACACATAGCTCGAAGACATAATGACAGATGGACTTAGAAAATACCAGAATGGTACCCAAGAGGAGCTAGAAGAAAACCTGGAAGACAACGGCAGAGATGGATAGATGAAATTCATGAGTTTGTGGGTAATAAATGGATGGCCATTGCACAAAACAGAAGGAACTGGAAAGTTGCTGGAGAGGCCTTCATCCTGCAGTGGATTGAAAATGGCTGATGATGATCATGAACTAACAGCAACCCTTCCTCCCTTCCTATCCTTTCTACAGAAACAACACACAGGATAGGAAGGGTTGTCCCCCAAATTCAAATTCTGCATTCTTTATAGCAGTAGTGTGACACCACGTCTATGATATCCCAACAGTATCCACCTTTGATATTTTGACCAGCACTTCAAATTCATCAAATTTATTTACTATACTCCTAGCATTGGTGTATATGCAAGTATACATGCACCTGTTCTTATTGTTAGTTACTCTAACACATCCCATGTATTTACTCGTTTCATGACTCCCATCAATTCCTGATATCCACAGCAACTTACTTTCCAGGCTGCTGCTCATTCCAATAGAAGCAGTGCAAGAATCATTTCCACCTATGCCTGTGGCTACTGTTAATTGATTAGTCTGTGAATCTCTCCCGAGCTAGCAGTTTTCCAACCCACCTGAGTTTTACCACAGTAAATGCTCCATCAGCCATCTTTTAAAATATGGGTCACACAATATCATTTAAAAAATTTCCAGCAGAATTTCCTCTATTTGAATTTATGTCCTCTCAGGCAATTATTCTGAGCAAGAGGAAGAATCCCATCAGCACTGAGCATGGTCAAACCATTCAAGGCTTTATACATCTCAATAAGATCACTTCGCAGGTGCCTAATCTCCAGACACTGTAATTTGCAAAACTTAAGCCTTTCTTCGTAAGAGCAACCCTTTGTTCCATTCACTAATCTTGTTGCCCTTCTCTGCACTCGCTCCAGCAGTTCTACATCCTTCCTAAAATGAGGCCTCCAGACCTGTATACAGTAATCAAGGTGTGGCTTGAATTAAGCACTTCAATCAGATCTATTCACAGGTGCCCAGTTTCTACTTGCTGCAATTTGCAGAAATTATCATTTATGTGATCCTTTTGCATCCTTTCACTAATGTTGTTGCTCTTCTCTACACCCAATCCAATAGATCCACATCTTTATAAAATGAGGTTTCCAGCCCTCTATGCACTATTCAAGATATGGCCTAATCATTACCTTATATAACATGAAAATAACCTCCTTATCCTTGCCGAGCAAATGCTCAGAAAATTTAATGTCAGATTATACAGTTACCCCCAGGTCTTATTCTTTCTCCACCACCTCTGGTTATTCTGCGATTACTACTTCCCACATGAAGTACCTTGCATTTTTCCATGTTAAACTTCAATTGCCACTACTCAGCCAATCTGACTCATTTTTCAAGATCTTGTTGTTGCCATCATACTACAATTTCTGTCATAAACACTACTAATCTTCATATTATCTATAAACTTTGACATTAAACTTCATATGTCTTTATCAATATCATTAATAAATATTGAAACCGATAAATGGTCCAGCATTGAATCCCAAGCGACTCCATGAATAAGTCCACAAAATCCACTATTATTAGTCCCCAAAGAGCAATCAATCTCAATAATAACACTCTGCCTTCTGCCACCCAACTATCCCTTTATCCATAGCAGTAACTTGTACCTAATACTAGCATTCAGGGAAGTACTTATGGATGCTACTTAAGCTTTTTATAACAAATAAGAAATATTATTTATGGTTTAGGTCTAAATGAATGACTGTTGAACTGAGAAAACCAGCAGTAGAAAATACACAGGATGCATAAATTACAAACAAACACAGAAAACTACAGCAAGTATAAACTAGTCTGAAAGGTGATTATGCAAACTAAAGCATATTATGAAAAGTCTGTCTACGAATGCAAAGAAAAGTCGCAAAAAATTCTTTGCTTAGGTTAGTACAAGAAGAAAAGGGATGAACCACATTGGCCCATTAAATATGAATGGCATAACACTACTGATGTTGCTGCCCAAAATGCTGATATCAAGAAAGGCTTCATTTCTGCAAATTGCAGCATCTGGAGACAAGGCATGTGCAAGGTGACCTGAAGACTTTGAATGGATTGAACAAGCTCAATGCTAATAGAATTCTTCCTCCCGCTCAGACTACACACAAGGAGACAAATTCAAAGGAAGGATGGTTGCAGAATAAATGTGCAGAAGTTTGCCTTTAGCCAGCAGGTGGTTGATTGTTGGAATAAACTTCCATCTGTTGGAAATTATGGAAATGAGTAGTTTGAATAAATTCAAGGAAGAACTAGACAAATTATTGGAGAGGATGGATAGGTGATGTGTTGTTGTTTTTTTTTTTGGCTGATACATTATAAGCTTGTTTTCTTGCATCATGTGTCACTACTACAACTAACAATAATAACAACAACATTTTGGATCTGCATTCACATGTGCAATTTTCATGGATATGAATACCAGAAGTATTCCAAATTATAACTGGAAGCTAAATGATTTTGTAATAACTGAGAAGAAAGTGGAAAATAAATAAGACATCCTGGAGTAATGGAATCTATCCAATTATATCAAAAGAAGCAGCAAATGAGGTGAGCAAACCATTGGCCATAATTATGAGAGAATCCTTGGATTCGTGGATTCCCAATAGATTGGAGATGAGCAAATATCTGCCCTATTTTCAAAAGGAGGAAGGGATCAAAGCTTGGTGATATAATTACAGAACTGTAAGTTCTATATTCCATGAAAATGGAATGAGTGGTTAAAGAAATACTGCAGGATCATCTTGACAGGAGTGCAGGAAATAACAGGATGGATTTGACAAGCAGAGATCTCTGATGAATCTGATTAGCTACTTTGTTAATGCATGATGCAACAAAGGAACTGGATGCAAAAAATAATTTTGACATTATACTTAGAAGTCAGTAAAGCTTTTGACACTGTTCCACATGAAAGACTAACGTTCAAATTAGAGGAGCGGGCAATAGTGGCAAGTTACTGCTTTGGATAAAGGGATGGTTGGGTGAGGAAATATTATCAGTAGAGTCCCTCAGGGTTCAGTGGTGTGTGTAGTGTTTTCAACAATATTTATTAATGATATCAATGAAGGCATATAAAATCTATCATCTAACTCTGCTGATGATACAAATGTTGGCAGGTTGGTTAATGACAGGAATCATGGTGTGGTACTGCAACAAGACCTAGAAAAATTAAGCAGATGGATTGAAAATGGCAAATGGCAAGGTACTGCTATTAAGATACTACATATGGGCACCACAATAACTACCAATTGAGTGGCTGATACTATATATAACATGGGAGACTGAAAGAGACTTAGGGGTAATTGTACATGAAGTTCTCTGAGCACTACACACAGGCTGCTTGAACAGCTCGTGGAGTTCTGTCAATAATATACAGTAATGTTGTCAGAAGGGACAAAGAGGTGATTATCCTGTTGAGTATAAGGCAATGGATGGGCACACAGGTTCAAAAGACTCATTTTAGGAAGGATGTCGATATGTTGGAACAAGTTCTTCAAATAGCAACAATATTTAGTCAGAAACACAAAAGGGCTTCCGTTTGGCAAAGTGTAACTTAGAAAGTGGGCACCTATGAGGAGACCCTTTAATGAAGTGTTTAAAGGTTTAAATGGATTGGGCAAACTAAATGCTGATGGCATCTGCTCACTTTCTTGAACAACACACATATTTAAGTTCAGGTAACTTAACATGTGCAAACATTTTTTTTATTTCAGCCAGAGAATGATTGTTGGAAAATACTTTCTTCTGGGTGTTGTGAAAATGGATCATTTGAATAAATTTAAGCAATTAAAAATTTAAGAAAGAATTAGCCAAATTACTAGAGGAGATGGGCAGATGAGGCAGAACATTTCCTCCCCTCCTTTGACTGATGCTGTATAAGCTTGCTTCCTTACATCATTTGCCAATAATACTAATGTCTTATTCAGTAACATTAATTTTTTATTACTTTGCTGGTGGCACAAGTGAATGTGGCGAAGGTAAAGAAAGCCTGCACGAAAGCATGCAAAAGTTCGATGAAATTTACCAGTAAAAGTACTTTGCCGTAACGGCATTTGTATTGTTGCTTGCTCGGTAAACAGATGGTGGGTGTTATCGGTCAGGAGTAGAAAATGAATCTCATGGGAGATTGAAACCCTCCCAAAGTGGAGAGGGAAAACCTGACATTTTTTCTTTAGAATCACTGGTGGACTAATGGATAAATTGTTTATTAAGAAAAAAAAAAAAGGCAAAGGAAGCCCACAAGAAAAGCACAGTAAGTTCCGAAAAAGTTTACTGGTGAAACTACGTTACGAACATTTTTTATGACGCCAGAGCTTCCAATATGACTCGGTTCGTGATAAGTAGTTAAGTAGTTGATAAGTAGTTAATTCAATACAGTTGAGAAAAACATTAGCCTATGAGGAAAAACATCATAGGCTAAACCAACTGATAAGGAGAAACATGCAGCAACCTGTTCAACACTAGTGCAGTAGTTATCCAACACACACTTTTCAACTTTGACATTTTCATCAGTTATGCTTGTTTTTGGCTTCCCAAACCACAGATCATCTTTAGTCTATGCCTGAGACCTACTCTCTGAAGCAAAACACCAATTCAGATGGTTCTGCAATCTCAGGTTAACTCTACACACACATATCTCTTGCAGTTCTGTATGCTTCTGCAAATCCTTTCACTTTCAGCAAAATGAATTTGTGAACTTGATTAATTTTGGTACAGATTCATGTTTCAGACCTCTTCTCTTCAAACCCTATAACAAGAAAAATTTATGTAATTAATTATATAGAAATATAGGGAGAAATATAAGGAGTTGAAACACGTTTCCACGTGTTTCAACTCTGGTACCGTTCGTAATTTTCCCGCCTTTGTGATACAATAGTTATATACCGTACTAGATAGCGTTAGTTCAACTTCGTTAGCAGTTAAATTGTACGTTTAAATAAATACATATAACGACTTAGATTACAAATGTAATATAATTAATTATATTTAACATAATTAATCATATAACATAATTATAATTAATTAATAAATTAATAGAATCATGACTCAGACCAGAGCGGCAAAGCAAAAGGCTCAAGCGAATGGAAGTGTTGTGGCTCAGAGCAGAACTGAGGGGGGCAGTTGTCCTCTGACTCACAGCCTTATAAAATGCACTGTTTGCTTGATGTTTGCAGAGCAATCGGGTACGGGACATGATACTGCCAAGGGGGATGTCTTTGTGTGTGCGCGATGCAAGGAGTGTATCGATATCAAGCAACAACTCGGCGTTCTTGTGGGCCTATATGAGAGCTTGAAGGACAGGGTGGATGCCCTCGAAGAAACTAAATTGAGGGGCCCATCAGGCTCTCAGCTGCCCACATCAAAGCCAGAGCTTGCACTTGGGCATCGCATGACACAGGGACAACCCCCAAGGCAGAATGCGCTGGTCCCGAAGGAACTAGTAGTTGTTGGTGACTCAATTGTCAGGGAAACGGGGAACATGCTTTGTAAAAAAGATAGGTGGAACAGGACCAGGGTATGTCTGCCAGGGGCAAAGGTTGATGACGTTGTAAAGCGATTATCATCTTTTCAGGGCACAAAAGGTGATATAGTTGTACACGTTGGCACTAATAATATTAAGAGTAGGAGACCGGCAGAATTACTTAACAAGTACAGGTCACTGTTGAACAAAAGCCGAGAATTAGGGTTGAATTTGAAAGTGTCTGCAATTCTGCCCAGACACGATAGGAGGGAGTATATGATGAGAGCCTTGTCGATCAATTCGGCCCTGGAAAGATTGTGCAAGGCTCAAGGGGTAGAATTTTTTTCAGCCTGGACTGTACTTGTTAACAGGAGAGATTGCTTCTACAGGGATGGGATACACTTAAATAGAAAGGGTGCAAGAATATTTGCTGATGCTATCGAGGCAGTGTTAGGTGGGTCGGAAAACTGCTAGCTTGGGGGGGAGACAAAGACCAATAGATTGACAGTAGCCACTGGCAGAGGTGAAAGAGATTCTTGCACTGCTTCTATTAGAATGAGCAGAAGCCTGGAAAACAAGATGCATGGTATTTCAGAGACTACTGGGAGTCATTGCGGTACAAGTAAACACATGGGTTGTGTTAGGGTAGCTAAGAATAGAAACAGGTGCAGGTATACTTGCGTGTACACCAATGCTAGGAGTTTAGTAAATAAATTTGATGAATTTGAGGTATTGCTCAAAACATCAAAGGCAGATATTGTTGGGATATCAGAGACGTGGTGTCACACAGATATAAGGGATGCAGAACTGCAATTTGGGGAGTACAACATCTACAGAAAGGATAGACAGGATAGGAAGGGGGGAGGGGTTATGCTATTAGTTAAGAAACACATAAAAACCAAGGAAGTGAAGCCAGTCGACATCGCTGGACAGTGCAGTGTTGAGTCAGTTTGGTGTGACATAAGCATTGGGAGATCAAAATTGAGAGTAGGAGTGTGCTATAGGCCTAATGACTCTGATGAGTATAATAAGGAACTGTACAGGGAAATAGAGTGGGCCAGTAAATCAGAGAGTCTTATAATGGGAGATTTTAATTTCCCAGATATAGACTGGAATTTGGGGGCTGGTTACTCACACGCTAGCAGGGCTTTTGTGGATTTATTGGATGATTGTTTTCTACATCAGCATGTTCGGGAGGCAACTAGAGGGAGTAATACTCTTGATTTGATTATCAGCAGTGATTCTTCATGCATTAAGAATCTGCAGATAAATGAACCACTAGGTGGCAGTGATCACAGTGTGCTGAAGTGGGATTTACTCAAAGAGGTAACTACCATTAGGGGTAAAGGGAAGGGTTATTGCTTCCGTAAAGGCGACTACGATGGACTGAGACAGTATTTAAATTCTATACAGTGGGACCAACTGATGATGTTACCAACAGCAAATTCAAAATGGGAAGCATTCAAAGAACTTATCTTGGAAGCTACTAGGCTTTACATACCAACTAAGAAATATTGTTCAAGGTTTAGGCCAAAATGGATGTCAGATGAACTAATGAGGCATATGGCAGAGAAGAAAAATGCATGGGATACTTACAAATTAACACATGACACAGAAGCCTATGATAGATACAAGTTGATATGCAACCAAGTTACAAAGGAGGTTAGGCAGGCAAAGGCAGATTACAAGAAATCCTTGGCAAGGGATGCAAAGAAAAACAGCAAAGAGTTCTTTACTTCTGTTAACTCTAGAAGGAAGGGGATGAATCAGATTGGTCCACTTGATATTGATGGGTCAACTGTTGATGATCCTGCTCAGGTAGCTAACAAACTAAATGAATATTTTGCACCGACATTCACACATGAGGAGTTATTCAGCAAGGGGAATGCCAGAGGTGTATTCAACTCTAGCAGTAAGTTACAGAATCTTGAAATAACTGGGAGTAAAGTGGAGGAGAAACTGTTGAAGATAAACACAAGAAAGGCACCCGGGGTGGATGGGATCTATCCAGTTATATTAAAGGAGGCAGCAAAGGAAGTAAGCAAACCCTTAGCCATAATTATGAGAGCTTCCTTGGACTCAGGGGAGGTACCCATAGACTGGAAATGTGCAAATGTGACCCCAATTCACAAAGGAGGATCAAAGGCTGACACAAGTAATTATAGACCTGTGAGCTTAACTTCTGTTCCAGGAAAATTAATGGAGGCACTGGTTAAAGAAGCACTGCAGGATCATTTAGACAAGACTTCAGTTATAGCTCAGACACAGCATGGTTTTGTTAAGGGGAAGTCTTGCCTGACCAACTTGATTAGATATTATGATGCAGTCACAAAAGAACTGGATGCAGGAAATAACTTTGATATTATATACTTGGATCTTAGAAAGGCTTTTGATACTGTTGCACATGGAAGACTGCTACACAAATTGGAGCAGTGTGACATTGGAGGCAAATTGCTGCTATGGATAAAGGGGTGGTTGAGGGGGAGAAGACAGAGTGGTAATCAATGGACACTGCTCATCGTGGACTAATGTTATTAGTGGAGTCCCTCAGGGCTCAGTGTTGGGTCCATTATTGTTTTCTGTATTTATAAATAATATTGATGATGGTATATCAAGCTTAATGTCCAAGTTTGCAGATGATACAAAGGTTGGCAGGGTTGTCAAGGACACTACTGACACTATGCTGCTGCAACAGGATCTGGAAAGGTTGAGCAGATGGGCTGAGAGGTGGCAAATGAAGTTTAACATTGACAAATGTAAAGTACTACACATGGGAAACAGCAACCCCAGAGCAACGTATCAACTCTGTGGTACTACACTGACAGTGGTAGAGAATGAAAGGGACTTGGGGGTGGTTGTGCAGGCAGATATGAAGTTCTCTGAGCAGTGCAGACGGGCTGCAAGAGTAGCTCATGGAGAATTGTCAATGATATACAGGAATTTTTCCAGCAGGGATAAGGAGGTGATTATTCCATTGTATAAGGCAATGGTCAGGCCACACCTAGAGTACTGTATACAGGTCTGGAGGCCTCATTTCAAGAAGGATGTAGAGCTGCTGGAACGAGTACAGAGAAGGGCAACAAGATTAGTGAATGGAACAAAGGGGTGCTCTTTACGAAGAAAGGTTTAAGTTTTGCAAATTACAGTGTCTGGAGACTAGGCACCAGCGAGGTGATCTGATAGAGGTGTATAATGCCTTGAATGGTTTAAGCATGCTCAATGCTGATGGGATTCTTCCTCTAGCTCAGAAAAATCACCTGAGAGGGCATAAATTCAAATTGAGGAAAGACAGATGTAGGATAGACGTGAGGAAATTTGCCTTTAGCCAGCGGGTGGTTGGTTGGTGGAACAGACTTCCATCCCTTGTGGTGGAGGTTGATAGCCTAAATAAGTTTAAGGCTCAGCTGGACAGGTATTTGGAACGAACAGAGGGGTGAAGTGGAAGTGGGTTTTTTTTTTTTTTTTTTTTTTTGGCTGATGCTGAATAAGCTTGCTTTCTTGCATCAAATGCCTCTACTAATGCTAATGCTAAATATTTACTGGTAAGCAGAAAAACCTGCTTTATATTATTTACAAGTCTGATGTTGAAATGAACATGCACTTCCAAGAAACAAATTAACAGATTAGTGGGTACATTAAAATACCATTTACAAGTGTGCATTATTTCTTTGGTATAAGAACTATTCCATAAGAAACTATTCCAAAACAGAAAATTTGCAAATTTTTGCACATTTTCTGTTTTGTCCACTAATTTTTCAACATAGTTCCCATATCTATTCAGACATGTGTTCTCAATGTGAAAAAAGTGACTTGGCACACCCAGGGTCCTGAGCTGGATATCATCATTCTTCTCTTTCTTGGTGATTCCCTTCTACTTTTGACTCACAAACTCTCTCTCTCTCTCTCTCTCTCTCTCTCTCTCTCTCTCTCTCTCTCTCAGGGTAACTTGGGAATTGTTTTTTTTCCCCTCCAGTTCAATAACTAAAGGAAAAAAAGACAGCCTCCCCTTACAATAATACCTGGATATGCCACTATGCATAAATGGTGACCATCATTAGAAATTAATGATGGTCACCATTAATTTCTAAAAGTAAAGTGATCTGAACAGAATAAAGCTTTTAGCTATTTTATAATTTCTTCAATCATTTTTAAATGCTATCTCCTTATGCCCTTTCAACTGTATACATGCATAAACAGGGATGTATTCAGTGGTGGGCAGAGAGGACACATGCCTCCCTTAACCAAAAATTTGAAATTAAAGAAACAGAATGCAGGAGGCATTCTTAAAAAAAACTCAGTCTAGTTGCTATGCCCCCCTTACGATGTTATCTAGACGTGGTTGCCAGCCTCCCCTTACGATGATACCTGGATATGCCGCTGTGCATAAAAATACAAGAAATAGACTGAACTGAAAATACCGTATTTCCTCATATATAAGATGCAACCTTTTTCGAAAAATTTGAGGTATAAAAACTGGGTGCATCTTATACAGTGGTTGTAGATTTTTTTACTTCCATTTCGCGCTTTTTCGCACTTGTTGTCTTTGCACTCATTGTTTCGCACTTGTTATCTTTGCACTCATTGTTTCGCACTTGTTACCGGTATATTAGGTTACGTTTTGCCATGTTCTGCCCAGAAATGGCTCAGAAAATATTTTCATACAGTGCTGATTCAAGTTAAAAGTAATCCAGTTTGCAAAAGTGAACAATTCAAGACTGGCTACGAGAAGAAGAAACCCTACTGAAAACGCCACGGCAGAAGAAGGCCATGAGAGGCAAGTCAGCAAAATGGCCTGATTTAGAGAGGGAATTGAAGATATGGATTGAAGAGCAAAGGGCAATTGGAATTCCTGTGTCCACAAAGATGGTTCAGCATGAGGCAAGAAGAATTGCTGATGAAAAAGAAGTTACTGATTTCAAAGGAGGACACAATTAGTGCTTCAGGTTCATGAAACAGAATGGACTAAGCATGCATACACGCACCAGACTTGCCCAAAAGATGCCTGAAAGCTATGAGCAGAAGGTCCTTGAATTTCATCGTTTTGTCATTCAATGTCGGAAGACACATCAGTTTGAGTTGGGACAGATTGCAAATATGGACAAAGTCCTCCTTCAATTTGATGTCCCAAGTAACAACTGTTGATAAGAAGGGAGTGAAAACTAACTGTGAAGACAAGTGGACATGAAAAGAGCCATTATACAGTTGTTCTAGCTTGTTGTGCCAACGGAACCAAGCTGTCTATTATGCTGATTTTCAAACCCAAAACAATGCCAAAAGAAGACATTCCTTGAGGAGTGATTGTCCACATTCATGACAAAGGTTGGATGGATCAGGATGTGATGAAGATCTGGTTTGAGAAAGTTTGGAGCAGGAGACCAGGTGGGCTCTTACACAAACCTGCCCTATTGGTGCTTGATCAGTTCAGGGCACACATAACAAAAAACACAAAAAAGATTGCTGCAGAGCAAGAAACAAAACTTGCCGTCATACCTGGAAGCTTGACATCCCAGCTCCAATCACTTGATGTCAGCATTAACAAACCCTTCAAACTGCCATGAGAGACAAATGGAACCAATGGATGAAGTCTTCTGGGGACAATTTGACACCAGCAGGAAGAGTGAAGAAACCAACTATAGGAGAAGTTTGTACCTGGGTGAAAAGATCCTGGGATAATATCAAGATTGAGATCGTTGTCAAGTCATTTAAGAAGTGTGGCATTTTAAATGCCATAGATGGAACTGAGGACGAGGCAATATATGAAGACAGTGATTCGTCATCAGACACAGATGAGGACAAGCTAATGGATGGGAGTTTTGACAGTGAAGAGAGTTATGTATGAATTTTATGATGAATAAAACTTGAGTTCAATAACTTTATGTAATACATATTTTTTTCAAATTTCGAGACCCAAAATTAAGGTGCGTCTTATACATGGGGAAATACAGTAAGTTTAAAATTTATAAATTTGGCTTTAATCATGTCTTTAAATGAGACATTTTCTTCGTGGGCATTATCCATCAAGAAAACACTATTCACACACTTTGTATACACCACAATAAATAATTTTAATAAAGAAGCATTATAGTAAAAACCCTTTACCAGGTTTTTGTTCACATGCATAGAGTCGGAACAAGGATTACAAATTAATCTTTCTCTAAGTGTTGACATCATTTCATATGTGTCCCCAACTCCAGTGACTGGTGTTCTCACAGCCTCTCATTTCCAAGTACCCCAACACTGTGTGCCATTAGCACCTACTAAATTTTGTTGAAAGGCCATTCCACAGTTCCCTATATTTCTTCCCTTGTTTCTGTTTAAAGGGTTTATAACATAATTCTCATTTATTAAAATTATTTATTATGGTGTACATGTGTAAATAGTTTATTTCTTGATGAATTTGTAAATTGTTACTTATATTAAAAAAAAATATATATAAATGATATTATAACCAATGCATTAAAATTTAGCATAAAAACAATACATCACTAAAATACTTACCCCTCAGTAACTGATCTTGTTTCTTAACTAAATTTAAAAATTTCTTCAAACTTTTTTCATAATCCTTTTTTAAAGATACATTTCCTTTATCACAGTCCAGTAAAAGATGTTAAGGTAAATCACAAAACAGTAAATAATTATAGCACACATCAGGATGTGCAATTAATTAAACTGTTGTTAATAATTACAAATCACTAATTAAAAAAGGCATATTTAATATAGAATAATAATTAAGACAATTTTTTACAATGAAACACTGCAGAATGGAATTTTTCAACTTACTGTTATTTTTCAACTCATTTACCAGACACTTCTGCACCTAACTTCTGAAAAATTCAAGAATAGAGAAAATGCTCACCATAGCCACATTTCTGCACAATATTTTGACACATTTTAATTACGCACATTAAGTTTTGCTGAGTACAGTAGAATTTGATTTAATAAAGTGCAATATACAGTGTTCATATATGTTTCAACTTAAAGTATCTGACTGATAATGCACCTTTCATTTGAGTAACCTTGACTGGTGTATGTCACTCAAATAGACAGTTCCTTTGAATTTCCTTCCCCATTGAAAGGTAATTCAATTGAAGAATTTTGCGCTTATGGAGACATAGGTTTGTGAAATATTTCTGCCTTTTTGTTTTGGCTTGATTAGCATATTAATTTCTATTCAATGAGTGGTTTAATAGCCTTGTTCACTTTCATTGGTTATTTTTAAATTTTGCCAGAGATTTTGTAAGTTAAGATGTAGTATTCATAAGGCTGATGATTTTGTGCAAATATATACTGCAACTAGCAATGTACTGCACGGTAGTGGAATTGTAGTTTTGTGGTAAATAAGTAGCTTGAAGGTTCTAATCTAATCAATCAGGCTGGCATATTTTTTTGTTCTTAGCTAAGAAATTTCATTTATAGTAAGGAAGGATATATCTAATTTAAATCTCTATGAACATAATATATTTAATATATTTTATATATATATATATATATATATATGTAAACTTAAACTATGTATTATTGCTATATAACCTGTAAACATAGTGTTATTAATGCATTTAGGTATCTATTTGTTTAGTGTAGTATTCTCAATTTAAATGGAATTTAAACAGAAATCATGCCTCAGAATGGAAAATAAAATTTCCATTCTATAGCAGAAAAGCAACAGGTACAATGACTGTGATGAGTGGGAGTGCTGTGGCTTAGAGGAGAGTTGAAGAGGGCAGTTCTCCTTTGAATCGTGGTCTTACAAAATGTGCTACATGTACAACGAATGTTTGCAGATCTAGAATGGGACATGATAATACAATCTATTTCTTTCATTAATTCCCACAAACCATTTTTCACCCATCAGACACCCATGAAATCATTGCTTCATTCAATATGTTGGTGTAAAATCATGATGCCTCCATCCATCTCATCCACTTCTCATACATGAATGCTTTAAAAAATTTGAGCTGTGCAGTGGCTTCAAACAACTAAGGCCAGCTGGGATTGCAGCTAACTCCTTTCTGTTGCTTCTATTATATGCAATTTGAAGTGATCACACACTAAAAGAGCCAGAAGACTACAGGGATAATCTGACCACACCTTCTCTAGCCAATAGAGGTTTTTATCTCTAGCCACAGCCAGAGATAAAAACACTACAATGTACCTTCAAACCATAAGACACATGGGGAGGGGGGGGGGGTTCACGCAACATTTTTGAGGAGAAATACAGTACTCAAAATCATGGCTTGAAATAAAAAATTTTACAAAATGAAATGCACATCAGGATAACAATATAAATCAGGTAATGAATATACATTGCCAATGCATATGATGAATTAGAACACTGTTCCAGTTAACTACCACTAGTAAATTCTGAGCCCTTGTTTAATGTAATTTTTACAGTTTTATATTTAATTACATTTACTACAAAGATAAATGATTATATCTTATATGGTTATATCTCCAAGACTATGGCATGGAAAAAAGAACACTATTATACCATGAAACTAATGCAACAACTTCAGTTATTCTTAGCAAGGTGGATTCTGGTAGCCAAAGTACCCTAACAATAAAATTAAAACAAAATCATAAAAATCATTTTCAATTATATTATCAAGAAACTGTGATTTTCACTTGCAGAACTTGATTATCAATGGATTTTGTAATAATGAAAGTGTACCCACAATTCAAATTGAGTTGCATTTAGTTGCTTTGGAAGAAAGGCAACGTTAATAAAAGAAACTAAAATTGTAATATTTAATTAAAGCTAAGACAAAATTTCACATGGAGCAGTGTTCCATATTTGGTTCTGATTAATTTAAAATTGGATATTTTTATGGATTTGATATACAATAATATTAAATGCTATATGTAGTAACAAACTATGGTTTGGATATTTACTATGCCATTTTTTTTTATCCAGTAAAAAAAATTATTTTCTAATAATAAATGCTGTGCTCACATTTGACATTCTCTCATGGTACAGTGCAAACAACTGAACAAATGGTGCTAATGCCTTTTTTGGCAAACAAGGCATTAGCACCATTTGATTTTTTCTATAATGATTTTTTCTAAACAAAAAAAGTTCTTGTGCACTTGTATAATTTTTAAAATAAGATATTTTTAAAATAGTTAAAAAGTTTTAAATTTTGTTGTTAGGACATATTCTCATATAAATCAGGGTTGATATGAATTTTGGGGGTAAACTTTTTTGGAAAATATCCTCTTACATTTATGGGAAATTCAATCCTTATTTACTTTACATTAATAGTTCATTTTACAAACTATTCAAAAAAATATATATTGTGCATTAATTGTTAATTAATGATTAAAAATCTGAATTTTTTTATCTTCCTAAATATAGTCTAACTTTTATTCAAGTTGTTTTGAAGTGAAAAATTGTTTACTTGAAATGAAAAATCAAAGAACCTGCCAAGTTCTGCATAATTATTTGCTGTTTTTAACTTTTGCTTTTACTCTAACATGTTAAACTTTCAGTTCTCGTAAACAACCTGTTGCTCACACAGGTAGTTTAAAATTGGCATGTTGGCTGATGCATGGCAAAGGCACCTGCTATGAAAAGTAGTTCCTCTGTTTTATGTTTAACTGTTGTACAAAATGCGTTTTTTTTTTTTTTTTTTGTCTTTATTATTATTAGCAATGTAAAACACAGATGAACTTGGTTATAACGAGCATCATGGGACCGACAAAATTTTCTCTTTATAACCATTACTCATCATATCAGTGATAGCAGAGGTGGAAAACCCCTGGGGCCTTTAAACAGTTTAAACATTTTATATCAGTGATGAGTTAAAACTGCCTCCTATTTTTTTAAATTCTCAATAACTTGTTAAAAGGATAGATTCAAAAAACAAAATATTAGAGAGAAAAATAATAAGACTCTCGATTTTCCGGGATAGATGGTAAAAAAACAAATCCCGGATAATCAATTTCCCAGTTAATCCAAAAATACAAAAGTCCCTAACATACGCAAGGGATACGTTCCAGGACTTCTTACTTCGAGTTTTACGTAATTCGGGAATGACTAACATATTGCTACTATATTATTTTGACAAATCTGAATTCCGTGCGATACTTGTTAATGTTTGGCCATTTTTATACATCCTTATTATAATGATTCCTTAGAGATTTAACAGATGCATCGTTTTCAAACTTTTGAATAATTTCAAGTTGCTGTTTAACTGAAAACGCAACTCTTTTGCGTTTACCCATCATTTTTGCAATTTCTAAACCAAAAAAAAAAAATATATATATATATTTCTACAAAAAAAATTCTGACATCCCTGACATAAATAACGAAACAAAATTTGTCCTTTTGCGCTGCAACAGAACACAACAATCGACACAACGCACTAAAACAAATTAAACATTTGGTCTCTCTCTCTCTCTCTCTCTCTTTTTTTTTTTTTTTTTTTTTTCGTTTTTTTTGAGCGGCGGATGTGAAGACAGCGGGGATTGCAAGATAATCGGTACACTAATCTCCAATGATGACTCATAGCCACTTGTCACTTATTTACAACTTGCAAAATATCTGTTTATACCTATTCTAGTTATTACTTAAATTTTTTTGATTTCTGGTTGCTTTTTTTTTTTTTTTTTAATTTGGAGTCTTGAAGTGTCCCAGTTAATCGAGAGTCTGCTGTATATACCTATGTATTATTTCTATAAACTACAAAACACTTAATATTAAATACAATTTATCTCTCTGCAATTAAAAACAATACTATTTAATATTAAACACGATTTCAATTAGTCTTTATTGATGTTTATTTTAAAGATTTCACTTTGATATTTCTTAAGTTTCCCCTTAAAACATTCAACACGTTAAAAGTCTCATTCCTTGCCTGTTACTTCAAACAAACTGACTGTGTCCATTACACCTAAAGCTTGTAAGATTGACAGCACCGCTTTTGATTCACTTTCAATTGTCATCATATCATCATCACATTCATTCATTGCTGAAAAATATCTGAAGTCATTGCAGTGTAATTCACAAGAAGTTTCCTTATGTTTTTGTAACACCGAGGTTGTAATGATCAGTTCCTGTCATATTTGCACATACGAGCACCAACAAGCGAGCCTTTGATTTTTTTTCCACCAACACATTTTTCCCCTTTGAATTTAAATATATTGTCAGGTGTCAAATTATAAAAAAGTCCTGTTTCGTCAGCATTGTAGATGTCTTTGTCATTAAAATCTTTGCTGATTTCTGCCCAAACATGGTGAATCCATTCATTTGCCATTATTGGATCTGCAGATCGAGATTCTCCACTAATTTTTGCATAAACGATATTATGTCGGTTTTTAAATTGATCCAGCCAACCGTTGTTACACACAAAATTGTCGTGTCCAAATTGTTTATCAATTTTTTCTGCTTGAGCCTTCAAGGTTGGATCGTCTATTGAAAATCCAGCACTTCTTTGTGTGGCGGATCATTGAAGCAATGTTTGTAACCTCACACTTTCTAAATTTCTCCCCCCCCCCCGGTTATGTTCTTTTTCAGTGCCGATATATAAACATCTTTATTCTTCCACAACATTGATACACTTGAAGAGGACAAAGAAAACTTTTTATACACTTCAATTTTTGCACCATGTTGTAACTCACAAATAATTATGGTTCACTGAATACAAGACAATCTGTAAATAGGGTAGTGCAACAAGTAGAACACCAATGCACTGTTGTATAGCCCCCACCCCTGGAATTACAAGGTCATAAACTGGCCATTAATCCAATGCAGGTGGTCATAAAGCTAAGTCGCCCTTTTCATTTTAGTCTATTCCAAGAATTGGGTTTTTTTGCCTACCCGACCATTAAGAATGTTTGCACAGTTACCAAAATTTATTTGGTATATCCGTGTAGTATGCTCATAACAGTGAGTGATTGTACGGAAATATGGATAAATTAAAATCATTATGGCTTTTTGCTCATTACAGCCATGATCTCATTATATCCGTGCTCGTTATAGCTAAGTTCAACTGTAGTTTCTTTTTTCAGTTATTATTATTCATATCTTTATTCCTTTGTTTGATAGAACACCCATATATGTGCAAATATAAGTTTTAAATTTCATGCTATTAATAATTCTCTGAACTGGAAAATAGAAGTGACTGTTAGCTTCATGTTTATATTTTATGATTTTAACTTTGTTTTTTAATTTTCAGAATTAATTTTATTAAAAATGTGTAGGGGAAAAAAAGCATTATTTTAAATATTTTTATTAAAAACAAAAAATTACAATAAGTACTGAAATCCATTAAACAAAGAAAAAATATTGGTACACTAAAAGCAAAGTTGAACACCTGAGAGGTTCTGTGAAACTGTGTAACAAACATTGCTGCTGAGTTAAATCAGAGGTTTATATATAATGGAGGAATTATCAATTAAGTTCAAGTGAAATAAATTTTATAGTAAGTAAATTATATTTATAAAACTGAAATTGGAATGTCAGCTATTAGAGTGAACTTTTAACACATTTTATCCATTTATAGATGGGCAGTACTTAACGCGTTGACTGCCAAATACCAGTTAACTCATATTTGGCAATCTGGCCCAGGACGCCGCCTATGGGTTAACTCAAACTGGTATGACTTGCCTTTCGGGTGCAGCTATGAGTATATTTGTAGCAAATACGTGAAATTGTTGGATAGCGGGCTTCTGGGATAAGAATGAAAGATCAACCACGGTGTTAGAAAACAGAAAATTTATTCACAAAAAAAAATATTTTATTTACAAATACACAAAGAAAAGAGTATTACTAAGACTTACAAAAATAATATTGATTATTTGTGATATTTCTTGAAACATTCTTCTACACAAAGAGCAGGCATTTCTTGGCACACTGGACAATAATAGCGTGTTTCTCGGCATTTTTTTATTTCTGGTACATACTCGACATGGCTTAGTCGGCCGTACTTTTTTTTCAGTTGGTGGTATAGTCTATAAATAATGAATGTTGTGTTCAGACCTAATCTTCTTTGGAACGTTTAGAATTTTTTTCTCCAATCAAAGATTCAATGAATGTTTCTCTGAAATTTAGAGACTTTATGGTGGAACTTGTAACTTGATGGAAAAGGATGTATGTGTTAGGTATATATATTTCTAAAATACGTAATGCAATTTTTTTCGGCCATCTGATGCTTTTTCTTAGTGCTAAGTAATATGACCGCATTTGATCCGATTGATCTATGCCAGACATTCTGCCATTGTAATCTCAAATCATGTTGGGTTTTATCGAATATTTTTCCATTCCGGTTACGTACCTCGACCGTTTAAACGTTTTCGTAAGAAATAATGAGAACTTCTCTTTTATCCCTCCACTTACAAACTACAACAGCCATTTCGTTGCCATGCAACTTCTCCTTTCTTCAATTTTCTCATCACCAGATTTTTGGATTTTCTTTTCTGTTGGTGCGTAACGTTCCACATACATACGTTTTTCAAGCAGACAACAATTTTGTCAGAGCAACAGAATTATAAAAATTGTCTGTATACACTACCTTGTCTAAGTAGTCCTCAAGCAAGAAATCAGTTTCTTCTGATTTACCTGAGTAAATTTTCATAACAAGGCCATCAGACTCGCACAGTTCGTAAAGTTTGATTTTGTATTTGTGCTTTTTATTTTTTATGTAATGGCGGAAATTCAGTCTCCCATGCCACAACATCATTAATTCGTCAATACATATGTTTTTATTCGGTAAGTAATTATTGCGCATAACATTATTGAAATGATTCAAAATCAGTCTTACCCTGTATAACCTGTCATCAGATTGTAATGAGTTATCTGCGAAGTGAAAATATCGTAATATCAACTGGAATCTATATCAACTCATAAATGATCGCCAAAACATAACATTGTAGAATGCACTTGTACTCCAGTAATGCTCTATTGAAGGAAAAGAACAAGGACCCATTTCTACCAAAGTCCAAGAAACACTTTCATTTCTGAGATGTCAGTGTCCTTCCATTTTGACAACCTAGCATATTTTTGCAATTGTCTACATTTTTCAATTTCTTGCCTAGCATATAAATTAGTTTGTTCCACTAATAATGTAAGAAATTCTTCCGAAAAATATAGCTCTACCAATTTTTGTACACAGTTCTCTTGTGTCCATTTTCAAACCAACATTTCACTTAAAAAATAAATTGGAGGATCTTGTGCTATTTCATTCCACAAATTATCATTATTTGACGTACTTGCCTGCGGTGAATTAGGATTATCTTCAGACTGGGAGCTGGCTTCACCTTCACTATCCTCATTTGAATCGTTAGAAGGTTCATAATTTTCACTGTCGGAATCAGAACTGTACAGCTCATCAAAAATCTCTTCAAATTCCTCGTCACTCATATTAGCATACAGCTCAAGGTCTTCTTCAGTCAGTGGTCTCTTCTTATCAACATTTTAGGGGTTTTTTTTTTTTTTTTTTTTTTTTAAGAAACACGTAACAAATTACTAAATACAACATACATACATGGCACAATCTATGTCACTATTACGGGTTTACGCACAGCACTGCCCATACACGATGAATTGAATTCTACAGGTAACAATACATCTTTTGCACACACCATCTATAAGATAATTCGAGAAGCTTTTTTCTTTTTTTTTTTTTTTTTTTAAGCGTTTTGGTGATGAATATATATTATAATTTGGGTTTTGAATAATTTAACATACCTAACTCAGATTGGTGTCGGAGTCCCATTCACCCATAGTAGTCAATGTGTTAATAAATGAATTAATTAAATTACATGTAATGTAATGCAACATTATCTGTTTTTTGCGCTGACAAAAAGAGTCAATCACAGTAGATAAAGTGTGTCATTAATATCGCAATATTCCAAACATTTTGAGACACTATAGGTCCTTTTTCTGTGAACAGTAAAAAAAAAAAAAAAAAAAAAAATTGGTTACATAACTACATAATGCAGAATCCTCAGTTACAACTTATCAATGAAAAAGATACTGGAAAAACAGAATACTGAAATGTAAAGTTATTAATGAAACTGTCTAAATTATATTCACATAATGCAGTGTAGTGTTTCATTATCAAATTGGTTGTTTCTACATCTACTGTTGTTGTAGTATGGTTTCAGGAGCATTAACAACTAAGGCCATATTGCTGTATACTGTTTATAAATTGTGTGCGCGCATTCTGTGGTTGATTGAAAAAGGCCCTTAAAAATTTCTCACATCATTGACGGGACTCAAACTCGGGTCTTTTCCACCCAGTGTGGGGAGGACGGCAATTCTGCCAACTGTGATAACCACGAGGGCTTCAATGTCTATTACCTTATTCTTCAACTCTAATTTTCAATGGATAGCGGTTGATCTTTTTCACATAAAAGTGAAAAACCCTAAAGTTAGTATCAATAAAATTGATCTGCACCAAATGAGTTACTGTTTGAAAATCTCAATATCAGAACATCATGATGATATATGCAAATCTGTCTACTTTGTCTTTTCTTATTTAATTTTAGGTACTTTGCCAAATTCAACCTTAACAGCAGCAGGAATATAAGTTGAAGCAAAAATAAGACAGACAGATAAAAATGAATACAGACCAACTGGAGTGATCTATTTATGATATAATTTAAGTTTTTATGCACAATGCCTACTAAAGCCATGATGCACCACACCTGTGTTTAAAGGAGTGCTTGTGTTTTGAGGTTAAAATTTCTTAACAGTATGTTCATTCTGGTGGTATACGTGTAAATTAAATAAACAATTTAGTATATTAAGAGGTCTAATATCACAATTAAAAAACACTTGTTATAAAGTGATATCCTATAAAAATATGAAAACATTCATGTAAGTTTCCTGAGTGTAGGTTCTGGGCAGGAGAAAAAAAAAAAAAAAACCTTGCCATTCAGTGCTGTAAAACGGGCACATGTGACGTGTCAATGGGACCACTTCAAAGGAGGCACGTCTTCAGTTTTCTCCTCTTAGCAAGTATGAGTAGATTGAATGACCAATCTTAATATCGATATCAAATATAAACTTCATTTGCTGTATTTGTCTGTTATGCTTGTTGTTTTTGTCAGTTATGTTTACTTATTTAATCTATAGAAGTTGATGGACACAATTCTTTATAATTGAGTTCTGCTTCTTATTCTGTATCTGATTTGGATCATACAGGGATAGCCACTGATATTTTGCAGGATAGTGGGCAATGACTGAAATAAATTCCTTTTAGAGTTCACAAGAGCTGAGGTGCCTCCATAGCCAGGTGGGCAAGAGCAGCAGCAGCAGTGCGTAGCACACGCTTCTTGATTAGACTGAGGTTCAAGCCCGTGACCACCAAATACAAAGGATGCGGAAAGGTCAGGGAATGACCACCGCATATCCCCGGAGCAATATGACCTTAGTTACTAATGCTCCTAAAAACCAAATAACAACAAGAGCTGATGTCCCTTTAAAGAGGTAGTGCATGTGAGTTGCTGGTTCCTTTATTTAATTATCTATTAATTATGGGGGTAGAATTTTTTTCAGCATGCTCTGTGCTTGCTAACAGGAGAGTCTGCTTTTACAGGGATGGGATACACTTAAATAAAGGGCGTAAGAATATTTGGTGATGCTATCGAGGCAGTGTTAGGTGGGTTGGAAAACTGCTAGTTTGGGGAGATTCACAGACTAAAAGATTAACAGTAGCCGCAAGCAGAGGCAAAAGCGATTCTTGCACTGCTTCTATTGTAACGAGCAGCAGCAGCCTAGAAAGCACGTTGTTGGGGACTTCAATAAAAAAAAAAAAAAAAAGGCTGCTGGGAGTCATGGAACAAATAAATACATGAGCTATGTTAGGGCAACTAAGAGTAAGAACAGGTGCATGTATACTTGCATGTACACCAACGCTGAAGTATAGTAAATAAATTTGATGATTTTGAAGTGCTAATCAAGGCATCAAAGGCAGATATTGTTCAGATAGCAGAGACAGTGTCACACAGATATAAGCAGTGCAGAATTGGAATTTGAGGAATACAATGTGTACAGAAAGGATAGACAGAAAGGAGGAGGGGTTACGCTGTTAGTTAAGAAACAAAAAATCTAACGAATTGCATCCAATTGACATGGGTGGACAGTGCAATGTTGTCAGTTTGGTGTGACAAACACTTGGAAAGGTAAAATGAGGAGTGTGTTATAGGCCTAATGACTCTGATGATTACAAAGAACAATTGTACAGAGAAATAGTGGGCCAGTAAATCAGAATATCTTGCAATGAGGGATTTTAACTTTCCAGATATTGACTGGAACTTGTGGATTGGTTGCTTGTACACTAGAAAGACTTTTGTAGATTTATCAGAGGATTGTTTTCTACAGCAACTTGTTAGGGGGGACAACCAGAGGGAGAAATACTCTTGTTCTGATTATCAGCATTGATTATTCATGCATTAAGAATTTGCAGATAAAGGAACCACTAGGTGACAGTGATAACAGTGTACTGATGTGAGATTTACTTAAATGATGTAACTACTATCAAGAGTAAAGGGGAAGGGTTGTTGTTTTCGTAAAGGTGACTAAAGTGGTCTCAGACAGTTTTTAAATTCTGTTGAGTGGGATCAACCGATGATGTTACCAATGCTGAATTCTAAATGGGAAGCCTTTAGGGACTTGATCTTGGAGCCTACTAGGCTTTTCATACCAACTAAGAAATACTGTTCAAGGTTCAGGCCTAAATGGATATCAGATGAATTAATGAGGCTCATGGTAAAAAAGAAAAATGCATGGGATGCATATAAATTATCAGCTGACATAGAAGCCTATGGCGGATATAAGCTAGTCTGTAATCAAGTAAAAAAGTAGGTTAGGCAGGCAAAGGCAGATTATGAGAAATCTTTGGTAAAGGATGCAAAGAAAAACAGCAAAGAGTTCTTTATTAAAGTAAACTCTAGAAGGAAGGGAATGAATCAGATTGGTCCACTTGATGTTGGTGGTTCGAATATTGATGATCATGCTCAGGTAGCTGACAAACTGAATGAATAGTTTGCATCTACTCATTAATTTTGATATCATATACTTAGATTTCAGGAAAGCCTCTGATGCTGTTGCACGTGGAAGACTGCTGTACAAATTGGAGTGGTATGGCATTAAGGGCAAGTTGCTGCAATGGATAAAAGGATGGTTGAGTGGGAGACGGCATAGAGTGGCAATAAATATACACTTCTCTACATGGACTAATGTTATTAGTCCATGTAGAGAAGTGTATATTTATCTTGAAGCCTGCAGGATCCAAGGGTAAAAGCACTGCAGGATCATTTAGACAAGACTTCAGTTATAGCTCAGACACAGCATGGTTTTGTTAAGGGGAAGTCTTGCCTGACCAACTTGATTGGATACTATGATGCAGTCACAAAAGAACTGGATGCAGGGAACAACTTTGATATTATATACTTGGATCTTAGAAATGCTTTTGATACTGTTGCACATGGAAGACTGCTACACAAATTGGAGCAGTGTGACATTGGACACTGCTCATCGTGGACTAATGTTATTAGTGGAGTCCCTCAGGGCTCAGTGTTGGGTCCATTATTGTTTTCTGTATTTATAAATGATATTGATGATGGTATATCAAGCTTAATGTCTAAGTTTGCAGACGATACAAAGGTTGGCAGGGTTGTCAAGGACACTACTGACACTATGCTGCTGCAACAGGATCTGGAAAGGTTGAGCAGATGGGCTGAGAGGTGGCAAATGAAGTTTAACATTGACAAATGTAAAGTACTACACATGGGAAACAGCAACCCCAGAGCAACGTATCAACTCTGTGGTACTACACTGACAGTGGTAAAGAATGAAAGGGACTTGGGGGTGGTTGTGCAGGCAGATATGAAGTTCTCTGAGCAGTGCAGACGGGCTGCAAGAGTAGCTCATGGAGTATTGTCAATGATATACAGGAATTTTTCCAGCAGGGATAAGGTGATTATTCCATTGTATAAGGCAATGGTCAGGCCACACCTAGAGTACTGTATACAGGTCTGGAGGCCTCATTTCAAGAAGGATGTAGAGCTGCTGGAACGAGTACAGAGAAGGGCAACAAGATTAGTGAATGGAACAAAGGGGTGCTCTTACGAAGAAAGGCTTAAGTTTTGCAAATTACAGTGTCTGGAGACTAGGCACCAGCGAGGTGATCTGATAGAGGTGTATAAAGCCTTGAATGGTTTAAGCATGCTCAATGCTGATGGGATTCTTCCTCTAGCTCAGAAATATCACCTGAGAGGGCATAAATTCAAATTGAGGAAAGACAGATGTAGGATAGACGTGCGGAAATTTGCCTTTAAGCAGGCTCAATGCTGATAGGATACTTCCACTTGCTGAGATTAAGAACCTGAGGGGGTGGTTGGTTGGTGGAACAGACTTCCATCCCTTGTGGTGGAGGTTGATAGCCTAAATAAGTTTAAGGCTCAGCTGGACAGGTATTTTGAACAAACAGGGGTGAAGTGGAAGTGGGTTTTTTTTTTTTTTTTTTTTTTTGGCTGATGCTGCATAAGCTTGCTTTCTTGCATCAAATGCCTCTACTAATGCTAATGCTAATTAGTGGAGTCCCCCAGGATTCTGTGCTGGACCCATTGTTGTTTTGTGTATTTATCAATGATATCGATGAAGGTATATCAAGCTTAAGTCCAAGTTTGCAGATAATACAAAGGTTGGCACGGTTGTTAATGATAGTAAAGACAGAAAAGTTAGACAGATGGGCTGAGAAGTGGTAACTGAAGTTTAACATTAACAAATACAAAGTACTGCATATGGGTAGCAGTAAACCAAGAGAAAAGTACCAACTGTGTGGTACTACACTCAGAGAGGTGGAAGATGAAAAAGACCTGGGGGTAATTGTGCAGTCGGATATGAAGTTCTCCGAGCAGTGCACACGTGCTGCCAGAGCAGGTCAATGAGATATAAGAATTTTGCTAGCAGAGACAAGGAGGTGATTATCCTTTTGTATACGGCAATGGTCAGGCCATGCCTTGAATACTGCATACAGGTCTGAAGGCTTCATTTTAGGAGGAATGTAGAGTTGCTAGAATGAGTACAGAGAAGGGCAACAAGATTGGTGAGAGGAACAGAGGGGTGCTCTTACCAAGAAAGGCTTAAGTTCTGCAAGTTGCAGCATCTGGAGACTAGGCACCTGCAAGGTGATCTGATTAAAGTGTACAATGCCTTGAATGGTTTAAGCAGGCTCAATGCTGATAGGATACTTCCACTTGCTGAGATTAAGAACCTGAGGGGGTATAGATTCAAATTGAGGGAAGACAGTTGTAGAATAGATGAGCAGAAGTTTGCCTTTAGCCAGAGGGTAGTTGATTACTGGAACACACTTCCATCTGTTGTTGTGGAAGTTGATAGCTTAAATAAATTTAAGGCTGAACTAGACAAACATTTGGGGTGACCAGATGGGTGAAATAGGAAGGGTTTTTTTTTTTTTTTTTTTTTTGGCTAATGCTGTATAAGCTTGCTTTCTTGCATCATATGCCTCAAATAATGCTAAATGCTAATTATAAAAGCAGTGTTCATTGTTTGGTGGTTGTGAACACGAGTCTATTTGTACAGGGAATAGTTCCTTCACACTGCTGAAAGCGAGTGTTATTGCTCTGTCTTCTCTTATTTCATTTTAAATGCTTTGCCAAATTCAACCTTAACAGCAAGCAGGAATTTTCTGTATTTGTTATATGTGATTTGGTGTTTTCTTTTTCATAGGCTTCGTGATAATGTTGGTCCCTATAGTAGAGTTAATAAAAATTTTAATTAAATGGAAAAAATTATTTAATCAAGAGACATCACACACGTCTTTTCATTATAAATCCTAAAAGAAATAAATAATAGATATTTCATATATCAGTCCATGCACGTTTTTTTTTTAACATAAATAATTACACTGAACAACAAATTTTGGGTCATAATTTGCTACAGGCATGAAACTAAGTTTACTTTATAGATTTTGGGATGCTAAATACAGAAATAGTGCTTAAAATGGCAGATTGGCTCTTGTTTTCAAAAAATGGAATATTTTTATATTTATACAAGGTTTTTTTTTTTTTTTTTTATTATTTATACGGCAGTAAGATGTAGCTAAAAACATACCTCTATCAAATGCAGGGCCTTTTCGCCTTTCGCTTGTATTCAGCTTTGGGAGCATCCCTTTTCACTATCCAATAATAATCAGCTTATATGGTGGCAGTCCATTTACCTTTGTTCCATTGCTGTGATGTCTTGATGGAAGCACTCGCTGTGTTCATCGCTGACAGCAACCACTGTCTGGTGGCAAGAAATCCAGGTTTGAGTGCAAGAAACATCTTCAATGATATGTTGCTCCCCAGTTTTTTGTAAGAAGTAAAGAGATCTTCCACAAGCTGCATGTAGTTTACAGCTTTAACGTTTCCTAGAAAACCAGTCGAAACATTTCGAAAGGCTTTCCACACTGATTTCTTGCTATCACTAAGGACACAATTGAACCGTTCATCTTTAAAAAGTTGCCTTATTTGTGAACCAATGAAAATGCCTGCCTTAATCTTCTCTGTACTAAATCTTGGGAATTTCTCTTGCAAGTATGTGAATACTACTAGAGGTTCAAAGGCTACGTTCTTCATTCCAAGTGTTAATGATTTTCATTGAGGCCAACTCCTCTTCTTGTAGTGCATATCCTTGGCATGATTATCCCACTCGCAAAGAAAGCAACAATACTTAGTGTAACCCTTTTGTACTCCTAATAAAATGGTGATTACCTTTAAATCACCACATATCTGTAACCCTTTTGTAGTCCTAATAAAATGGTGATTACCTTTAAATCACCACATATCTGCCACTCATACTTTTGATAGTGTACACCTAAGAATGGTTCTCCATGTCTGCATATGTTTTTTTGTGGACTGCATAAGCAAGAGGTATTGAAGGCAGCACATTTCCACTGTGTAATAACACAGCCTTAAGGCAAACCTTAGAAGCATCTATAAATAGTCTACATTCTTTGGGAATGTGCCTCATGTTCATTGCTGCCATTAGACCATCAACATCCTTACAAAAGTGTGTTCAACTTCTGTTTGATAGAATCTGTCGTAGCCTTTATTTCAAGTACAAAATGTTGCCACTTTCACAGAAATGATCTAGAAGATTCCACTGTTGTAGCCTAGAGACCAAAAGCTCTGCTTTATTCTTTGGCAGTTTGAGATTCCTGATGAGGTCATTAAGCTCACTTTATGTGATCTTATGTGGTTCAGAAGGATAAAGGTTTGGACAAAATGGTGGATCCCTTGACATAGACAGCTGCTGTACTTCTTTGTGTATATCAAATTGATGTCATCAAATTGTACAGAAAAACAGTTGAGCAGTTCAGGAATAGATAGTACTTCCCCACAAGGCACAGAACAAATTGCAGATGTTATATTGGGTACGTCACTGTCCACTTTTTCTACATTGTCATCCCTTTTCTAATAGGAGGCACCATACAGAAGTAAGTCTGTGACGTGATTTGTTGGCTCCCTCCATATCACGGGCACTGTGAAAGGCATAAAAACTTTCTTTTGATTCACCCGTGCGCTGAGTTTCGATGAACAGGTAGTGCAGCATGTGTGTGTGTGGAGCCCAGTTCTTGTTCTGGTTGCCTACTTTACATCCAGAGTACAAGAAGTAGGCTTTTTTATGGCTCGAGTTAAGAAATACTTTCTTGAAGTAACGTGACTTCTCCACATACTTAACAGAAGTCATCTGGACTATTCACACAATTACGGGGCATATTAATCTTACATGACACAAATAATCTCAACAGAGAACAGCCGACCGGGCTAGCCGAGTGGGTAAAGTACCTGCCCGGCAACCCAAAGGTCGCGGGTTCGATTCCCGCCTCGGGCTTGGATCAAAGTACTGCAAAAACCTTGGGAGGTGCAATATGGCCACAGAAGCCGATGCGCCAACAACTACCAAATCAAAAAAAAAAAAAAAAAAAGAGAACCGTTAACGGAGAACAAATTACCCAGTACCTAAGCCATATTAAGAGGATTACTGCAACAGTTGAAGATGCATTTGAGATGACAACTAATCACATGATGCAGAGCGAAGCAACAGTTGCCAATCACATGCCAAGAGCATGGTGGTAGTGAAACTGCAGTGTTGCCATGCATTTTGCTGAGAGCCGTAGTTGATAACATAAGAGTAACTCGCTAATATGAGAACCCAACTGCAATTCAAAAACAAGAGCCAATTGACAAACTTTAATGTGATTTTCATGTTCAGCAGCATAAAATTAGTCAAGATTTTTGTTTTCTTAACATTTTAAGTGTTGACCAACTTCTAAGCCTTTTCTGGCTTAGAAGTTAAGCCATCCCTTACTGATATAATGCAGCTGACAATACAGCATGATGATGAACGTCACTGAAGACTTGTCATATATGTTACTAATAATGTTTATTAGCAAAATTTATTATTCTTTGCATTATATCAATAAAGCACAGCTTAAAATCTTAAGATGTTCACGGTCATTTCAAATGTATGCATTTTTCATAATTGTATTACCACATATTTCATTTTTAAAATAAGACATGCTACATCATAATTCTGTTATTACTTATTTTTGCAAATTGCTCCTTACAACTTGGTAGCAGAAACTATTTTTATCATTATAATAAATAAAAGGATATTTATATTTTTCTTCTTGGATAAATCCTCTTTCCACTGCTCGTGCCTTTTCAGCTCATATTCAATCATGTCCATACAGAGTGAGCCAATCTTAGGAAAATTTTAATAATAACCTTATATTATTTATTAATACTTTGTAAGATATATTTTATTAAAATAACACTAAGAAAAAAATTAAAAATCTGAACAATGAATTCATTACCAGAAAAAATGCAGTGTCACTTTTTCCCCTTATGCACAGTTATTAATACAAATAAAATGCCTAGTAAGAATAAAATGACTATCTAGTCAGGCAAAGAGACAAGTAGACACACCAGAAGAGTAAGAGCATATAAGTATAAGTGTGGCAAATGATGCAAGGAGACAAGTTTATAACATCAACCAGAAATAAAATAAAATAAAATAAAAAAAACTACCTAAATAATTTGTCCATCTCCTGAATAACATCAGCAAAACAAAAAAAAAAAATTTTTTTTTTTTTTTTTTTTTTTTCATATCTCTGGAGCAAAAAGTTGCAGTTTCTAAAGGAAATTGATCCACTGTTAGCAAAAATACCAAAATTATGTCTCCATTAGTGATGGGAATAATCTAACGATTTTCACAAGTGAATAATTAATTATTTCAATAATCAAAAGAATTATATTGAAATTAGTCAAATGCAAAATCAACAAGAAAACTGGGAAGGAAAAAAAAAAAAAAAACAGGAGAAGCATTCAATCTGATGTATGTTATCAAAGCTGAAGATAAAATGTGCTTTTGGTTGTGTGTGTGTACACATACAAACAAGCACGCAGCACTATCTTTAGTTTTGATAACATATATCAGATTGAATCCTTCCATTGTTGTTGTTTTTTCCTTCTTCGGGAAATTATCAACAATTTCCTGTTGATAATTTCATAATCTATTAATCTGCATGTAATAAATTATGAAAATGCCATAATTATTTTGATTATGCCCATAACTAGTCTCCACTGAATGATATACTGAAATTTTACTAATTTCAGAACAACCAATTTCAAATTATCATACAACAAAACACACATTAGCTTTTGTTGTTAGGAGCATTAGCAACTAAGGCCATATTACTCCGGGATACGTGGTGGTCATTCCCTGACCTTTCCGCATCCTCCGTATTCGGTGGTCATGGGCTCGAACCCCGGTCTAATCAAGAAGCGTGTGGTACGCACTGCTACGGAGGCGCCCACACATTAGCCAAAAAATTTAACCTTTGTATTAACAGCCACACTCAGAAAAAATGCAAATAAATGCATATAGATACAAAGAATAATGTTGGGTAATGACATGTAGCCTTGTTGACTATAAAGAGTGCACAAGTTGCTCGACTGCAGTAATATGAAGTCAGAATGGGGAAAACACAATCTATGACTTTGAAAAGGGCCTTATCATGAGCATGCATTTAGCAGGAAGCATGATTCAAGAAATGAAACCTAATTGGTTTATCAAAAGCATCCATCTCAAAGGTTTTCAATGACTGGAAAGCAAGTGGTCCTTCCACATCTCAAAGGTGTAACTGTGGCAGGAAAACAATACTTCAAAAGCAAAGCCATTATACTCTAAGGAGTATGATGGCTTTGCTACTCTAAGGAGTATGGAAAAATAGGATATACAATGTGCAGCAAATAACATCTGAATTCAACCAAGCCTAGAACTGCCTTATTCCAACCCATACCATGTGCAGGGGAAAGAAATTGGGCATTGGCACTCACCTGCCCATTTGGAAGCCACCTGTTTCAGAGAAAAACAAAATTTACTTGCAGTGGTGCCAAGGACATCATGATTGGACAGTGGAACAATGAAAAAGTCACGTGGTCAGACAAATCACAATATACTGTTTTGCACTGATGGTAGGCAGAGAATGTGGCAAGAACCTTGCAAAGTGATGGCTTTCCTTGTTAAGACAACTGAAGCATCTGGAGGTGGTATCATAGTATGAGGGAATGTTTGTTTGGCACAGACTAGGTCTGTTGATACTGGTGTACTATCAATGTTATCAAGTGCACACTTAATTTTTTTATCAGCTCTACTGCACTCTGCAATGTTACATTTTTATCCCAAAGGAAATGACCACTCTATGGATGACAATGCAACAGCACATTGTGTCAAAATTACGCAACAATGGTTTGGAGAACATGACACTGATCTCTACCAGCTTCCCAGGCTATCACATCCACCTAATCTCAATCCTATTGAGAATATGTGGGGTATGCTGGAGAGGGAGAAAGCTATTGAGCAAAAGTCCTCTTCCTTCAGCTTTCTCACAGCTGTGTGATATTTTGATGGAAGAATGGTTACAATTAGACCAAACATAGCTGCCACTTCTCTGACCATCTTTGAACAGACTTCAAAAAAGACTGAGCTTCTTGAAAGGGTCCAAAGACAGGCAACTCTAATGGTGAGATCAGCAGAAGGACGACCATATGAGGAAAGATTCCAATTACATGGGCTACAGAGCTTGGCAACCAGGCACTAAGAGGTGACCTGATTGAAGTTTATAAGGCTGAGAGGGATTAGTAAAATCAAGAAAGGTGGAATTCATGCTATTATAAAGAATTCCAGAACCAGATGTCAAAAATTCAAATTACAGGGATTGAGGTTTAGATTATATTGTAGGAAGTTTTCTTTTAGATAGCGAGTCATTTTTGTGGAACAAGTTGCCCTCGCAGGTAGTTGAGGTTGACAGTTTGAATAAATTCAAAGATCGACTGGATAGTTACCTGTGTGAAGAGGAAAGCACAATGTATTTTCTTATCTATTTTTTTTTTTTTTTTTTTTTTTTGCTAGTGCAGCAAAAGCCTGTGGCTTCCTTACACTATAGGGCAAATACTATTACTAAAATAAAGACACCTCCGTAGCCAGGTGGACAGGAGCAGCAGTGCATAGCACACGCTTCTTGATTAGACCGGGGTTCGAGCATGCGACCACCAAATACGGAGGATGCGGAAAGGTCAGGGAATGAGCAATATGGCCTTAGTTGCTAATGCTCCTAAAAACCAAATAACAAACAAACAATTACTAAATTACACTCAAACACCTTATAAAACCCATGCAGCACTGCATCCTTGCTGTTATTTGAAACAAAGGCAGCTGTATTTGACAGTGAATAAAGATTCATGTTTTTTGGCCAGAGTGTGTATATATGTTATCTTAAAAATGAGTCATTTAATTTAAAATAACAATCAAATAATGTACTGTGTACATACTTTTTCTTAGAAACAGTTTTCCAATCAGAGTTTTTATTATAGTTTATTTTGCTTTCCCTTTTAAGAAACCAGCAGTAATCTCCCACCACAACAGTATTCTAGCGACCTCAGTACCACTTTTCCATCATTCTTCTGCTTATCAGTTACATCTCTCAAATTTTGAGAGGAAAAAAAACTAATGTAAATGAAGAAAATGAATTTTCATAAACATTTGGTGGTGCATATCTTTATAACAAGATATGCAATATCTTGCAATAAAGTTGACAACAGAGATTCAATAAAGTTGACAATAGAGATTCTTAATCATGTTCTTTCCTGCTTCCAAGAAATCCATGTACAGCTGCTTTAAACAATGCTAGTTCAGTATCCTGTAGCATTTGTTTCAAATACATAATTTAAGGAGTTTCTTTATTTTAAGGCCTAATGAAAATTCCTTCTTTCAGTTTTGCATCTGTTTAATTGGAGAATAATTCCCTCAGGTAGCAAAATCCACTTCATTCTTTATCCAGGGCCTTAAAAAATTCTTCATTAATCCAAACTTTATATGCAAAGATGGAAGTAAAACCTTTTTTTGATAAAACCAATGAAACATTTTATTATGTTATTTCTCCCTTCTAAAAATTCCTCCCACTTTTCCCACTTCTGTGTAATATGGGCAGTGTTTATTTGTTTATTATTATTTTTTTTTTTGTTGAATGACTGTCCCACAATCAGAAAACCAGAACATTTTGTGAAAGCAGTGAGTCATCCAATTACCTGAAGTTTACCACAGACATTCCAAAGTCATGGCACTTTATTGCACTCAGGATCTGGGACATTCTTTCTTAGGTTTCTTTCAAGCCAACAGCATGAAACAGAGAAAATGTAATGCATTTGGTAGCAAAACTGCTTTAAATCTTACTTTTGAGGCATCGGTAAATGTATGCCATTCATTAGGCATACATTTACCGATTTACACATTTGTGTTCAATTTGCAGTTCATTCAGAAGACCACTATTATCTTTATAAAAACATACACCAGCTTCCATAACAAAATTTTGAAAACACTTTGTAATGCATTCCTGCTTCAAGTTAACCTTCATTGTTGTAACCTAGAACCAAGGAGTTTTGCTTGCTCTTTTAGATTAGTTTAAAATTACTCAAATCTTTTTGCTTAATTAAGTGCAGTATGGTTATAATTTTCTGTTTGGCAGTAAAAATCTGTTCAGTAGGCAGTCTGGCAAAGTCTGCAACACAAGAATTTTCTCACTATATTCATCACTACTTCTATTATCCCATGATTTTGGGGAATTTGGTATCAGCAGGTCTTCAATACGTGAAGCAGGCTCTCCTTGCTTTTTTCTGTCACACAGAAATAACAATCGCCAACAGGACTGCACAGTTTTCACCACACCACAAAAACAGCAAAAGGCATGCTTTTAATTTTCTCAGTTAGCCGCATCCTCAGATTTGTGGTACAGGTAATACAACAAATTTGTGGAATCCAAGTTTTGTCCTGATCACCAACATTTCAACCAAAGTACAAAGAATATGCATGTTTAATAATAGTGTAGATTTTTTTCCTCTGATTTTTTGTTGGAAACTGCCCACAAACTTAGCAGAAATTTTCAGGGTGATTCAGACACTTCTTTTGCTTCTGCTTAATCATTTTATTAATAAAGCTAAGTAAAACACAGAATGCAGATAAATGGTACACTTACACTATAAATGTCTCTCCAAATGAAGGAGGTAGGCAAAACATTAACTCTTCCTTAACATTACAAGCACATCTATCTACAATCTACAAGTACATGCAAACATTATCTACAAACAGATAATGCTTGCATATGTATGTGTACTATGGATAAACACAAAACTTGTATATGTAAAAATTGTGATATAATGTGAAATTTTAAGAATTATTTTTGAAATCTATGCATAGAAACAGACTGCAAATGGCTGATATTTAGTGAAGGTAAAAATCATGTTGACCAGTGTAACTTGTCTGATGCATAAATTTATTCAATCAACCCACTTTGAGATGGAAGTACAATTCAACCATCAATTACTCTCTGGCTGAAAGCAAATTTTCACACAGATATTGCTATCTTGCAGCTATCCTTTTTCAATTTAAATGTGTCCTTATATGCATCATCTTAAAGATAGTAAGGATACAATCACCATTTAGTTTAATCAATACATTTAAAGACTTAGACACTTCAATCAGACTTTGTTGCATGAGCCTAGTTTCCAGATGCTGCAATTTACAGAACTGAAGTCTTTCTTGGAAATAAAACCTCTTTTGTGCCCTGTATAAACTTGTTCCAACAGATCTGCTTCCTACATAACATGTGGATCTGTTGGAACTTTCAGACTGTGATGTGCCAGCATGGGCAGGGTGATGCAGGCCTCATACTCTTGTATGCAATGGTAAGGTCATATCTTGGGTACTGCAAAATTCAATACAGTATTTCTTACAAATAAAATATTCTTTCAAAACAATGATTATTATTATTATTACACTATGATCTAAGCCATAAGGCCGAGAAGCAATGTCTGAACAAATAGTTTTTATTTTTGTAGTAAGTGTTTTGTCATTTTATTTATTTAATATTGATTTCACAGCAAATATTTAAGTAAAAAATCAGAAATTGCTATCTCTATACATATAAGAAAACTGCAACAGAATTTATTTGAACAAGTAATGATTCTTATGAAATAATTTTCAGCAATACTCATTGTAACAAAATTTCAGTATAACAAAATGATTTATGAACCCCTGAGAAGTTTGTTGTAATGGTATTCAAGGTGCTTGCTTAATATTGCCTATACACACACACACACATTAAACAATTTTAGATTACTGGACAATGATATTCTAGTATCATACAACGTTGTTTCCTTATATACTAACATTACATGGACTACACCACATAACATTAGTATTATGATTCAATTATGGGAGCTACTTCTACAGGATACCAGTTTAATGCAGTGCACAACCCTTTTCATGGATAATATTCAAAAACGGCATTTCCTTGTCCTGACTACACACTTTTGGTTTGACTCACACATATAAACAGGTATAAGGGATTCCTATGGGGCTGGAAATTTCAGCCCTTCCCTTTCAGATACATATCTTGCATCAATAGAAAATCTCATTCTGAACCCTTTTCTAACAACTGTTAAACTATTTATTCTTTACTCATAGCATCAATGTTTGAATCAACAAACTACTGATAACCTCTTTTTATAGTTTAATTCAATACATATCAGGTTGAAATACACTTCAGAATTAGAAACCAATGACAGCATCAATTTTTTTAAACTTCAACATCTTCATGTACAATAACCAGCTCAAAACTCAAAATCTCATAATTTTAGAAAGGATACACACACAAGAAAAGTAGCTAATACCTATGTTTTCATTCACACCATCCATACAGTGAAACTGTTATTACAAAGAAGTATTGCAGCATTTAACTAATACTTCAGCAAACTAATCTAAAGGCAAAATTACAGCATTTAACTAATGCTTTTTTCTAGGAGAAATCTGCTTAAATTAATCAATGAAACAATACTAGTGGCAAAAGATACATTAATCTTCCACCCCTGAAATAAAACAGTTGATCTTGACAAAAATGCAAAAGTAATCCTTCCATATCATAGCAAGTTAGCCAGGCAACTACAATTTTTTTTTTTTTTTTCCAAATACAGACATCACTTTAATGTTCAATTCTTATGCATTTCAAAAACTAAGGATACTTCCAAATATACCATCCAAGATACCAATAATATAGTCTACAAATACAATACCATGGATTGGATAGGAAGAAGAAATTATGCAAGAATTAAAAGGGAAGCACAAGAAAGCATGGCATCAATGGAGCACTGAAACTGCCTGAGGGCAGAGAACTTAATACAATGCCAGCAAAACTGTGATAACTTTATATAGGCAGCACTACAATAAAGTACAAAGTAACCAGTACATCTAATACTAGAGCCTACTACGACCAAACTTGTCTGCATACTAATTAATTCCATCGAATTTAGTCAGAATGTATATTCTCTTTTTAACCAACCTTCAATTGATTCCACTAGAATTCTAATTAAACTGAATTCAGGTTATAAATACTCACAAAGCTCTGACAACTGAATGGTTCCAAAAAAATTTAAAGCTTTGTGTTCTTAATGCTAAACCACCAGCAAACTATTCACAAATATGGCAGCTAAATCATATCAAATTTTCAACTCGTGTCCCTTACATGAAATCATGGAAACTAAAAGTAACTCAGTTTCTCTTCTCACAAATGTGTGAGAAGAGAAACACACACAGAAGTAACACAGACAACTGTGTGTGCTTTCTGTTCTTATCATCAGTTGGTTTCACATGTTCTCACACATTAAACCAACTGGTGATAATTACACAAAAGTCCATCATTAAGAATCTTGGTCCTTTCATACTTTTTTATTAATTTTATTATGGTTTGAAGTTCTCAACAAGAAAGTGCACTTTCTCCAAGGAGTTCAGAGTTCAGTTAATTAAAAATTATTTTAGTTTTGTAAAGTTCTTTCACACAATTCATCCTTACTTTTCGTGCTTTAACCAAGCAGTAAGGAGGTAATTTCCATTTCTTAAAAATGTTATACAAGTCGATACACAGCCCTAGCATTAATATCTGGATACCCCACTGAAACATTTAGCCTTTATGACAGCCTTCATGGAACACTCTCTTCAGCAGGTATTTTTTTATTTTTTTAAATTTTTTTTGTAAATATCCTCCGATATTTTCCATCATTCAACCTTCAAAGCAACAAACACTGCAGCTGTTTTTTGGGCAGTCTCTCATCACACATACCCAATGATCCAATTAATCTCAACTATAGGGCTCTACAGGAATAGCCAGCCCAGAGGTCAAGGCTTTAGGCTAACCAGTCCAACTTTTCGATGCTCATGTCCTCAAACCAATCCACCACAATGTGAGCAATATGAAACAGAGTAGTGTCCTACTGGTATGGGTATGGGCCTTCCCTGACATGCTGCCACAATATAGGCAAAGCATTATCTAGAGAAACCATTATTATCTAGAGAGACCTCTGCACTGTTTGTTTTGTCCAAAACAAACATTGTGATAGATAGTTTCTAGAAAGAGTTTTTTCAGGTCACTACTTACTATACGTAAAACCGTTGTTCCGTTCTAATCCTGCAGCCATTATTTTCGTACAGAGTGAGTGGTAGGGAATACAAATTTTTAACTGTGGTAAATAGGTATCTAACATAAAACTAGATAGCATAATACGAATCACTGCATTCAGGAATCTATTAGATAGTGTCGTATTGATAATTAATTAAATTTATTAATCTTATTAATTTTCATTATTAATTTCGATATCATGCCCCAGACTGGCGGGAGTGCTGTGGCTCAGGGGAGAACCGAGGGGGATGATTCTTCAATGCATCACAGCCTAAAAAAAATGTGCAACTCGTGGAATATTCCCAGAACTCTCTGGAACAGGGCATGATCTAGCCAATGAGGATGTTTTTGTGTGCTAGGTGCAGAAAGTCAAGAAATTGGGCACTAACTCAGCATTCTGATGGGTGCTTATGAGAGTTTGAAGAGTCAGGTAGATGCCCTTGAAAGTATTAAAATGGGGGAAACATCAAACTCTCAGCTGCCCAACTCAATGCCAGAGCTCGCCCTTGTGCATCAGGCAACACAGCAGCAATCTCCAAGGCAGAATGGGCTGGTCCCACAGGAGTTAGTTATTGTCGGCGACTCTATTGTCAGGGAGATGGTTAATATATTGCATAAAAAGGTTAGGTGGAAAAGGACCAGGATGTCTGCAGGAGCAAAAGTTGATGTTGTAGAACAGATATCTTTTAAGGACACAAAGAACGATATTGTTGTACACATTGGCACTAATGACATCAAGAGTAGATCTGCAGATTTAAGACCTTTAACCTGTACTGAACAAGTACAGGTTAAAGTTGAAAAAAAAAAAGTTGTGAGTTTGGGTTGAATTTAAAAGTGTCTACAATTCCTTCCAGCCACGATAGGAGGGAGTATATGACGAGAACCCTGTCAATTAATTCAGCCCTGGACAGATAGTGCAAGGCTCGTGGGGTAGAATTTTTCTCATCGTGGTCTGTACTTGTAAACACGAGAGATTATTTCTACAGGGATGAGATACACTTAAATAGAAGGGGTGCAAGAGTGTTTGCTGATGCTATTGAGACAGCGTTAGATGTGTCGGAAATCTGATAGCTTGGGAGGGATTCACAGACTAAAAGGTCAATAGCAGCCACAGGCAGAAAATATAATTAGAAAAATGAGCAGTTAGAATGAGCAGCTGGTGCTGGGAGGTTTCAGGGACTGGTGGGAATCATCATGAAACAAATAAATACATGGGCTTTGTTAGGGTAACTAACAATAAGAATAGGTGCATGTATACTTTCATGTACACCAATGCCAGAAGTTTGGTAAATAAATTTGATAAATTTCAAGCACTGGTGAAGACAGATATTGTTGTGATATCAGAGACATGGTGTCACACAGATATAAGCAGTGCAGAATTGGAATTTGGGGAGTAAAATTTGTACAGAAAGGATAGGCAGGATAGGAAAGGAGAAGGGGTTATGTTGTTAATTAAGAAATACAAAATCTATTTGACATAGATAGACAGTGCAATGTTGAGTCAGTTTGGTGTGACATAAGCACTGGGAAAGAAAAAATTAGAGTGGGAATGTGTTATAGGCCTAATGACTCTAATGAGTACAATGAACAACTGTACAGAGAAATAGAATGAGCCAGTAAATCAATGTGTGATAATGAGGAATTTTAACTTCCCAGATCAGATTGACTAGAACTTGTGGGTTGGTCAGTCGCAAACTAGCAAGACTTGTGGAATTATTGGATGATTGTTTTCTGCAGCAGCAGCATGCTCGAGAGGCAACCAGAGGAAGTAATGCTCTTGATCTGGTTATCAGCAGTTATTATACGTATACAAAGAATTTGCAGATAAAGGAACCACTAGGTGGCAGTCATCACAGTGTGCTGAAGTAGGATTTACTCAAAGAGGTAACTACCATCAAGGGTAAAGGGAAGGGTTTTTGCTTTCGTAAAGGTGACTACGGTGGTCTAAGACAGTATTTAAATTCTATACAGTGGGACCAACTGATGATGTTACCAACAGCAAATTCAAAATGGGAAGGCCTAAATGGATGTAAAATGAACTAATTGGACATGTGACAGAGAAGAAAACTGCATGGGATGCATATAAATTATCAAGTGACAAAGAAGCCAGGCAGATATAAGCTAGTCTGTAATCAAGTCACAAAGGAGGTTAGGCAAGTGAAGGCAGATTACAAGAAATCTTTGGCAAAGGATACTAAGAAAAACAGCAAGGACTTCTTTACTTATATAAACTCTAGAAGGAAGGGGTTGAATCAGATTGGTCCACTTAATATTGAATGTTCAACTGTTGATGATCCTGCACAGATAGCTAATAATCTGAACGAGTATTTGCATCTATATTTACACACAAGGAGTTATTAAGGGAGGAAAATGCCAGATGTTTATCAAACTGTAACAGGGTGCTTAATGATTTCATAATAACTGCGAGCAAAGTGGAAGAGAAATTGTTGAAGTTAAAGATAAGAAAGGCGCCTGCGGCAGATGGAATCTATCCACTTATATTAAAGGAGGCAGGAAAGAAAGTAAGCAAAGCCTTAGCCATAATTATGAGAGCATCCTTGGATTCAGGGAAGTACCCACGGATGGAGATGTGCAAATGTATCCCCAATTCATTAAGGGGGATCTAAAGGTGACATGAGTAATTACAAACCAGTTAGTTTAGTTTCTGTTCCAGGGAAAATGAGTCACTGGTTAAAGATACATTGCAGCATCATCTAGACAAGACTGCAGTAATAATTCAGACATAACATGGGTTTGTTAAGGGAAAGAGTTGTCTGACAAATCTGATTGGATACAGTGATGTGGTTACAAAGGAACTGGATGCAAAAAATAATTTTGATGTCATACACTTGGATTTCAGGAAAGCTTTTGACACTGCTGTGCACAGAATACTACTGTACAATGAGCAGTATGGTATTAAGGGTAAGTTGCTACAATGGATAAAAGGGTGGTTGAGTGGGAGAAGACAAAGAGGGGGAAATCAATGGATGCTGCTCTTCATGGACTAATGTTATTATTGGAGTCCCCCAGGGTTCGGTGTTGGGCCTAATGTTATTTCATATATTTACAATGATATTGATGAAGGTATTTCAGACTTAATGTCGAAGTTTGCAGATGATACAAAGGTTGGCAATGTTGTTAATGACAGTAATGGCAGTGTACTATTGCAACAGGATCTAGAAAATTTGGACAGATGGGCAGAGAAATGGCAACTGAAGTTTAACATTGACAAATGCAAAGTACTGTATATGGGTAGAAGTAATCCCAGAGAAACGTATCAACTGTGTGGTACTACACTTAGGGTGGTAGAAAATAAAACAGATCTGGGAGTAATTGTGCAATCAGATATGAAGTTTTCTGAGCAATGAAGACAGGATGCCAGAGCAGGTCATGGGCTATTGTCAATGATATACAGGAATTTTGCTAGCAGGGGAAAAGAAGTGGTTATCTCTTTGTATAAGGCAATGGTTAGGCCATGCCTTGAGTTACTGTGGTTGGCACATTATAGCTTAGGTTGCTGTTGCGCTAGTAAAACCAAATCAAACCAAAAGCCACACCTTGAGTACTGCACAGGTCTGGAGGCCTCAATTTAGGAAGGATGTTGAGTTGCTTGAGTGTGTACAGAGAAGAGCAGCAAGGTTGGTGAGGGGGAACAAAGGGGGTTCTCTTACGAAGAAAGGCTTAGGTTCTGCAAATTGCAGCGGATGGAGACTAGGCAACTGCGAGGTGATCTGATTGAAGTGCATAAGACCTTGAATGGGTTAAGCACGCTGGATTCTGATGAGATTCTTCTGATTGCTCATATTACTAACCTGAGGGGGCATAAATTCAAATTGAGAAAAGACAGTTGTAGAATAGATGTGCGGAAATCTGCCTTTAGCCAGCGGGTGGTTAACTGTTGGAACTAACTTCCATCTGTTGTTGTGGAAGTTGACAGCTTAAATAAATTCAAGGAGGAACTATGGATGTATGAAATTAGTTTTTTTTTTTTTTTGGCTGATGCTACATAAGTACACACTTGCTTTCTTGCATCACCTGCCTCCATTACTACTACTACTACAAACAATGGTCCCAGGACAAACTATGAATAACAGCACCACGCCATCATGCTGCTTCCACCAAACTTCATTTTCAGGACAATACAGTCCAGCAGGTAGCTTTCTCCAGATACCTGCCACAACCTGACAACTGCCAGACCATGTTCACTATGACTCACCACTCCAAAGCATAGCTTTCCACTGATCTGTGTTTCAAGAACAGTGGCCCTTACACCAAACTACACAGGATCTAGCATTAGTCAGGAGTGACTGGTGACTTACAGCTAACTGTGGTAATCCATATCTTGCAGCATTCTACAAACTACTGGCATGTGTCCTAAATTTGTTTGGATACTATGATGTGGTCACAAAAGAAATGACTTAAAAATAATTTTAATATCATATACTTGGATTTCAGAAAAGCTTTTGATACTGTTGCACATTAAAGTCTTCTGTACAATTAGAGCAGTGTGGCATTAGGAGCAAGTTGCTGCTATGGATAAAGGGATGGTTGAGTCAGAGAAGACAGAGGGTGGTAATCAATGGACTTCATACTCTTCATAGACTAATATTATTAGTGGAGTCTCTCAGGGTTCGATATTGCACCCATAGTTGTTTTCTATATTTAACAATGGCACTGATGAAGGCACTGATGAGTGGGCCAGTAAATCAGAGTCTTATATTGGGAGATTTTAATTTCCCAGATATTGACTGGAATTTGGGGGCTGGTCACTCACACACTAGCAAGGCTTTTGTGGATTTATTGGATGATTGTTTTCTACATCAGCATGTTCGGGAGGCAACTAGAGGGAGGAATACTCTTGATTTGATTATCAGCAGTGATTCTTCATGCATTAAGAATCTGCAGGTAAATGAACCACTAGGTGGCAGTGATCACAGTGTGCTGAAGTGGGATTTGCTCAAAGAGGTAACTACCATTAGGGGTAAAGGGAAGGGTTATTGCTTCCGTAAAGGCGACTACGATGGACTGAGACAGTATTTAAATTCTATACAGTGGGACCGACTGGTGATGGTGATGCAAAATGGGAAGCATTCAAAAAACTTATCTTGGAAGCTACTAGGCTTTACATACCAACTAAGAAATATTGTTCAAGGTTTAGGCCCAAATGAACTAATGAGGCATATGGCAGAGAAGAACCATGCATGGGATACATACAAATTAACACATGACACAGAAGCCTATGATAGATACAAGTTGATCTGTAACCAAGTTACCAAGGAGGTTAGGCAGGCGAAGGCAGATTACAAGAAATCTTTGGCAAGGGATGCAAAGAAAAACAGCAAAGAGTTCTTTACTTATGTAAACTCTAGAAGGAAGGGGATGAATCAGATTGGTCCACTTGATATCAATGGGTCAACTGTTGATGATCCTGCTCAGGTAGCTAACAAACTAAATGAATATTTTGCATCGACATTCACACATGAGGAGTTATTTAGCGAGGGGAGAGCCAGAGGTGTATTCAACTCTAGCAGTAAGCTAGAGAATCTTGTAATAACTGAGAGTAAAGTGGAGGAGAAATTGTTGAAGATAAACACAAGAAAGGCACCCGGGGTGGATGGGATCTATCCAGTTATATTAAAGGAGGCAGCAGAGGAAGTAAGCAAACCCTTAGCCATAATTATGAAAGCTTCCTTGGATTCAGGGGAGGTACCCACAGACTGGAGATGTGCAAATGTGACCCCAATTCACAAAGGAGGATCAAAGGCTGACACAAGTAATTATAGACCTGTGAGTTTAACTTCTGTTCCAGGAAAATTAATGGAGGCACTAGTTAAAGAAGCACTGCTTCAGTTATAGCACGGACACAGCATGGTTTTGTTAAGGGGAAGTCTTGCCTGACCAATTTGATTGGATACTATGATGCAGTCACAAAGGAACTGGATGCAGGGAATAACTTTGATATTATATACTTGGATCTTAGAAAGGCTTTTGATACTGTTGCACATGAAAGACTGCTGCACAAATTGGAGCAGTGTGGCATTGGAGGCAAATTGCTGCTGTGGATAAAGGGATAGCTGAGGGGGAGAAGACAGAGAGTGGTAATCAATGGACACTGCTCGTCGTGGACTAATGTTATTAGTGGAGTCCCTCAGGGCTCAGTGTTGGGTCCATTATTGTTTTCTGTATTTATAAATGATATTGATGATGGTATATCAAGCTTAATGTCGAAGTTTGCAGACGATACAAAGATAGGCAGGGTTGTCAAGGACACTACTGACACTATGCTGCTGCAATAGGATCTGGAAAGGTTGAGCAGATGGGCTGAGAGGTGGCAAATGAAGTTTAACATTGACAAATGTAAAGTACTACACATGGAAAACAGCAACCCCAGAGCAACGTATCAACTCTGTGGTACTACACTGACAGTGGTAGAGAATGAAAGGGACCTGGCGGTGGTTGTGCAGGCAGATATGAAGTTCTCTGAGCAGTGCAGACGGGCTGCAAGAGTAGCTCATGGTGTATTGTCAATGATATATAGGAATTTTTCTAGCAGGGATAAGGAGGTGATTATTCCCTTGTATAAGGCAATGGTCAGGCCACAACTAGAGTACTGTATACAGGTCTGGCGGCCTCATTTCAAGAAGGATGTAGAGCTGCTGGAACGAGTACAGAGAAGGGCAACAAGATTAGTGAATGGAACAAAGGGGTGCTCTTACGAAGAAAGGCTTAAGTTTACAGTGTCTGGAGACTAGGCACCAGCGAGGTTTTTTTTTTTTTTTTTTTTTTTTTTTTTTTGGTAGTTATTGGTGCATCGGCTTCTGTGGCCATAGTGCACCTCCCAAGGTTTTTTGCAGTACTTTGATCCAAGCCCGAGGCGGGATTCGAACCCGCGACCTTTGGGTTGCCAGGCAGGCGCTTTACCCACCCGGCTAGCCCGGTCGGCACCAGCGAGGTGACCTGATAGAGATGTATAAAGCTTTGAATGGTTTGAGCATGCTCAATGCTGATGGGATTCTTCCTCTCGCTCAGAATAATCACCTGAGAGGGCATAAATTCAAATTGAGGAAAGACAGATGTAGGATAGATGGGCAGAAATTTGCCTTTAGCCAGCGAGTGGTTGGTTGGTGGAACAGACTTCCATCCCTTGTCGTGGAAGTTGATAGCCTAAATAAGTTTAAGGCTCAGCTGGACAGGTATTTCGAACGAACAGAGGGGTGAAGTGGAAGTGGTTTTTTTTTTTTTGGCTGATGCTGCATAAGCTTGCTTTCTTTCATCAAATGCCTCTACTAATGCTAATGCTAATATCAAGCTTAAATTCCAAGTTTGAAGATGATACAAAGGTTGGCAGTGTGGTTAATGACAGGAATAACAGTATGCTATTGCAACAGCATCTAGAAATGTTAGGCAGATGGGCTGAATAATGGTAATTGAAGTTTAACATTTACAAATGCAAAATACTGCATATGGGCAATAATGCCAGAGAAACATACCAACTGCATGGTACTTCACTCAGTGTAGCAAACTGATAAACCCTGGGAGTAATTGGATATGAAGTTCTCTGAGTAATGCAGACAGGCTGCTAGGCAGCTCATGGGATTTTGTCAATGATATACAGGAATTTGGTAATGGTCAGGCAGTACTCATCCTGTAGGCAGTACTCAACCTGAGTACTGCATATAGATCTGGAGGCCTTGTTATAGAAAAGATGTAGAGCTGTTGGAATGAGTATAGAAGGGCAATGAGATTAGTGAGGGGAACGAAGGGGCTGCTCTGCGAAAAGGGTCAAGAAAGGCATCAGTTCTGCAAATTGCAGTGTCTAGAAACCAGGAACCTGTGAGGCGATCTGATTAAGCTGTTTAAGGCTTTGAATGGACTGAGCAAACTCGATGCTGATGGGATTCTTCCTCTTGCTAAGACTACACACACTTGAGGGGATAAAAATTCAAACTGAGGAAGAATGGTTGCAGAACAGAGGTGCAGAAGTTTGCCTTTAGCCAGCAGGCAAACTTTGTTTGCAAACTTTTTGTGGAAGTTTGTTCTAGTAGGTCGGCTGCTGGAACAAACTTCCATCTGTTGCAGTGGAAGTTGGTAGCTTAAGTAAATTCAAAGAAGAACTACACAGACTATTGGAGGGAATGAGTACGTGAAATGGGTAGTGTTTTTTTTTTTTGTTTGTTTCTATTTTTTGCTGATGCTGTATAAGCATGCTTTCTTGCATCATCTGCCACTGCTAATGCTAATTACCTTAAACTGTGCAATCACATGATGAAACTGAGAGAAAGTAGAAAAGCAGAAGTAAATATACACGATGTTAGTGCTCAAGTCAATGCTCTTTTTACCATCTTCTCTTAGCACTCGTGCTAGAGCTCCCAACAAGGTCTCTAGAAAATATTAAAAAGAGAGAGATTTATCTTCTACTAATATGTGGAATTGCACAATTACAAAACTGATAATTTAAATTAACACAACTGATTTTTCAATATTAAATATTTTCAGCATCACTAAAAAGAAACTAAAAAATATTAAAGTTTTATTCAAAATTTGAAATAAGTTCTAAAAGTGAAATATATCAAATATTAATTCGTAACTGTATTCTTTGGCTGTACTTTTTAATGGTAATCCCAAAACACTAAAAGTTATTGGGAACTATAGAGAACTCTATCAACAAATTCCTATAGATAGTACAATATAAGAGTTGAAAGTACAGTTGAAGGTTGTGAATGCATTTGTTCTCAATGTATTGAATTTCTGTAAAGTGTAATTTTCAGGAAATGCATAAGGAAAGTTGCTTCCAAGAACAGAGGTAGAGGAAATAAATGAACAAAAAAATTAGGTCAGTGGGTTTGGAGTTGAACTGTAAATGGATGTTGACAGCTGCTGCACATGTCTAGAGTGGTTTGGAAGAAAGAGGTTAAATTACAGATGCTATTCAGAAAAGCAGTGTAATGGATAAATCTGTATAAAAGAACTTTTTCCCACTTAATTTGCCTTTGCTCATCACATAATTACCCTCTCTTCTGAACAGACACAAGGAGTCGGGGAGGTTCTGGGAACTTCCTCAAAAAAAAAAAAGATGCATATTGTGCATCTGTTGCTGATCAACTCAGAAAATGCAGAATTAAATAGTCAGCAACACAATTTTGCTATGGATGAAGACATCTTTCTTAGGTGTGCTGAGACCACTTTTAACCAAATTTCTAAAGTCCAAAACTGTCTTCGAACTTCCTAGAAATTCCAGTAATGCACAGCACACCAATTTCCACTGAAATCTCTAAACTGCAACTGATGATGGTAATTAATAAAATGTCCCCAACAAAAATGTCCACAAAAAAAAACTGAATGTTCATACTTCACATAAAACAATGTCTCCAAAGGCTATTTGTTACATGCCATGCTTCTGAAGCTGTTTTACGAAGATTGAAACTAGGTTCAGCACAACTCTGTTCTTTTGAAGAGTAAATTTTAAAAAAATAACAGAATGTCGCACATCTTCACTATGATGTGTAGAACACTTCCTAATGACACTCTCCAGCAAATAAATGAATATAAAATTAAGGCAAAATGATTACAGCAATAAAATTAATTAAAAAAACAATTTAAATTAAAACAAGTTCAACACAAATTTTGAAAAAAAGACTCCTTCCTGAAGCTGACAGGTCTTTTCAACCATACAGTAGCAGCAGGAGCGGATTAAGGTCGGTTGAGGCCCTGGGCGCAGAAAATATTGGGCCCCTTAAAAAAAAGAGAGAGAGAGGGAAAATAAAAATACATGTTAACCATATTTTAAAATTAATAAAAAATATTATGTACTATTAATGTTTTATTTCCAATAAAATTTGAATATAATATATGTATAATATAATTAATACTGTAATAGCATAATAATAATCACAAAGTTTTGAACTAATATGTTCAACTAATTTGTTGGGGTTTTGCATGGGCCCTTCAGAAGTCGGGGCCCAAGGCACGCGCCCGGTGTGCCTGCCGTTAAATCCACCTCTGAGTAGCAGACAAAAAAACTGCATCACTTGTGAATTTGGAAATAATGCGTTTTGTACTGCATTGTGGGTTGCAAAAATGTTTGAAATGCATTCATTGGATGGGATATACACCGATGAGCCAAAACATTGTGACCACCTACCAAATATAATGTTGGTCCTCCACGTGCAGCCAAAACAGCTCATACCGGGTGAGGCATGGACGCTACAAGATTCCTAAATTGTCTTGTGGTATCTGGTACCAACACATAACCAGGATCCTTTAATTCTTGTAAGGTCCGTGGTTGGGACACCACAGATCAGAGTTGCTGTTCCAACACAAACCACAGATGCTTGATGGAATTCATGTCTAGGGAATTTGGAGGCCAGAGCAATACCTGCAAGCCTTCCACATGTTCCGCGAACTAGCCTCGAACAATCCAGGCACTGTGGCATGGTGCATTATCCTTCTGAAAGTCAGTGCCGCCAGAGGGGAAGACCATTGCCATGAAAGGGTGCACCTGGTCAGCAATGATGTTTAGGTGTAAAGTGTATTTAGAGTCAGATGGCACCGGGGGTTTTCCCCATCTCTGCATAGTCTTTTACACTGATACAGATCACTGTAAAAGCCAGAGATTTGATGTTTAGGTACGTGGTAGACGTCAGGGTGCCCGGCACATGGATGACTGGACCCAGGGTATCCCAGCAGAACATCGCCCAAAGCATGACACAGTCGCCACCGGCTTGTTTTCATCCCAAGATGCATCCAGGTGCCATCACTACCCCAGGTAAATGACATACATGTACCCAGCCATCCACATGGTGCAATGATAAACATGATTCATCAGACCAGACGACCTTCTTCCAATCACTCAAGGTCCAGTTTCGATGCTCGAATGCCCATTGTAGGCGCTGTTGCCAGTGACCGTGGTTAGCATGGGCACTCAGAGGCCTGCGGCTACATAGCCCCATTTTAAGCAGGGTTCGATGTACTGTGCGTTGTGACACATTACTCCCGTCACCAGCAGTGCAATTACCGGCAAGTTGCAGCACAGTCACCCTCCTGTTGCCACATACCATCCAGGAGCACCTTCGCTCACCTCGAGCATCAATGAGCCGTGGTCATCCAACGCCTCGCCAGCAGTTCGTGGGTTCCCCCTCCTCGGACCACTTTCGGTAGGTACTAACCATGGCTGGCCGGGAGCATCCCATCAGCTATGCCATTTCGGATATGCTCTGATCCAGTCGTATGGCCATTACAATTTGGCCTTTGTCAAACTCGCTTAAGTCCACTGTCTTTCCCATCTGAAGAACAAGAGTAACACTGATTAATGGAGCTCAGTATCAGGTGTTTTTTATACTGTGTCCTGACCCATGCACGCACCTTCAGTTACTTAGATTTGCATAATGACTTGCTGGTCATAATGTTTTGGCTCATTAATGTATATCTCTGTGAATGAAATCCAATAAAAAGACTCAACCAGATATACCTAATTGCCATAAATATCTTCCCAAAGGATAAAATGCGTAAATAACAGAAATATGAGAAATCTTGAAAATGGCAATCATGACAACCAAACATTTTATTGTATTTACGTGTACAAACTAAATGACAAGTTAACCTAACAGTATTATGTACTGTAAATCAGTAAAATAAGTCCTCAATATTTTGTTGTTCTTCCTCGAGCTGCAATTACAGCCTTGCAATGATCTGGCATAGAGTTAATCAATTTCTGGATATATATACAGTTGTCCAATTTCGTGGTACCCTACCCTTACAATGCTCTCCTGCAGCTGAATCGTACTTGTTTGTTTCTTCTTAGCAATTTTAGACGACATTATGTACCAGCAATTTTCAATAGGGTTCAAATCTGCACTGGTACCGGGCCAGTCCACAAGCCTAATTCCAGCACTTCTCAGGTATGACTGCACCTTAAGGGAGAACAAGGGAAAACATTGGTGTAAGTATGTCTTAAGCCTTGTGAGAGAAGACAAACCCATCATTAAATCTAAATAGCATAAAACTTATTATGCTATTTAGTATTATATATATATATATATATATATATATGTAATTTTGCTGGTGGCAAGGTGCTGAGTCCTGTTGAAAAATGCAGTTTTAGATGTCTGTGTGGTGATCCCTAATAACAGAGTTCAGGCACTCCTCCAAGATAACAGTGTAGGTTTCTGCATTCACCATTCTGTTAATAAACTTAATTCGCCCCACCTCTTTGCTTGTTATGCATCCCCAGACCATCTGACCGGCGGGTTACTTTACAGTCGGTGTTATGCAGTCAGGATGGTATGCCTCCGATTTTCATCTTCTGACATATCACTTCCCATCTGACCCATGCTGGTTGAATTTCGATTTGTCAGAAAAGATGACGGTGTCCCATTGCTCTTTTGTACATGAAACATGCATTTTAGCCCAAGCAAGTCGCTTCTTCCTCATTTGTTGGGTCAACAAAGGCTTCTTCTTGGGCCAATGGGAATGCAGACCAGATTCCAAAACCTGCCTTTGGATAGTTCGTGCACTTGTTTCAAAAACCAGTGGCCATCTCAAAGTTCAGTTTTAGATCAGGAGCACTAGCATGGCAATTATGAAGGCATTCTTGGGAAGGTGTAGTCACTCTCTTACAGCCTGATCCAGGTCTTCTCTTCACATCACTGGTTTCATGCTTTAATTTCAGCACCCGGATACTGTTGCCTGGTGGCAGCCTATTTTATCAGCAACAGCTACGCTTATTTTTCTTGGTGTCAACTGAACATATGGCACCATACTTACACCTTTGCAAAACAAGATACTAATGAACATGTATTTATAGAAATGGCAATAGAAGCATTATCTGATGAAATACCTTTGCTTTGCTTTGCAACAAACAAAATTACTGTAATCAAACAATATCTTATACATTTCTCTGCAAATGTTACTTTTTTTAAGGTGATGCAGTTTTTTTGTCCGCCACTATCTTGATCACGGGAATGGAAATTACAGAGTATGTGCACGCCAAAATTTTAAATAGAGAGATTATTTGTCTTCGTGCATGTGCATAAAAGAGCACGAATCGGAGATTAGATATGGATGATAAACATTAACAGAATTCTCACGTAATTTAATTTTGATTTTAATTTAATTGCAGAAACTATCGAAATTAAATTACATGAGAATTCTATTAACATTCATAGTCCATATCTAATCTCCGATTCATGCTCTTTTATGCACATATATGAAGACAAATAATCTCTCCATTTAAGATTCCAGCACACACAATCAGAAATTTCCCTTCCTGTGATCAAGACATATGGTCAAAAAGCCCTGTCAGCTTCAGGAAGGAGTCTTTTTCCAAAATTTGTGTCGAACTTGTTTTAATTTTTTTAATTAATTTTATTACTGTAATAATTTTGCATTAATTTTATATTCATTTATTTTCTGGAGAGTGTCATTAGAAAATGTTCTACATATACTGAGGTAAATTTCTCTTATTCTTCTACAAAAAAGAGAATGGCTATGTAACAATGCAACCATTTGTCTTCTATCAACATGGATTTTGAAACTTTGATAGATTTTGATTTGTGTGGTAACTAACTATAAAATAAAAGTAAATAAAAAAATTGTAGTGATGTACAACATTAGCCCATCAATGTCAGCATGAAGTTCTATGAAGTTCTATATTAAGTTCCACATTAACAGAAGTGTTAACGTGAAGCTTAACATACCTGCATTACAAAATGCTTATAATGCAAGCAGTTTTGATTTTTTTTTTTTTTTTGTCAATGCTTTCTTGTATAGTACTGAAATATTGCTTTCATAATAATAGGTTTGTTTTTTTTCATAATTGGTAACTGGTCAAAAATGCTGCTGTTTGCATTTCACCATTCATAATCTTATAATACTTTAGAAGTAAATTGTCACATTCATAGTTAGTTAAACTAGTTAGGATTTTGAAAAAAACTTAAAAAACATTCCATTGGTAACGATACATGTTGTATCCCCATTCTTCTTATCGTTTTCTTAAAACAATAACTTTCATATAAAATGAGCAGATACACAGATAAACTCCACCAAAAATCAAAAGAAAAAACTAAACTTTGCCAGTAGCAGTTTAGTATTTCATCAGCAGGACATCAGAAAAACAAACTATCCCATCATTATTTTATGTCATCTTTAGCCTTGAAAGCAATCCCTATCAATGCAAGAAGTGATGACACGAACAACTGCAAATGATCTGCTGCACAGAAAAATGGTGAATCACAGGGATGTAACCACCCAGTGGGTATATGGCTCTGGCCAAAAGTGCTGAAATTAAATGGAATTTATTGCTACTAGCCCAAACTTTACAATTTCTTTGAAAATTCTAAAGACTAATAGAGATAAGTCAATAAAAGGCTATGCAACTTTTGTCTTTTCATATATTTCACGATGTGAGCATTATTCTTATCCCTAGCGGCCATGTTATTTCAAGGTTGGTTAGGCAACCAACCACTTATTAAACAAGTCATGAAGGACACAAACTGCCAACCTTTATAAGGTGTGATGAATTACAATAAACAAACAAAATATATTCATGCTACACCAACCAGAAAATTTACCTTTTAGCCATATGGATTGATCAAAGGGCTGGTAAATCATATATTAATTAACTGAATGTAAAATGATGCCGAAAATGTTTGATAGATTAACATTTATATTAAAATAAACATAATATATCAGATGGATAGTAAATGTAAAGAGTACATTTCCCTGAAGGCTTAAATCATATTTCAAAAGTAATATGAATTAATAAGTCTTGGATTAAAGCAGAAAAAAAATTTTTTCAAAACATATAGACACAATTTAACCTAGTTATAGGTATTGGTAATAACAAGTAGCAATAGAACAAAATCACAACTACAGTGAGCAATTAATAAAGATTTCTTAGTGTGTTTGCATCATTTCTGTACATAGCCAACTACATAAATAGTTATAAATTGACATCATTAAATATATCTCATATCGTGAATACCTTCACAACGAGTTGCCATGACATTGCACTACCTCGAATAAGTAAAGCTTCACCATAGGAGAAAACTATTGTTACTTATTCTCAGCGGATAACATCAACCAAACAGCACCGTTTCGGAGCTTATTGGCTCCTCATCAGTGGGTGGGCAGGTACCCTGGTGTTGCAATGATGACAACTCAGTTGCCAAGTATAAATCCACAATATGAGAGATGCCCAATGGTGTGGAGTAATTCAGATTATGGTACAGTTTAGAGCTAAAGCCTCAGGTTACGTAAATAGTTTAACTAATGTACAAGTTAGTGCATTTGCATCGTTCCTATACATAGCCTACTACATAAGTAGTTATAAATTGGCATCGAGTATATCTCATATTGTGAATAGTCTTCTCCTATGGTGAAGCGTTACTTATTCGAGGTAATGCAATATCATGGCAACTCTTTGTAAAAGTATTTACACTATGAGATATACTTAATGATGCCAATTTATAACTGTTTATGTAGTTGGTTATGTACAGAAATGATGCAAACGCACTAACTTGTACATTAGTTAAACTATTTGCGTAACCCGAGGCTTTAGCCCTAAACAATACCGTAAAGACTTCTTTTTAAAAAATGCTCACGTGTAAGCTGTAAGCATGAAAGACGTTTTATGTGAAAACATCTTTAACGAAAATCAGAACAGTTTTATAATTGGACTGAAGTTATGAATGGTGTAACATTTTATGCTCACGCCAGTTACTTACTCTACTGAATCAATGTTAGTGACTGCATTAGCATCATTTAGAAAGTGACGCAATTTGCATCATTTCTGTTTCACATTTTCGCCAAGGGACCAAACACTGACTGTCAGACCAAAATTTAGTAGGTGCCACAAAGATGTTTTCACATCAAGAATTAATGTTAGTGACTGCATTAGTGTCATTTAGGAAGTGACATAATTTGTGTCCTTTAGAGATATTGTCAGTAAACAAGTGGAGTACTGAGTACTCTGTAGCAGCTATAAGAAACTAGGATCATGGAACATTACTGTGATAGTCAATTTAGTTTTCTTTATTGATATTCTGGTTTGTGTTATCCATATAAATCAGACTTAACAGAGAAAAGCACCCAACTAGATACTTGAACCATTAAGTTTGTTTAACACATGAGCAGATGAGCAGAAAAGCAGATGAGCTTCTAGATGAGCAGAAAACCCACTACACTATTATTATGGGGGACTTCAACGCTAAGGTTGGAAAAAGGCAAAACAGCACAGAAAGAGGAACTATAGGAAATTTTGGAATTGGTGAAAGAAATAAAAGAGGTGAAAGACTTGTGGAATTTGCAGAATCTCAAGGAATGTCAGTAATGAACACTTTTTTCAAGAAAAGGGTGAACAGAAAGTGGACATGGAAGAGTCCAAATGGATTAACAACTAATGAAATCGACTTCATCCTCACTAACAGAAGATATATTGTGACTGATGTTACCGTCCTGAATAAGGTAAATGTTGGAAGTGATCGCAGAATGGTAAGATGTACACTTGATATAGATGTAGGAAAGGAAAGGAAAAAACTGACTCGAGTAAATAATACAAAGGTCTTTGAGATAACAGAAGAGGAGAAAAAGCAGTATGTACTGGAACTTAAGAACAAGTATGAGCTTCTGCAGACTGCTCAGGACCAAGATATCGACGAGGAATATTAACTTTTTGAAAGTGATAAAGCCCAAGAAACCTATAGGGAAACAGAAATCCAAATAAGAAAAAATTAGTCAAGAAACACTTGTCGTGATGAACCAAAGACGACAAATGAAGAGCAAGAAAAACACTGACAGGGAGAACATTGAGTATACTGAGTTATGCAAAGCCATTAGAAAGAGACTCAGAGAGGACATAAGAAGATTTAACACAAGAAAAGTAGAACAAGCATTAAGGGAAAACGAAGGATTTAAATCAGCAGCCATGAGCAGTAATACAGAAAGACAAATGATACTGAAACTGAAGAATAGCGATGGTGTACTTATAAACAGCAGAGAAGGCATAATTCAAATAGCAGAAGACTACTATAGAGAATTATACAAGGAGCGAGGGAATGATACCAGCAGTGGGGAACATGGATTGCAAAGTAGCAACACATACGACATACCCGATATTCTTCCTGATGAGGTAGAACATGCATTGAAGAAAATGAAGAATCGGAAAGCCCCGGGGGAAGATGAAGTTACTGTAGAGTTGTTAAAATTGGGAGGAAGAGACATAATACAAAAACTGGCAAGGCTCTTCACAAAGTGCATTAGAAAAGGTGCAATGCCTAAGCAGTGGAATAATGCAATCATAGTTTTGCTGCATAAGAAAGGAGATAAATCAGAAATTGGAAATTATAGACCAAATAGCTTGTTATCCCATATCTACAAGTTGTTCACAAGGGTCATTACTAACAGATTAGAAAGAATACTTGATGAGAATCAACCGAAAGAGCAAGCTGGCTTTAGGACAGGATTCTCAACTATGGATCACCTTCATGTAATATCACAGCTAATGGAGAAAGCAAATGAATATAAAACACCATTATGCCTGGCATTTGTGGATTATGAAAAGGCATTTGACTCCATACAGCATAAGGCAATGTTTCGGGCACTGGAAAGACAAGGCATAGATACTCCATATATTATGATTTTGAAGAAAATATATGAGAGTGCTACATCCTTTATTAGACTAGACAAAGACAGTAGCAAATTTAAAATCGAGAAAGGAGTTCGACAAGGAGACACAATATCTCCGAAGCTGTTTACTGCTGCCCTTGAGGAAGCTTTCAGAAGATTAGACTGGTCGCAGAAAGGAGTCAATGTGAACGGAGAGTACCTAAACCATTTACGATTTGCAGATGACATTGTGGTCATAAGCCACGATCCCAAAGAATTAGAGGAAAATCTTAATCAGTTATGCACAGTTAGTAAGGATTTTGGACTAAAGATGAATATGGCTAAAACAAAAGTAATGATGAACAAGTATGCCACGGAAAGGGAAATAATGATTGAAGGAGCAGTAATTGAAAAGGTGGAGTCATATACTTATCAGGGACAAGTTATTAGTTGTAATAATGATAAATGGCTGGAAGTCAAGAGAAGAATAAATTTTGGATGGATAGCATTCAGGAAATATAGTCACATACTGAAGAGCAATATCCCAGTTTGTCTGAAACGTAAAATAATGAATCAATGTATACTCCCCACCATGAGTTATGGAAGTGAAACTTGGGCACTCACCAAAAGAATGGAAGAGAAGCTAAGAACTACACAGCAAAGAATGGAACGAATTATATTGGGAATCAGACTGTTAGATAAGAGAAACACATGGATTAGACAGCAAACTCAAGTAAAGAACATTCTTATCAAAACTAAAGAACTAAAATGGTCTTGGGCAGGACACATAGCTCGAAGACATGATGACAGATGGACTAAGAAAATAACAGAATGGTACCCAAGAGGAGCTAGAAGAAAACCTGGAAGACAAAGGCGGAGATGGATAGATGAAATTCATGAGTTTTTGAGTAGTAAATGGATGGCCAGTGCTCAAAACAGAAGGAACTGGAAAGTTGCTGGAGAGGTCTTCATCCTGCAGTGGATTGAAAATGGCTGATGATGATGATGAACACATGAGCAGGTTGCTATAAAAATTTCACTTAATCTCGTAAAGTAACGTCAATGTAGATTTTATCTTTCCTCAAGTATTAATATTTAAACAACAATTTAGAGTTCAGGACATGCAACAATTTAATATTCTCAAACATATTTTATGACAATTTGTTCAAACTGTATACTATATAAACATGATATTTTTGAAGGCTCAATGCAATACCACTAAATACTTTTGCAACTTCACCCGCACCATGTTTTTCAATTGCATGCAGAGCCAGCAATTGAGAAATGCAGCAAATATTTAATAGTAGCCGAAGGAGATAAACCTGCAATTGGGAACAAACATTAAAAGCCTTTAAATTTGTTTTTGTGATTAACTTTTATTTCTTTTTGCATGGAGGCATATTCTTGGAACTCTGATTAAAATCTGGAAACAAATAACTTGCAAAATTTCACCTAACATATAATTGCGAAAAAAAAATCATGTCATGATTGTGTGCATCTCACACTGGTTAATAAAACATATATAATAAAGTTTGACCATCGATGAAGTGTACTGAAACTTGATTATATGTGAGAGGTTATATTAGTATAAAGTTTGCAACAGGAAATACTGTTTTGGGAAGTAGAAACAAAGTCCCCCCCCAAAAGGTGCACATGAGATGTGCCAATAAAGTTCCCAGACCTGTGATGCTGTTGAGGTCATTATTATTATCATTATTATTTGCCATATGGTGCAAGGAAGCCTGGGGATTATGCTGCACCAGCCAAAAAAAATTTCTCAATTACACTGAGAGAGAGAGAGAGAGAGAGAGAGAGAGAGAGAGAGAGAGAGAGAGAGAGAGAGAGAGAGAGAGAGAGAGAGAGAGAGAGAGAGAGAGAGAGAGAACAAGAGTAAGAAGTAGAAGGGAATCACCAAGAAAGGGAAGAATGATGATATGTTTAACAAGTTTGAAAATAAATAGTAGTAAGTTGTAATTCAAATTTCCTCCAACATGATGGTGGCACAGCGATTATCTAGCAGACTGACAGGTTGCAAGTAACAACCAGTTTCTTTAGCAGTGTTAACGTTCCACGTCACATTTTTGCAATGGAGCAACAAACAAATATCAAATTTTGCTTTAATCATTGAAAATCTGTAGCAGAAACATAAACAATATAACATCATGAAATATTAAAAACTGTTTATGGGTGATGAAACGACATACTAGCTTATTTGAATGGCATCAGTGGTTCAAAGATGGACATAAGGATGATCGCATGACCCAAAAAGAAGGAGTCTGTCAACCTCTCAAAATGAGGAGAGAATTGCAAAAGTTTGGGAAATGGCAACAGCGTTTAACCCTGAGAATGATGGCTGATGAGTTGGATATGAATAAGAAAACAAGTCATCTAATTCTGCATGAATATTTAGGGAAAAGGAAGGTCTAAACAAAATTTGTACCACACAGCCTCACAGATGAGCAGAAGCAACAAGTGTCATCATACAAAGACTTCATCCAGACTTGTGAAGACAATCCTAATCTGCTTGACTGTATTGTCACTGCAGATGTGTTGGGTGTTTCAGTACAACCCAGAGACGAAGTGTCAGAGCATGCAGTGGACTTTAGAATCATTACCAAGGGCCAAAAAGTTGTACAGAAGTCGAGGAGCAAGACAATACTGATTGTTTTTTTTTTTTTTTGACAAATAGGGTGTGATTCACAAGCAATTTATACCTGACGGGAAAAGCAAGTCAATGCTGCATTCTGTGTACAGGTGCTTCAAAGGCTATTGGTGCATTTCCCAGGTGAGGCCACAATTTCAAAAGAAAGGCAGTGCTGGTTCTAGTTGCAACCACTTGTTGTGACGACATTTCTAACTAAACATGGTATTGTATAGATAAACTATCCACCCTACCCTTGATCTAGAACCAGAGGACCTCATCTAGAACCTCTTCTTTCTCAAGGTGAAAACTGCCATCAAAAGGAAGGAGATTTCTGGATGTTGAGGACAAACAAAAACATAGCCGCCAAATCGAACATCATCTCTTTGGACGCCTTTGTGGTCTTTTCAGAAACTTTCAGAACAGTGTAATAAGTTAACTCAATGAGGTAGTGATTACTTTGGATAAAAATAAAACCATTTTTCAGCTCCTTCACTTTGTGGTTCTTTTTACTGCATCAGTCAAGGAACTTTTTATTGCCACACCTCATATAACCAAAAATTGTCTTTGAAACTTTAGAAAACACTAACAATTGCAATAGATTTAACAAGAATTTCTTATTAGCCTTAGATCCTATTATAAATGAGTTTCATTAATTTCTATTTCTGTATCATAAAAAAGGTATTAAAATTAAATTACCTACCATTTGTAGAGAGTGCACACAAATTATCAGGAATTCTAGAGAGCTGAAGAACTAATGCTGATGCTCGAATTTTTTCAGGTGTATCTTCGTATAGCAGTTCAATATAATTGTCCAAGTTGCTGATTGTAGCCATTTCATCAACTTCAGTACTCTCTAATCCCTCTTTCTCTTTCTCAAAATAATTCTTTCCGTCATGTTCCAAATCTGTTCTTCTTAAATCTGAAAATGTTCGTGTTCACTTTTTATTATTTAATGTAATTCTATTTGGTCTACTACATTAATAACATTTAACCAGATATAATTAGAATTCTCCTGTGTAATTTAGTAAACTTTACAGCTTTTTTTCCTACAATATTTTTAATTCTTTCAGATGGTTAGTTAAGAACCCAATTTGATTCTGAAATGATGGCCAAATCCAAATATTAAGACTATGAGCACCAGTGTTTTACAGTGGTATGCTCATGCTTTCATTACTTTGTTTAATCTTTCCAAAAAAAAAAAGAATGAGTTAAATAATTTCTTTTTTTTTGAAGGTTTGTTATTTTTTTTTTTTTAACCTATGCATTTAGAAGTATTGAAAAACTTCCTAATATTGCTCAGAAAATACTCAAACCTATGTTTCCTGACAATCCTCAGGAGTGATTTAATTTCAATTGTAGGTTGAAGAAAAATGTAAGAGAGGCACCACATGATTATCAACCTAACATCTCTCCTCCTAATAACCTCTTCCCTATCTCCATCAACCCTGAAATAGTTAAGAATGCAATTAACAGCATCTCTGAGTAACAATGCAAGCACAGATATGATACTTAATTTTATTAAAGTTAACAGCTCTTTTATCTAAAAGCATCCTGCTAATATATTTAAATAAATGTCTTCATCAGAATCTTCTCTGAGAGCCAGCAAGAACATCCAACACATCCTATAAAAAAAAAAAAAAGTGCAGAATCTAATTCAACTTAAAGATTGGAGACCAATTTCTACTTCCTCATCTCCTCTGAAATTATTACAAAAAATTTTTATTCCTAGTTTAATGTTCCAGAACTCACTAGTCAATCTAGATCACATTTGTTATATTAAAGAAAAAAGGAGGGTCTCACCAATTACAAATCTAATCTAGGCTCTACTTCTGGAAACTCAAACAGTTCACTACCTGAAATTGAGGTTAACCTAATCTCAATTTTTGATGCAGTTAACTACAAAATTCCAATGCTCTTCCTTGAGGACTGCTATTCCATCACTGGTAAAATTGCTAGGGTTTCATCAAAATTCCATTATCAACAGAAATTTAATCATCTGCTGCAGGAAGATGTTTGTGAGAATCACATGTGCTAATACATTATCCACCACAGAGGAGAGAGTTAAATAGGCATGCATACATGGTGTTAGTAACCAGTAATTCAATTTTTTTTTTTTTTTTTAACATTTTATAGCCAAAGCTAAACACACATACACAGCAGCATGACCAAATACATGCTACAAGATTTTTTTTTTTCTATATGCAAAAAACAGGCAATAAAGTTTAACGAGGTTTAACATCATTTGGACAATTTGGTTGCAATTTTAAAGTACTAACACCTACTGGACAATTTAGTGCATAATTTTAAGGTACTGTGTTGTGCAGCTTCATTGCAACAAACAGTATCTTAAAACCTGTGTCGTATAGTTTAAGTATACATTTGTGGTGAAATGTTTCAGTACCCTCCTTTGTAGTTTCACTACAAAGGAGAGAACTGAAACATTATCTAATAGGATGTGTGAATAATGATTACAAAGGGGTGGGGAAAAGAAAGAAATAAAGATGAAGGGAAAGGAAGTGGCTAATTAGACCTTGGCAATGCAAAAAATGACATCATCACATTTGAAGACTGCAGATTCCATAAGTGCATGGATGTAGATCCCTTTATTATGATTCATAATGGAACCTGCTATAGACTGACATCTCTACCCATGCAACAGAAGTAAACTCACCATTACGCAAAAGTTGATCTGGATCAACTCAAAGCTCATGGGTCTTGTTGGAAACCCTCAGGTTTTTCCAACAAGAGGTGCATGGGTAGTATTTATAACTAGACTTAGTCAGACCTGCCTTCACTCTATAAATCTTAAATTCTCTATCCCCAATTCTCTATCAATGCTCAGCTGAACAGAGAATAAACAGTGCTGCGTTTAACTGGCTTGTACACACACGGTTTCCTGTAAACTGTAGTTTCAGAATGCATCCCCACACAACACAAAATAACATCTAGAAAAGGGGGAAGAGTATTATTCACTTCTAGTTCTATGGTGAATTGTATAAAAGCAGAGAGGGTGTTGTGATACTGGAGGAGCTGCACACAGAATCCCAAGCAATGACTGCAAAAATATCAATGTCTGATTGGTACCAGTAGATACAAAAATTTTTCTCCCTGCTACTCTGCATGGTAATATTAGCCATGGTGGAAATGACAGAGGAACCCGTGACTGTGCCTTGAATATGTCAAGACGAAGAATCATTGAATAAGATTACCTTACCAATCAAACAAATTTAAAGTAGTACAAATATATCATCAATGGATGATATATTTGAGAAAGAGAGCCTTGTCTCTCTTTCTCTCTCTCATCTGGTATAAGAACTACCTGCTATAGTAGAACAAATGTGAATAGTGGGGGGAGGGGGATCACATTGAAAAAACCATAATCTAGTCCTCTTAACCAGTACAAATTTTTTTTAATGGCTTGGAGAAAATGCACACTACTATTAACAATACAGCATATTTTTCCAACAAGAGGTTCTAATATTTTGGCAACAAATCTTGGAGAGTTCATGTCAGTGTGTTACCACAGATAACAGGTCACAATTAAATACTTGCTTGTGTATTTTCATTAGTCCATAACACTGAAGGAGCTGACACCCCATCACATGTAGCTTCCAACATACATAATAATTTTTTTCTCAAGAACTCAAGAATACATGAGCCTAAAGGTAAAGTGCAGCCATTATCAACCCACTGCAGGATGGAAGCCTCCTCAACAATTCATGCTGAGGGAAATGGACCATAATCTGACACGCTGGTCCAGTGCGGGTTGGCAGATCGACCGTATTCAGCAGTCAGGGGCTTGAACCCCGGTCTACTCAAGGAGCGTGTGGTATGCACTCCCGCTCCTGACCACTCGGCTACGGAGGCCCTTATTTACATCAAATTACAAACCTTTCAATACCTTTATGAAAGAGTCATATATAGGTTCATAGATCTGATGAACGTGTAGAAGAACCAAAGGTTTCTGAAAGCAGTCACAGTTGTCCAAAATAGGAGGGTTACTACACAGAACAAAAATATCCTAGTCATTATGAAAGGCTTCCTGCTGAACTGTGTATTAGCTATGGGAGGGTCATGTCATAAAACACAAGCAGCTGTGAAATGAAATTCATTAGCAATTCTCTCAGATAAACAGCCTAGTGAAGCCTTCACTCACATGGCTAAACAAGTAATAGGTAGTTTGTAGGGGTGGGATGAAAAACTTCATACCAAAAGTCAAGAGCTCCACACTGATCTTCCAACAGTTCTTTGCTATCAAGTTCAAGATAAATATCATAAAAATCAAACTTATTTTGCTGTCCGAAACAGTATTTTTCAGTCTGAAGGACCCCTTGAGTACATAAAGTGAATAACCATGTAAAAAAAGTAAATTAACCAAACCTCTTCATTTTGGCATTATTTTGGCTTCACTGATGGAGAGACTTAACTTGTAGTGTATAATCAAATGTCTAAAATATTAAGACCAAGGCTCCAACAAGCATATCACATCCACCACTCATCAGAAAAGGTGCTTTATATCTAAAATCCTTAGGTATGATGTATCAAATCTTAAATGATGGACAAATTGTAGGTGTTACCTATTACAGGCTTCTAACAGGAATAACTACGGCAATTCACTAGTAATGACATATGCAAGAGCCGTTTACCAGACAAATATTAGAAAAAAGGCCTTGGGCATTAAGAAACATAACACAAATTTCTTTCAACAACTGAAAAAATGAGAATTAAACCAAAATTTTTAATTCTCATTTAAATTTAATTTTTAATTTTTAAATTAAATTTAATTTTTAATAAATAACAATTATATAGATGTAAAATACACTAAAATAGAATAAAAACATTAAAATACAAATCAAATGAGAGTAAATCTGATAAAACCAACAGATAAAAGCATTAAATCAAATTAAATGTCAGCTTTGTTTATTGTATTAAATTTCTGGATGTAGGATATGCTATATTTTACATACAAGACAACTAAAAGGCTGGAGGACCATATTTCAGTGCACAAGTAAATGGGCTATCCACACAATTATTGATCACTCTGCCCTTGCTGGATGTTATTATAGTTGAGCAGTACAGTTCTAAAACCTGTTGGGCTGTTGGTTATTGCCTGCTCAGGTGACTTCTACCAACACTTTTGGCTTGAAGCATTTCATATTTCTACACAGGTCCCATTATGAACTGTAACAAAGACATCCACCTAATTATTAATTCTGAAATCTTGCAATGTGATGAGTAGTAGTAGTAGTGGTGGTGGTATGTGATGCAAGAAAGCAAGTGTATGAGCTTATGCCAGCATCAGACAAAAAAAAAAAAAAAAAAAACACCATTCCCTCCAAATGCCTGTCCAGTTCCTCCTTAAATTCATTCAACCTATCAACTTCCACAACGACAGATGGAAGTTTGTTCCAGCAATTAATTCTACATCTATTCTACATCTGTCCTTTCTTAATTTGAATTTATGCCCCCTTAGGTTCGTAATCCGAACAAGTGGAAAGATCCCATCAGAATTCAGCGGCCTCAACCCATTCAAGGCCTTATACACCTCAATCAGATCACCGCGCAGGTGTCTAGTCTCCAGCCACTGCAATTTGCAGAACTTAAGCCTCTCTTGGTATCCCTTCATTCCCCTCACCAATCTTGTTGCCTTTCTCTGTACACACTCAAGTAAATCTACATCCTTCCTAAAATGAGGTCTCCAGACTTGTATGCAGTACTCAAGGCATGGCCTGACCATTGCCTTATACAGAGGGACAATCACCTCCTTTTCCCTGCTAGCAAAATTCCTATATATCATTGACAAAACCCCATGACCTGCCCTGGCAGCCTGTCTGCATTGCTCAGGAAATTTCATATTTGACTGCACAATTACTCCCAGGTCTTTTTCATTTTCTACCACCTTAAATGTAGTACCACACAGTTGGTACGTTTCACCGGGGTTACTTCTACCCATATGCAGTACTTTGTATTTATCAAGGTTAAACTTCAGTTGCCACTTCTTAGCCCATCTGCCCAAATTATCTAGATCCTGTTGCAGTAGCACACTGCCATTACTGTCATTAACAACCCTGCCAACCTTTGTGTCATCTGCAAACTTCAACATTAAGCCTGATATACCTTCATCAATATCATTGATAAATACACAAAACAGCAGTGGACCCAACACTGAACCCTATGGGACTCCACTAATAACATTAGTCCACGAAGAGCAGCACCCATTGATTACCACCCTCTGTCTTCTCCCACTTAACCATCCTTTTATCCATTGTAGCAACTTACCCTTAATACCATTCTGCTCCAATTTGTACAATAGTCTTCCATGCACAACAGTGTCAAAAGCTTTCCTGAAATCCAAATATATGATATCAAAATTATTTTTTGCATCCAGTTCCTTTGTAACCACATCATAATATCATATCAAATTTGTCAGACAAGACTTTCCCTTAACAAACCCATGCTGTGTCTGAATTATTGCTGCAGTCTTGTCTAGATGATCCAGCAATTAACCAGTGACTCCATTATTTTACCTGGAACAGAAGTTAAACTAACTTCTGTTAAACTAACTTCTGTTAAAGCCGAGAATTAGGGTTGAATTTGAAAGTGTCTGCAATTCTGCCCAGACACGATAGGAGGGAGTATATGATGAGAGCCTTGTCGATCAATTCGGCCCTGGAAAGATTGTGCAAGGCTCAAGGGGTAGAATTTTTTTCAGCCTGGACTGTACTTGTTAACAGGAGAGATTGCTTCTACAGGGATGGGATACACTTAAATAGAAAGGGCGCAAGAATATTTGCTGATGCTATCGAGGCAGTGTTAGGTGGATCGGAAAACTGCTAGCTTGGGGGAGACAAAGACCAATAGATTGACAGTAGCCACTGGCAGAGGTGAAAGAGATTCTTGCACTGCTTCTATTAGAATGAGCAGAAGCCTGAAAAACAAGATGCATGGTATTTCAGAGACTGCTGGGAGCCATTGTGGTACAAGTAAACACATGGGTTGTGTTAGGGTAGCTAAGAATAGAAACAGGTGCAGGTATACTTGCGTGTACACCAATGCTAGGAGTTTAGTAAATAAATTTGATGAATTTGAGGTATTGCTCAAAACATCGAAGGCAGATATTGTTGGGATATCAGAGACGTGGTGTCACACAGATATAAGGGATGCGGAACTGCAATTTGGGGAGTACAACGTCTACAGAAAGGATAGACAGGATAGGAAGGGGGGAGGTGTTATGCTATTAGTTAAGAAACACATAAAAACCAAGGAAGTGAAGCCAGTCGACATCGCTGGACAGTGCAGTGTGGAGTCAGTTTGGTGTGACATAAACATTGGGAGATCAAAATTGAGAGTAGGAGTGTGCTATAGGCCTAATGACTCTGATGAGTATAATAAGGAACTGTACAAGGAAATAGAGTGGGCCAGTAAATCAGAGTGTCTTATAATGGGAGATTTTAATTTCCCAGATATTGACTGGAATTTGGGGGCTGGATACTCACACACTAGCAGGACTTTTGTGGATTTATTGGATGATTGTTTTCTACATCAGCATGTTCGGGAGGCAACTAGAGGGAGTAATACTCTTGATTTGATTATCAGCAGTGATTCTTCATGCATTAAGAATCTGCAGATAAATGAACCACTAGGTGGCAGTGATCACAGTGTGCTGAAGTGGGATTTACTCAAAGAGGTAACTACCATTAGGGGTAAAGGGAAGGGTTATTGCTTCCGTAAAGGCGACTACGATGGACTGAGACAGTATTTAAATTCTATACAGTGGGACCAACTGATGATGTTACCAACAGCAAATTCAAAATGGGAAGCATTCAAAGAACTTATCTTGGAAGCTACTAGGCTTTACATACCAACTAAGAAATATTGTTCAAGGTTTAGGCCAAAATGGATGTCAGATGAACTAATGAGGCATATGGCAGAGAAGAAAAATGCATGGGATACTTACAAATTAACACATGACACAGAAGCCTATGATAGATACAAGTTGATATGCAACCAAGTTACAAAGGAGGTTAGGCAGGGGAAGGCAGATTACGAGAAATCCTTGGCAAGGGATGCAAAGAAAAACAGCAAAGAGTTCTTTACTTATGTAAACTCTAGAAGGAAAGGGATGAATCAGATTGGTCCACTTGATATTGATGGGTCAAGTGTTGATGATCCTGCTCAGGTGGCTAACAAACTTAATGAATATTTTGCATCGACATTCACACATGAGGAGTTATTCAGCGAGGGGAATGCCAGAGGTGTATTCAACTCTAGCAGTAAGTTACAGAATCTTGAAATAACTGGGAGTAAAGTGGAGGAGAAACTGTTGAAGATAAACACAAGAAAGGCACCCGGGGTGGATGGGATCTATCCAGTTATATTAAAGGAGGCAGCAAAGGAAGTAAGCAAACCCTTAGCCATAATTATGAGAGCTTCCTTGGACTCAGGGGAGGTACCCATAGACTGGAAATGTGCAAATGTGACCCCAATTCACAAAGGAGGATCAAAGGCTGACACAAGTAATTATAGACCTGTGAGCTTAACTTCTGTTCCAGGAAAATTAATGGAGGCACTGGTTAAAGACGCACTGCAGGATCATTTAGACAAGACTTCAGTTATAGCTCAGACACAGCATGGTTTTGTTAAGGGGAAGTCTTGCCTGACCAACTTGATTGGATACTATGATGCAGTCACAAAAGAACTGGATGCAGGGAATAACTTTGATATTATATACTTGGATCTTAGAAAGGCTTTTGATACTGTTGCACATGGAAGACTGCTACACAAATTGGAGCAGTGTGACATTGGAGGCAAATTGCTGCTATGGATAAAGGGGTGGTTGAGGGGGAGAAGACAGAGAGTGGTAATCAATGGACACTGCTCATCGTGGACTGATGTTATTAGTGGAGTCCCTCAGGGCTCAGTGTTGGGTCCATTATTGTTTTCTGTATTTATAAATGATATTGATGATGGTATATCGGGATTAATGTCCAAGTTTGCAGACGATACAAAGGTTGGCAGGGTTGTCAAGGACACTACTGACACTATGCTGCTGCAACAGGATCTGGAAAGGTTGAGCAGATGGGCTGAGAGGTGGCAAATGAAGTTTAACATTGACAAATGTAAAGTACTACACATGGGAAACAGCAACCCCAGAGCAACGTATCAACTCTGTGGTACAACACTGACAGTGGTAGAGAATGAAAGGGACTTGGGGGTGGTTGTGCAGGCAGATATGAAGTTCTCTGAGTAGTGCAGACGGGCTGCAAGAGTAGCTCAAGGAGTATTGTCAATGATATACAGGAATTTTTCCAGCAGGGATAAGGAGGTGATTATTCCATTGTATAAGGCGATGGTCAGGCCACACCTAGAGTACTGTATACAGGTCTGGAGGCCTCATTTCAAGAAGGATGTAGAGCTGCTGGAACGAGTACAGAGAAGGGCAACAAGATTAGTGAATGGAACAAAGGGGTGCTCTTACGAAGAAAGGCTTAAGTTTTGCAAATTACAGTGTCTGGAGACTAGGCACCAGCGAGGTGATCTGATAGAGGTGTATAAAGCCTTGAATGGTTTAAGCATGCTCAATGCTGATGGGATTCTTCCTCTAGCTCAGAATAATCACCTGAGTGGGCATAAATTCAAATTGAGGAAAGACAGATGTAGGATAGACGTGCGGAAATTTGTCTTTAGCCAGCGGGTGGTTGGTTGGTGGAACAGACTTCCATCCCTTGTGGTGGAGGTTGATAGCCTAAATAAGTTTAAGGCTCAGCTGGACAGGTATTTTGAACGAACAGAGGGGTGAAGTGGAAGTGGTTTTTTTTTTTTTTTTTGGCTGATGCTGCATAAGCTTGCTTTCTTGCATCAAATGCCTCTACTAATGCTAATGCTAACTGGTCTGTAATTACTCATGGCACCCTTCGATCCCCCTTTGTGAATTTGGGATACATTTGCACATCTCCAGTCCGTGGGAACCTCCCCTGAGTCCAAGGATGCTCTCATAATTATGGCTAAGGGTTTGCTTAGTTGCTTTGCCACCTCCTTTAATATAACTGGATAGATCCCATCCACCCCAGGTGCTTTTCTTACGTTTAACTTCAACAATTTCTCTTCCACTTTGCTCTCAGTTATTACAAAATCATTAAGTATCCTGCTACAATTTGATAACCTTCTGTGATTTTCAAACCTTAATAATTCCTCACGTGTGAATGTAGATACAAAATACTCATTCAGTTTGTTTGCCATCTCAGCAGGATCATCAACAGTCGAACCATCGATGTCAAGTGGACCAATCTGATTCATCCCCTTCCTTTTAGAGTTTATATAAGTAAAGAAATCCTTGCTGTTTTTCTTAGCATCTTTTGCCAAGGATTTCTCATAATCTGCCTTCGCCTGCCGAACCTCCTTTGTGACCTGATTACAGACTAACTTATATCTGCCATAGGCTTCTGAGTCGCTTAATAATTTATATGCATCCCATGCATTTTTCTTCTCTGTTACGAGTCTCATTAGTTCATTTGCCAACCATTTAGGCCTAAACCTTGAACAATATTTCTTAATAGGTATGAAACTTTTAGTAGCTTCCACGATTAATTCCTTGAATGCTTCCCACTTAAAATTTACTGTTGGTAACATCATCAGTTGATCCCACTGTACAAAATTTAAAAACTTTCTGAGACCACTGTACTCGCCTTTACGGAAGCAAAAACTCTTTCCTTTACCCCTGATGGTAATTAAATCTTTAAGTAACTCCCACATCAGTACACTGTGATCACTGCCACCTAGTGGTTCCTTTATCTGCAAATTCTTGATACACGAATGATCACTGCTGATAACCAGATCAAGAGTATTACTCTCTCTAGTTGCCTCTCAAACATGCTGCTGCTGAAAACAATCATCCAATAAATCCACAAAAGTCTGACTAGTGTGTGAGTGACCAACCCACAAGTTCCAGTCAATATCTGGGAAGTTAAAATTCCCCATTATAAGACATTCTGATTTACTAGCCCACTATTTCTCTGTACAATTGTTCATTGTACTCGTTCGAGTCATTAGGCCTATAACACACCCCTACTCTTATTTTTGCTTTCGCAGTGCTTATGTCACACCAAACTGACTCAACAGTGCACTGTTCATCTATATCAACTTGGTGCACTTCTTTTGATTTTATGTTTTTCTTAATTAACAGCATAACACCTCCTCCCTTTCTATCCTGTCTATCCTTTCTGTACACATTGTACTCCCCAAATTCCAGTTCTGCATTCCTTATATCTGTGTGACCCCACATCTCTGCTATCCCAACAATATCCGCCTTTGATGTCTTGACCAACACTTAATTCATCAAATTTATTTACTATACTTCTAGCGTTGGTATACATGCAAGCATACATGCTCCTATTCCTAGTTACCCTAACACATCCCATATACCCACCTATTTCAGGATGACTGCCATCCGTAACTGAAACCCCAACACCCCTCGCTCCAGGTCGCTACTTATTCTAATAGAAGTTGTGCAATAATCACCTTCACCTCTGCCTGCGGCTACTGTTAAACTATTAGTCCTTGTATCCCCCCCAAGCTATCAGTTTTCCGACCCACCTAACACTGCCTCAATAGCATCAGCAAATATTCTTGCACCCTTTCTATTTAAGTGTATCCCATCCCTGTAGAAGCAGTCTCTCCTGTTAAAAAGTACAGACCAGGCTGAAAAAAATTCTATCCCTTGAGCCTTGCACAATCTTTCCAGGGCCGAACTGATCGACAAGGCTCTCATCATATATTCCCTTCTATCGTGTCTGGGCAGAATTGCAGACACTTTCAAATTCAGCCCTAATTCCCGGCTTTTTTTCAACAGTGACCTGTACTTGTTAAGTAATTCTGCCAGTCTCCTACTCTTAATATCATTAGTGCCAATGTGTACAACTATATCACCTTTTTTTGTGCCCTTAAAAGGTGATATCCGCTCTACAACGTCATCAACCTTTGCCCCTGACAGACATACCCTGGTCCTGTTCCACCTATCCTTTTTACAAAGCATGTTCCCCGTTTCCCTGACAATAGAGTCACCAACAACTACTCGTTCCTGTGGGACCAGCGCATTCTGCTTTGGGGGTTGCTGCTGTGTTGCGTGATGACCAAGTGCAAGCTCTAATGTTGATGTGAGCAGCTGAGAGCTTGATGGGCCCCTCAATTTAGATCCTTCGAGAGCATCCACCCTGTCCTTCAAGCTCTCATAGGCCCATAACAACGTTGAGTTGTCGCCTGATTTCCTTACACTCCTTACATCACGCACACACAAAGACATCCCCCATGGCAATATCATGTTCCGTTCCTGAGAGTTCAGCAAACATTTCACGTTGCACATTTTTTTAGGCTGTGATGCATTGGAGAATTGCCCCCCCCCCTCAGTTCTCCCCCGAGTCACAGCACTCCTGCCATTTTGTGCCCATTGCTTTGCTGCTCTAGTTTGGGGCATGCTATTTTAAATTAATAAGATCAATAAATTAAATTAATTAAATGTCAATATTATGCTATCTAATAGAAACAGTGAAGCGTATTACTGTTTCTATAATTATAAGTTAGAGCTACCTAGTTACCTCAATTAAAAATTTGAATTCCCTACCACTACATACAAAAACAATGGCTGCAAGATTCGAACGAAATAACAATGTTACAGTTAGTATGTCCCTTTTACGCAATTTTTTGCATCACCAGGGGTCTTATTAGCCTCTTTCTTTTCCTTCTTTTGTTCCCTTCTTTCTTTCCTTCACCCTTCTTTTCCCCAAAATCCTATCATGCCTGGTCACGCCTGTCATATGGCACGTATCACACGAACCTTCTAATATTTAAGTTACTGCATGCCATCCTCTCTAAGTTTATAAAGGGACACTGCTTCTAAAGCTACTTGACATTTTATTTCAATTATTGAATGATTTTACCAGTTTTTATTTTCATTTGATTTGTATTTTAAACTTTTATTCTACTTTAGTGTTTTATTTTTACTTTAGTTTTTTACTTTTACTTTAGTATTTTTACACCTACAAAACCATAATTTATTTTATTAAAGCTTCAGTTTGTTTTAATTTTGCTGTTTGTTAAAACGAATTATGTAATATTTATTTTATTATAATTTTATAAAAGGAAAATAAAATTTGTTTCATCAATAACAACTTAAATCAATTTTATAAATTATATAACTTTTTTTACCTTTAGAAAGAGGTACTTCCTTCCTCGTCTGCAAGTAATACAGCAGTTGCTCAACTTCATGAATTTTAGAAGGTGGGATTAATGAACATTTATCAACAATTTCTGTGGCCAGAGTTGCCAAATCAGTAGATTCATTCAAGCTTTTCACTCTGATACTGTAAATAAAATAATATTAATCAAAAACAAGTAATGCAGTAAAAACAAAAGCGAAAAAGATTATAATCTGAATATTCCTAGACAAAATAACCCTCATATTATCAAAGTGAAGGAATCTACTTAAAATCCAATTGGATTTTAAGAAAAATAAATAATAATACACAGTTTAGCAAATAGTTGAACTGCTGGTCAAGTTAAAAATAAGAGTTTGTAGAACAGTAAAACTTTTCTATTTCTTTTTATTATTCTAGGCCTGTTTATCTCATTAATTAATGTTTTGTGAATTTTTGGCACAGCACAACTTGGGTTCTATTGCACTATAACTGCACTATAACTTGTGTGGGCACACTATACTCTGTTAAACAGACCTATTATTTTTAGAAAGGCAAAGAGTTTGTTATGAGTAGCATTTTCAATTAAGCTTATCATGATCAAAGAGGTTTTGTGATGAAATGCTATTTGTCACACTGTTGAGATAAAAAGAACATTTTAAGCATTTCTCATTAGTAAAACTTTCAATTATCAGTAAAAATAAAAAAAGAAAAGAATAATAATTGTATATTGCAATGTACTTAAAAGAAATGTCACTACACACTAGCAAAATAGCTGATGATAGAAGTACTGAAAAAGATACCTATAGAGCTTGAAATTCCCTCTTACTAAAACTTAAGAAATATGGAGTACAGCAAGATGCAGACCAAGTAAAAGATAAGCTCACCTAAATAATGAGTAATGTTTATATAAATATTTAAAATAAATTAAAATAATACAATAAAATAAAGTAACCAGTGATACCAACCCTCATTTCATTTACCTATTTTTTTTCAAGTTATTAATCTAATCTTTCTGTAAATTTAGACAGGCTTCCAAAAGGAAAATTTTCAGACATTCAGCCTGCAATTATGCCCTCTCAATTTAAATTTGTGCATCACATGACTAAGTGTAAAAATACCCTCATATTTAGTTTACTCAAGCCTTTTAAGGCCTTAAACACCCTTTGTCAAGTCACCCCCCCCCCACAGATGCCTAGTTTCCAAACACTACCTTATAAAACTAGTCTCTTTTATTAATACCTTGGTACCTATAACCAATCCCATCTCATTTTTCAGTACCTCTACAACAGATCTACATCTTTTCTAAAATGGGATATCCAAGCCTGTATGCAATGTTCAAGACACAGATAATAACTGCTTTCTATAATAGAATCATCACCTTATTTCCTCTGCTGGAAAAGTTCCACTATCTATATCACTGACAGAATCATGGGTTGTGTCTACACTGTTATAATACAATATACAAATTAATACAATCTGATATGCAGTATGAGAAAACTTTATACTAGATTGTATTAAGCCATTATCTACAAATTTGAGTTAAGTGATACTCAAGTGGGACGTTAATCAGTGATTACTACAACCAAATGCAAGGCCTTGCATTTTCCAATGCTAAACCTCAGCTTACATTTGCCCATCCAAATAATTTATCTAAGTCTTTTTGAAATAGCATACAGTCAGTCCTCATATAGCACGATAGTTGTGTTCCTAGAAACCCTCGTGCAATGCAAAATCGTGCAATATAAACAACAGGCCCTATGGGAAAAATAGGGTTAGGTGCCGACCACCCAAGATTGAACACACATTTGTAACCAAAACATTACCAAACACAATAAATAATCGTAATAAAATACTTCTTACGTATTTTATTATGACTATTACATAATAAAATATTACTAATGCTTTTGCTTCTATCGTAAGCAAACTTGTTTTTTGTTTGATTTTCTATCCAAACAGTTGACAGCCATTCCATCTCTTCCAATTCCTTGTGTCTTAATTTAATGGATTTTGATTACACTTTGAGTTGTTCCTGCTATGAAAGTTGTTTTTATTTTCTCTGCATTCTTTGTAATTTTCGGCATTGCCTCATTTAGGTCTATAGTACATGCAATATCACATGGTCTTTCATTTCGCTCAAAGCATTTCACAATTCATATTTTTTCTCTATCGACAGAGGCGGATTGGCCATAAGCCTTACCAGGGAAACCCCAGTGGGTCCTGGGCCAGAGGCCGGTGTGAATTTGGCCATAAACCATAGTATGAGGCCACTATAAATTTTCCCGGGGTAAGAATTTTTGACCCAGTCCACCTCTGTTCATCGATATTGCTTTTCTTTTTCTCTCTGAATCTGCAGTGTCTTCACCAGGACGCTTCCTTTTCACGCCTTTTAAGTATTTTACTCATTTTTAGGGAATAAAGTACAATTACAAAATGAGGAGGCACGCTTGATAAACATAAACAAAGCTGGGCGCATGTAGCAACTGAATAAACAACAGCATAAAGGCAGAGATACACTATTAACACCTTACATTTTACTAAAGCACATTTCTAGGGGTTACTACCATAAAACAAAAACAATTTCCATTTGCATTTCTGCTAGTGGAATCTGTTATAAACTGGTAGTAAACTCGATCTAATTGCATTTGCAATTATACCGATAGCTGGAATTGTTAGTTTTTACGTTATTATGGTGAAATGTGTTTCCCCTTCACTGATATAAAAAACAAATACATTTTCAAAATCTTCTCTTCATTCCTATCGTGTTGCATTCTGCATTCGACTGCCATTTCTTGTAAACACAAAGGGCAAATCGTACATAAGTGAATTTGGTTCGTGTTACATAAGATATCCCTCCCCTATTTATAAATCGTGTATGATCGAATTCATGTAGTGTAAACACGTCTTATACGAGGACTGACTGTACACTGATTACTGCCATTAACTACCCTGCATACTTTATTATCAGAAAAGTTAAACAATAACCTTAAAGTACCTACATAAATATCATTAATGAATGTTAGAGTAAGGGGCCAAAAACCAAATCCTGTGGTACACAATCATAACAGTCCATTTATAACTACTGTTTACTGCCACTTAAGCATTCCTTTATCCATAGTAGAAACTTGCCCCTAAACAAATTTATACAATTATTCATGTGCAAAATATGTAAAATACTTGACTGAAGTAAATGATGTCAAAGTTATTCCTTTATTCCAATTATTTACTGACAGTCTCACAGTAACTAATTAAATTAATCAGCCATGATCTGCTCTTAAAATCATGTCATGGTTCCCTTATATTTCTATACCTGTCCAAATGATCATGAATTACATCCTTAGCTAAGGACTTCATGATCTTCCCTGACACAGAAGTCAAACTGAAAGGTCTGTAGTTGCTTGTTTCACACTTTGAACCACTTCTATGAATAGGAGACATTTGCACATCTCCATTCTATGACTTTGCCTGAATTCAAGAATGACCTTATTGTAACATCTGAAGGTTTCCTTACATCTTCTGCTGCTTCCTTCAAAATAATTGGATAGATTCCATTAGCTCCTGGTGCCACTTACTAACCTAAAGTTATTAATTATAATATCGTAATTTCTATTCTTGTCTCAATTATCATGAAATCACAGTTCTCATAAAAATTATCATATCATAAAACTGAATTAGTGTGTGGATGGTTTTTATGATAAGGTTTCTTTTTGATTCAAAAAGATGCTTAGATTATTGTACTTGTTGTGGTTAACTATATTTCTAATGGCATTACAGTAATCAACTAAACTTTTTTGCATGAAGTTTCTTCCCTTTGTTACACATATACTCAATGAGGATTGTACAAAACGTTCTTCAAACAATACATTAAACTTTAAAATTGTCATGTTTTCCATCCTCAAGAAAACCACTAACAATGACCACACATCTGAATCTGTGTGAAAGTGAGCTTTAGCCTAATGTTTTTTCAAGTTGGGGAGAATGGTACTAAATCAGGTGCATAAAGCTGATGTTCAAGAAGTTCAAACCGATGATCATGAATTGTTCTAACTGCAATTGATGATCAGTGTGCCAGCATACTGTCCATGTAAAAAATGAGTCCTCCTGTGGGCTTTCCATGCCACTTAGCCTTGATATTGTTGTGCAACTTGGTAGTTTTGGTGGTTTAATGACACATCAGCATCCTAAGCTATATTGTACATAGTATGTGTTCACAAACCAATCTGCATGCTGTGCAGATTAAAAAAACCACAATAACTGATAGGGATAGGACTACATCCTCCACTCTAAACCAGCTTACTACAGCCCTGACTGAAAAAGCCTTTTTTTGAATTCCTGCAGTTGTCAATTCAAACCCTGAACTCTTCAAATGATCGACAACAGACAAAACTACCATACTATCATGGAAGACCAAGAGAATATAATGGATTTACATAAACAATATAATGTGGAATACAAATGCATTATGGAAAATGTTTAAGATATTTATCATAAAGCTGCTAACATTAATTCCAGTAGGAAAATACTGCAAAAGAGAGACAACAAAAAATGAATGCCAAATAGTTGAAGGTTTAAATGAGGAAAATAAAAAAAATGCATTAAATATCCAGGCTATTACAAGACACTGATTAAGGCAATTATAAACATATTTGTTAAAAAACTGCAAAAGGTGTAGGATAAGTGAAAACTGAATACAAGGAATCATTGGCACACAGAATTATGAATGGAAACAAGGACTTTTTTTCATGTAAAGTCCTTACCAAGTTGATAAACAGAGCAAATTAAATAGACCCCTACATTTCACAAAGCACAAGGTGAAATGTAATAAATCATGCACAACCTGTACACTGAGGTAAATACAGAAATAGCAAAGAGGAGTCAGTTTGCTCTAAAATAAGTCCTCCATGTCAATTTAGGTGGCAGAGTACATTACAGTCTGCCACTCATTTGGAGATAGATCCCAGTTCAATTCCTGTTGACAACCATAAGAATTTCTAAAATCCTCTTCAATTAAAGCTGCAGTTAGCTGATCCCAGGCACAAGTTGTAGGGCTTCTTCCCGTGAATTATTCTAGGTTTTTCAATCCACATAACAATGCAAACTGATCCACGAGCACACACTTCTACAGGCAATATGCACAAAGGAAAAGCTCCATTAAAAACAATTTAAATTCGTAAAATAACAGACAGACAGACCTAATTATGCTAAAAAATTAAGCATAAAAGTTCAGATCAGTTTTCTAATGGCTTCTTTTTTGTTTTTTTTTTTTCTCTTACTTTTTTTTTTTTCTCTTACTGAATGTAGATCTCAGTAAAGTTTTGAAACAATCTCCTGCAAGATCTTTTATAAACTAGGATGAGCTGGGTTTGCAAAGCAGAACCTTTGGTGAATCATGGGCTGACTGATGGACAGAATACAAAGGGCTGCCATACATGAGGATTCTTCAGAGTGAATTAACAGCAAATTGTCCCTCAAGGATCAGCACTAGACCCCACCCCCCTTATTTCTAATATCATTAATGACTTTGACATAGTAGTAAATGGAAAGATGTCAAAAACTGGGAAGTGATTAACAATCTGAACCAGCATGTTGCTTCTAAATGATTCAGACCAATTACAAATATGAAAAATTCAGGCTATCTGCAATTTGTGCAAGCTTGACTCAGGTGCAACAAGGGCTGAAAGGGGGTCAGTAAAATGAATGAGGGAAGTTATATTCTTTTTGAAAGGAGAGACAAGATCCGGGGAGCACACAAAATCTTAGTAAGTAAAAGAAGGCTAGAACTTATGCATGTCATAGACTGCTGGAAAATCTTCCCTGCTACAACTACCAAGAGCCAGAGAGTTCAGTAAAATTTAAAGCAAAACCAAATCATACCTTTTTGGTAATGGGAAAAGTACGAGTGATTAGAAATTTATTTCATTTTTTTTGGTAGTAAAAAGTCCTCCTTTCATCATTTAGCCATTCCAATACTAATGCACCAGCACAACACACTACTTCACCTTGGTACAAACTTAATAAAATAACAACTTGAACACATTTTCATAAATTGGTTTTCCACCCTTGATTGCATTACTACAGTAATTTCAGCCATAACAAGCAATATTTACATTGATAGGTCACAACATGAAACATCGTGTTCACAGCCACTCATTAGAAAAATTTCTAGAGCTAAATCAAAATTCATGCACATTATCTGCATTTGATTTTGATCATGGAGAGACTATTCTGTCACTGAAGATCAATTGCTAAGTACTCTGTGCTAACTCAGAAACAAATGCCGCTATCCATGTTTCTGCCTATGTTGCTAATATCTTTTTAAATTGAATAGCATCACCTGAATAGGTGAATTCATTAAACAGTGGACCCTTGTTAGTACGTTCACACTTAGCACATTTTCCCACATAGTACAATGATTTTTGGAAGTCCCAGTCCCATTAATTATGTGTACAGAGATCCTATTTATCATTATGATTCCCTTAAATTTCCTCCAGGTATGGGATTTTGTTTCAATAAGCAGCCATACCAGGCAATCACAGCAGCAACCTTCACCAGCAATAAGTTTGGCATGCTAAGATATCTTTTTCGAATGAATGCAATGAATGAAGAGATCATCGCCAGCAATCCCATCCATTTGTTCTAGGCCAGTTTCTAGAATTACTCCTTATGGTTCTGTGTGATCTGTGACAAATGCATGGAGAAGTTGTTGCTATTTGGCTGCAGTTTTCATAATGGAGAAGAGGCAAGTAAGGCAAATTACAAATGCCAAAAAAACTGAAGAAGTGGACAGGTGGACTATAATCCTCACATGAAGCATGCGGATACTGCACAAGGCCGAACATTTCTTCATCAACACCCAATATGATATTATCCTAATGGGAAAAAAACTGAAACCGCATTCAAAGACAAAGTAAGTGGCAAGACAACTAACTGCCAGTAAGTGTTACTGAAGTAGTTCAAGCAGATATGTGCATCACACGTACCAATGGATGGAAGATTGTAGTTCAGTCAGGGGAAGCCGATTTAGCTTGATTTAGATGATTTTAAAGTGTCAAATGACTCGACAAAGATTTGAAAAGAAGCACAATCTTTTGTACCACTTGCGTACGTTGAAGGTGGTAGCATGAGTGTAGACAGTATATACAGAGATAAACAATCTGCCGGCCATCCTTGAAAAATATTTCCCTGAAAATGTGTTCAATGCAGATGAGAAAGGCTTGTATTTCCACCTTTTACCCAATAAAACACTGCAGTTCAAAGGCAAAAAGTTCTGCAAGGGTAAATGAGCAAGATGAGACTTATAGTCCTGTTATGCTGCAATGAAAGTGGTACGGAGAAATATGAGCCACTGGTGACAGGAAAAGCAAAACATCCACAATTTTTTTAAGAATGTGCATACCTTTCCTTGCACTTATCACTAAAACACTAGGCATAGATGAGATCATCCATTTTTGAATTTTTTTTTAAGCATTAGATGCCAAAATGGAGTCAGAGATCAAAAACGTTTACTCCACAGATCAGTGTGTGTGGGTCCATCCTTCCAATATCTCGTATCCGCAGAGTGTAAAAGTGGCATTCCAACTGGACCTACTGTATAAGCCACCTTCAACCACTTGATCAAAGTGTTTCAATAATTTGGCGTGTTATGCAAAATTAGACTTATACAAAAAGAAGCTGGCTGTTGTACATACCATGCAGAAGAAAATTTTTACATCAGATGCACTTTTTAAAATCTGTGCAGGATTCTATAGATGCAAACACCATAACTGTTTCAACAAAGTGGGCTTTTGCCATATGCTTCCTGATGACTCCCCAGTAGCCAATACAGACAACCATATGATAAAATCGGATGAATGGCAGTAAATTGTTGGGAACAACATTAGTTTCGATGGCTATGCCAAGAGTGGCATCATCATTCTCTCCCAGCCTTCACTGCTAGAAGAAATTGGGCAGTACCAAGCAGAAAGAGGCACTGATGATGATGGAAGAGAACAACAGCTCAACACCAGTTCTTACAGCTGTCAAAAGCCATAGAAGTCATGGACACTGCACAGCATTATATTTGCAGTTTTGATATTGATGAAGATGTCAATCAGTTGTCAAAAATGACCAGGTTTATTTACAAATTAGGCCAGCACAATAAGAACAAAGCACTCTAGATGTGTTTTTACAAATGTTTGTTAAATAAATATCCATTTTTTCAGCTCTCATGAGAATTTTCATTAGTATGTTTTCCTGCTTACGTTTTTTCCTAGTCCCCTGAAAAATGTACTAACAACATTCCTAAAGAGGTTCCAACATGTTTTTAAAAATCTGAGACACCACCAGGACAGCTGTTTCGAAGCTTACTAGCTTCTCATCAGCTGGCAAGTAAGCTTCCAATGAACTTAAAAAGCTGTCCTGACAGTGTCTCAAATTTTTAAATGTATAACAGATTCACCTGATAACAGAAAGTCTCTCCATGACTGAAAGTGACATAAGCAAATTGAACAAATTTTGATTTTATTTAAACTAACACGGCAAAATACCCTTGCAATCCAATGGTATTTCCAAAACTTTTCCTTCAATTTCTGAGTTTGAGAATCATTTATAACCTTTATTCAAAATAAAATTATGTTTGGAATCATGATGCACATTTTTTTTTAAAACTATCTAAATGAGAGCACTGATATTATAATATTATACATAATTAAACTATAAACAGATGACTATTTATATATATAATAATAATAATAATCATTTGAACAATTCACTTTTAATAAATTTTTCTACATTGTAAAATATGGGTATGCCACACTTTCCCATCCTACTGTATATGACAATAAATTCATTATATTTAGAAATGATGTTCAGAGAATAAAATATACTAGTCCCTAACTACAAATGTATACAGGAACTCCCTGACTTACGTAAGGGTTACGTTCCATGGAACGCTACGTAAGCATGGAATTTTCCCCATGCTTGTGCAGCACTTGCGCTCGCTGAATTGATTGAATCAAAAAAGACATGTTCAACGAACATGTAAGTAGAATTAATTATTCTGTTTATTCAAATTTTTATTTCATGCATAGGAAAAATTACAAAAGCATGCAATTTAAAAAAAATTTCAAAATTATAAAATTACAAAAAAAGAGGAGACAGGTATAAAGTCAATAAGTTTTACCTCTCAAGCATCTTTGCCAGAAATGACGCCTTCAGCTGATAAGTACACCACTGAGAGGTTGAGGGCTGTGGAGAATTAGAAGGGGGTCGGCCACTCAACCTTACAAAAGAACATATTAATGGATGACTGGACGGTTGATTTTTTCTTTTCATCATAGATTTCTTTGTAGCAAGCAAGCATATCATTCACCCCTCTGTTAACTTTTAAGAATCATTCGCTATCAGGATCCATCTTCTCAAACCTCGCCATTGCCGATGCAATTTCATAAAATGCCATATGCCATCTCTCTGGCGATGAAGCATCTCAGCTGCTCATTTGGTTCATCTTGAGCTTCGTCAGCATTTTCTTCTTTCACTATTGCTGCCTGCAAGTCAATATGTTCTTTGTTAGATAATTCCTTCTCTTCTGCCTCTGTTAACTCCTCCACGTCTTTGGCATCACCCTCCAACTGAAGTAGCTCTGCAACCTTTAAAATCTTATCTATAACCTCTTCATATGATTAGGCTTTTTCAAATTTTTTTGTAGCCTTTTACGTGCCATGGGCATATTTTCTTCCATGCGCCATTTAAACAACTTTTAGTAATTTCCGTCCAGGCCTTATTAATATTTAAGATGGCGTGGTAAATATTGTAAGATTTCCAAAAGTCTCTCAACATAAAATTTTTCTCATCTACTGCAGACTGCCTGAGCAAATGTTGTGCATAAATAGTATGCTTTTAAATTCGAAATGACACCCTGATCCATAGGTTGGACGAGTGAAGTAGTGTTTGCCAGTAGAAATATGACTCTCGCGTTCAAATTGAAATCATCTAGACGCGTAGGATGTCCAGGAACATTACTTAATAGAAGCAAAATTGTGAAAGGAATGTCGTTGTCTTTACAATGTTTTTCGACCTTGGGAATGAAGCAGCATTTAAACCACTCCTCAAAGAGAGATATTATTATCCATGCTCTCTGGTTCGATCCGAAATGCACGGGTAGGATGGCTTTTTTGATGCCCTTAAATGCACAAGGATTTCCAGAATGGTACACAAGCAGTGGTTTTAATCTGTTATCTCCCGCTGCATTAGTCCCAAACAAGAGCTTGGCCCTATCTTTTGACACCTTGAAACCTGGTATTGTATTTTCCTCTTTAGCAATGTATGTTCGATCCAGCATTTTTTTCCAATACAGAGCAGTCTCGTCAATGTTAAAAATTTGCTGCATTGAATAGCCACCTATATCAATAATTTTTTCCACCACCACAAAATTTCTCTGCAGCTGGAGAATCGGCACGAGCAACTTCACCGTATACTTGAATATTGTGGAAACCAATGCAATGCTTGAACCTATTAAACCACTCGTTGCTTGCCACGAACTTGGGTTGGGTTCGCCGTACATAAATACTTGTTGTTTTTGCTTGAATGGTCATTATACTCAGGGGCACTTGCTTCTGAATCTGATTTTTCATCCATATTATTAACAGCTGTTCCATCTTCAATATAGCACCTGAATGCTGTTTTGTGATCACTGTTGATCTTAAGTGCATTGATCCTTTGACATGTTCTTTTATACGTGCACTGTCCTATAAAATAATATTCACTGTTGAAGCAGCAAAACCTAATTCCCTTGCAATAGATGGCAAACTTTGTCCTGCTTTGTACTACTTAATCATTTTTATCTTCATTTCTAAATGAATTTTGTTTCGTTTCCTGACACTACCACGACTTGCACTTTTCGTTGACCTTTTTCCCTTCAAAATTGCAATAAGTAAATAGGAATGAAGAGAAGTTTCTGAAAATTTGTTTTTTATATGATTCAAGATTTCAGCGAAGGGAAACACATTTCACCATAATAGTGTAAAAACCCACACATTTGCAGTTATCGGTATTATTGCAAGTGCAATAAGATCAAGTTTACTACCATTTATAATTAGATGCACTAATAGAAAAGCCCATTAAATCGGTAAGTGCGAATTGTTTTTATTGTTTTTTGGTCGTGACCTCCAGAAACATGCTTTAGAAAATAACACATTCAAAATGGATTCTTATAACAGGAACATATGATAATGATGAAAGGGTAGTGCAATTTCCATTATAAATACAGTCGAATCTCGTTAATACAAAGTTCAACGGACCTAAATTTTCATGTTTTGTAATAGTGAGGTTTATAATAACGAGGTCTCCCAAAAGTGTCAACATTTTATAGTTTGTTTTTTTTTTGGTACATACTGTAATCTAAGAATAATAATAAATAATATCAAAAATAAATTAATTTAAATTAATAAAATGAAATGAAAACAAAAGCCTTGTCTAACAATAGGAATAACTTTTTTTTAAGATTTAATTTTATTTGTAAGATAAACATATAATAAAGTTTAATTGATAAATTAAACACACAGTACGACATTACCAACATTAAATACAGTAATAATAAAGTACAGCAGACTCAATTTACTGGGACTGAGTTAACTGGGAAGCGGATTAACTGGAACACTTCAAGACACCAAATTAAAAAAAAAAAAAAAAAACCAGAAATCATAAAATTCAAGTAATAAGATATTTTGCAAGTCGTAAATTAGTTATAAACAGATATTTTGCAAGTCGTAAATTAGTTATAAACAGATATTTTGCAAGTCGTAAATTAGCAACAAGAACTGGCGTTATAAGTCATCATTGAGAGATTAGTGTACCTATTATCTTGCAACCACCGCTGTCTTCACACCTACCGCTAAAAACAACAGAGACCAAATGTTTAGTTTGTTTTAGTGCATCGCATCGATTGTTGGTTTCCACACACCGCAAAAGGACAAATTGTTTCGTTATTTATGTCAGGGATGTCAAAATTTTTTTTTTATAGTAACTATTTTTTTTTGTTTAGAAATCACGAAAATGATGGGTAAATGCAAGGGTTGTGCTTTCAAATTAAACAAAAACTTGAAATTATTCAAAAGTTTGAAAACGCGACAAACCATACGCGACAAAGGGAAGTTATTCGATTTAAAATTGACATCGTAAAAAATAAAGGGAAACATCGCATTGCACACGCAAGTAGATATGTGAAGTTTTTTCGTTTTTTTTTTCTGTGTCAACCGCGGGTAACTGAATCAGCAGATACGGGGGCACAATTGTATACAATATTTTAGTATCACAGTAAAAAGAATTACAATCTTAATATAAAAGGAGACATACAAACCATTAGCTTTTTAATAATGGAAATTACATTAATCTAATTTAAAGAAAGAATCCAATGTTATTTGCACAGTTTTTGTCCTATATGCATTTTTAACTACATGCACAGACATTGTCAAATGCAATAGTTGTTTCTTTATCAACGTTACTGCAGGCCAACACATTCTCTATTATGTTCAATGGATTTCGGGCATCTTTTTTAGATGGCAGTGTGTGTGTGCTGCTTCACTTTCGCTGTTGCTGGTAACAAAAACATCATCGTTTTGTTTGGTACTCAGCAGCTCTTCTTTCTGGTGTTGCCATTGCAGTGGTAACAACTTCATCCACCTTCCCCAACTCTTCAAATTTGCCAACAAAATCCATATGCTCCTTCAAATTCCTCTATTCCTCAATGTTGCTATCACATTCGTCTGCTGGACCATGTTTTTCAAAGATATTCTCTCGAAAGCTACTCTTTCTGAAGCAGTTCATTATTGCACTTGATGCAATACTGTCCCAAGCATAACAAGATTATGGATAGCATCCAAGACATTCCAATTTGGCTGCAAATTGTTCCCTACTCCTATGTTGCGGATCAAGTACCTTATCAGGCAGGCTCTGTATGCTCTCTTGAGGTTATAAATAATGCCTTGATCCAGTGGTTGCATTAAACTGGTGGTACTGGGGGGTAAAAACAACAGCCATATGTCAACTTAAGTGTCTTGGCAGAATGTGCTGTACAACGATCTAAAATCATCAAAATGTTACTTTTTTTCTGAAGCCATTCTTCTGTCCACTTTTGATAACCAAGACTGAAAAATTTTGACCATAAGCCAAGCACTTCTATTGGCCTCAGTCACAGGGAAGTTGGTTAACTGCTTTAAAACATCTTGGCTTGGAAAACTTACCAATCACAAGTGGACGTAGTTTTGTACTGCCATCTGAATTGCAGCATAACAGACAGAGAGTCTTTGTTTACTAAATTTTTCACCATGAAAAGACTCTCTTTGTACAGCAAATGTTTTGTTTGGCAGCAAATTATAAAATAAACCTGTCTCGTCAAGATTAAAAATATCCTCTGTTTCATATTTTTCAAGAATGGACCATACAGAACACAACCAGTCTGTAGCCTTTTCTTTGTTGACTAATCCAAACTCACTGCAAACATTTCGTGAAACCAAGTTATTCCTGTCTTTAAATCACTGGAGCCAGCCACTGCTGCATTTGAAGTCACTAATTCCATGTTGCTGAGCTAGATAATTTGCTTTTCTTGCAAAATCAGACCTGATATTGGCAAATTAGATGTATGCATTTGTTGGTACACTCAAAATTTTGTTTCAAGCTCCTCACATTTTGCACTATGAATTCATTTCCAATTTTATTCACCACTCCATTGTCACGTACTTCAAGTCTTTTTCGGTTTTTCAGTATTGTAGATTAAGTAAGTAAAGGGATGTTGTATTCCTTTGCAATGTCCATTTTACTTCTTTCCATCCTATCAGCATCTTGTATAATTTTTAGTTTAATTTTCAGGCTTAATTCCCATCCATTTACGTTTTGTCACCATAACACTGCTAGATAAGATTTAACATAAATTTTAAATTAATTTTAAGACAAGTTCCAAAAAAGACATCTCAGATAAAATGGCACAAAAAATAGATTGCTGTACTGTATACGGTAGCAAAAGACTCTGAACTGGGGTAACAATTGCAGCTGACCTTATTCCCATGGAGAGCAAGGGAGTGCATGTAAACAACTTAAAAAAAAAAAAAAACTTATTCTTTTGTTAATTTAACAACATTCTTCAGAAAGATGTTTTTCAGAGTGCACTGAACATTGTTGCTACTATGAACTGCTTTTGTTTACACAAAACTAATTTCTAATAAGTCAGTGCAATCCTTTGGGAAGTAGGGAGCCGGATGACTAGAGGCAATAATAAGGGCAATAATTAGACAGCTCTGCCAAGATTTGTATTAAACATACAAAGTGACAATATTTATTTCTCACGGGGTGAAAAAGAACTCTGTAATACATATTAACCGAATTTTGTAATAAATGAATATATTTATACAGAAAAGCCTATCCTTTCGCAGGGGAATGGTATGTGCTTTATATAAACAAGTACTTTGCATAAAACAAGTTTGTATTAATGAGATTTTACTGTATGACCTTTTAGAGAGATAAATAGCTTATTATAGCAAAATTTTCAACTTCCAAGGACTTGGAACGAATTGCAAAAAAAAAAAAAAATTGTTATTGGATTCACGTTACAATATTTTCCCGATACCTCCATTTATTCCTACGGGATGCAGAATACATTTCCATGATTTTTTTAAGTTTGCACCAGCCGGCATAAACTTATGTAAAGTCAAATTTCCGTAAGTCAAGTATTATGTAAGTCGGGGAGTTCCTGTACTCAGAAATTGATTACATCATTTAAATGTAATTTTTAAGTTTCTAATACATCTAATCATAATTTAACACATTCAACATATACTTGAATTTGATTGGTAGCCAAAAAATAAAAAAAAATTCTTAACATTACAAAGAATTTCTTCTTTTCTTGCACAATAAATATTCTTATTGGCTTACATTTTCTGACACTCCTTTGTCTCTTCTAGCATCGTATCTCCCAATTCGCCAACCAGTGTTGCTTCCAATTCATAATTCACTATCAGAGCTTTTTCTGTAGGATGTACATCAATAGATCCTGGACGAACTCTTCTGTAAAAGCAAAGGAGTGATGTTCAGAGGATAAGATGTACTAGATATACTAGTGTTTAGGAGTGATGTTCAGAAGATAAGATATACTAGTCCCTGAAAAAAAAATATACTACTCCCTTATAAGAAATATACTAATATTTAGGAGTGATATTCAGAGGATAATATATACCAGTCCCGAACTACAAATTATCCTTCTTTAGCTAGTGAGTTGTTGAATACTGGAATAAGTTGCCCTTCACGGGCAGTCGAGACAGCTTGGGTGGATTCAAAGGTCAGCTGTATAGATACCTACGTGAGAAGGGAGTCAAATAAGTATTTTATTTTTTAGTTGGTGAAGCAAAAGCTCAAGCTTCCTTGCACCATATAGATAATACTAATTGAATTCATGACAATTCAAAGGCCATGTTTTATTTATCCAATTTCATTCTATCTATAACCACGAGAGTAGACATGACAGTTTCTATGGACAGCCACCATTAACTTGAGTCATCTGTATAGACAACACTATATCCTACACAACAGATTTTCCAGAATTTTATTTTTTATATATATATAATTATCATGGAAACTAATATTTAAATAGGATATGCAATGCATTTAAAAAAACACTTAGCTGACATTAAAACATTTGGCACCTCCCAATCTCTATTAAAATAAAAAGAAAATCAACATATAATCGATTTTCTTTTTATTTTAATATTAACATATAATTATATCAACATGTAATTATTCTATTATCTCTAATAAATTTCACTCTCTCAGCTGCATTTAAAATTTTCTTTCTGTATTTAGCACTTTAGCCAAAGTTACTGCTGGCCTTCTTTTGCATTAACCACAGCAACAAATATAGTTGTAAAGTTTGACACACATCAGCAACACTTAAACCATATTGTGGCATTGTGTATTATGTCTATACCAGTGTGGATTCAGGAGCTGATCTGTTCGTTATGTGAGCTGAAAAACCTGGCATAACTCACAAGAAAACCTTACTCCTTCCATTGAAGACTAACTACTTTGATTGAGGAGGACTTCAGAAATTGTTCCAGATGTTGATGGGAATCAAACTCAAACCTCTCCAAATGAGTCACAAATGGCAAATTCCCTTTGCTTCTCGTGAAAGTACAATCTATTTTATTTTATTAATTTGTGTATGACAATTAAACACTTTCATCTGTATTATTAGAAATTCTTTTTTGTCAGTCAACTTATTTTTTTATCACACATATACACATGTACATGCATATGTAGCTTTAACCATATGCATGTACATATCTTGGACAAAACAAACCCTTAAACAGCGGTTAAACCATTAGCTATAAAAACAAAACTTGCATATGTCTGTTCAAACCAGCTGCTGTTGTTTTTTTTTGTTTTGCAAAAGCAAATGTATACTACCATTTCAATAGCACTGCATGTCAATCTAACATATCATGCAAACTTATTTGCAGCAATTTTCTAACAGTTACTGCCTCTGCACAAATTACAAATCTTCCTACCATGGAATACTGTTACCACATCTGGGGTAGTTTCCTGAAATCCTCAATGCAATTTCTAGATTCTATCCAAAAGAAGGCAAGCAGTTTGATAATTAGTGAAGGAAGCTATTTTTTCTGCATCAGCCAAAAAAAAAAAAAAAAAAATGTCCATACAATATCTCTCATATTATTATACCCTTGCGACTGCAGAAAGTACTGATTCTATTGCCACTTCAATTTTGTCAGCCTGTAAACCTTCACCCTGAAAGGCAATTTATTCCTATAGTCAACAATATGCAGAACAAATGCAAACATCCTTAGGTCTAGCTCATTAATTTGCCACAATTATCTACTGCATATCTAATGTTTTTTGTAAAAAAAAAATTATCTATCTGAAATAAACCCAGCCTAGACATATACAATAACTAAATTTCTATCAAATTAAATTCCCCAGATTCCAGGCAGGTGTTATTTGTGTGATCATATGTATATATAACTTAACCAGCATTCATTATATCAATTAACAATTTGTTTATACAGAACTGCACACAAAATATACATAAACATATACATTTCTCAGTAGAATTGCATACAATTAGTCCAGGAAATTTTATATGGCAACTAAAGGAATCATCGTGTCATTTTCAGATTTAATCCTAACCAAGCTCTCTATCAGCTGAATTTCATATTTATCTGGATCAAAAAGAATTCTTTCATTCAGTCAACACAGCTGTAAGTATAACATTCATTCAGTCCATCACTTAACATACAGACAAGACAGAAAGGGTAGGTTATGTTCTTGGTTAAGAAGCATTCAGAACCTAAGGCAATGCACCCAGTTGACTTAAGTGGCCAATTTCATGTTGAGTCAGTTTGGTTTGACATAAGCACTGGGAAAACAAAAGTTAGAGTTGGAGTATGTTATAGGCCAAATGATTGTGATGAGTATAATGGACAACTATACAAGCTACAGTCAATATTCTGAACCAGCTAAGGTAAAGAAAGCCAATGCAAGAACCACAGCAACCTACAGAAAACTCATCGGACAAAGTGGTTTGTCGCTACCGCACTTCAGTGCTGCTCGCCCCGTAAACAGACTGTGTGTTATTGGTCTGAAGCAGCAGAAGTTGAGAACAATATATTGATTGACATATAGGCATGCATGAAATGTAATGATTAGTGTGTGGGCATGACAGGCATGATACTGTGTAGTCATTGGTTGGCATTATGATGTGTATTTATGAGTAAAGAATGGTGCATAATTAGTTTTGTAATGAACAGTAAATAGGTAATAATAGTAGCAATGAATCTTATAAAGATGGAAGAAATCTGTAAGGAAAATGAAATGTTGCTTGATTTTTTGATGAAAACTAAATTAATAAGACCAAAATTGCACTGCTTTAAGTGCAATGATAATTTTAAACTAATTGAATTACAAACTGAGTCATGTGGAAAGTTCTGGCATTGTGAAAAATGTTCTGTGCGAGTTTCTTTATTAAAAGATGGTTTTACAGAAAGTATGAAACTTCATTAAAAAACAATGTATATTATATACTTTTGGTCGATGTCTACACCAGTAACTATGACAGCATTCCATTGGGAAATTTCAAAAGTAACAGCAATTGAGTTTTATAAGAAACTAAGAGATATTTGTGAATTGCAGTTTTTTAAAAAAAAAAACCTGGGCAGATTGGGGAAAACTGTATTGGTAAAACCAAAATATCATAAAGGACAAAATTTAAATATAATAAAAATTAAATCTAAGAAGAAATGGGTGTTTGGCGTATTTGAAAGGGAATCAAAATTTACATACATGAAATTCATAAAAAAATCGGAACGCAAAAACTCTTTTACGGATTATTCAAATAGTGAAAAAAAAAAAACTACCATCATAACAGACGAATGGCATAGTTATAGGTATATTATGAATTTAGAAAAAAAGAATTACAAGCATTTAATGGTAAAACATAAAGAACATTTCGTGGATCCACGTACAGGAACATATACGAATAACATCAATTCCCAGTGGAAGAGACTAAAAAGTGTGACTAAATGATTAAATGGCAGCTGTAAACATATGTTGATGGGTCACATAAATGAATGTGACGTCAAATTTATTGGAAAAATCATGAAGATTCTTTTCAGAATATTATTAATCAAATTGCAAATAACTATTGAGGTGCAAATATATGATTTGTATTCATGAAATTGGGGGGTTTTTTTCCCGAAAAGCACTGTTCTGTTCATTTTTATGTTCTTTATTATGTTTTTCTAATTATTAAAAGCAGATTTTTGGAGTTCATGAGTGTTTTCACCATTAAAAACTATATTACTGATTTCTTTGTACATTTTTAAGTTAAGTTTTCTTACCTAACCTTAAAGGTTTATTTATTTTTTGTTATATTTCATAACCTGACAAATGCTAGGTTAGAAAATAATAGGAAAAGCTTTCCTTACCTAACTTTAAAGGTTAAGTAAGTTAGGAAATAATAGGAAAAGAAAGATCACTTAACACTATAATGTTATCTGTTGTGTTCACGCACCAATCAGTACATCGTCTGTCATGCCTACTTGTCAATCAATATATCATTCTCGACTTCTACTCCAGACTGATAACATACACTGTTTGTTTACTGAGCGAGCAGTATGGCAAACCAGTTTGTCAGGTAAGTTTCCTGCAGTTTGCTGTGGTTCTCATGTTAGCTTTCTTTACCTTCGCCCCTGAACCTTCAAGATATTGACTGTAACTTGCGGATTGATTACTTACACAGTAGTATAGTTTTTGGATGTACTGGATGATTATGTTCTGCACTGGAACGTTAGAGAGGCAATAAGAGAAAACAATACTCTTGATTTGATCTCTTGATTTCATTTGATTATCTGGAGCATTAAGAATCTCAACATAAAGAAACCACTAGCTGGCAGTAATCATCTATCAATCCAGGATTTACTTAAAGATATAACTACTGCCAAAGTAAATGGAAAGTAAATGCTTTCACAAAGGTGATGTGATTACAATCTTAGATATTTTTTTAAAATTATATTCAGTGGGATCAGCTGTTGATATTAACAAGTGCAAATTCTAAATGGAAAACATTTAGGGAAGTAACTGCAAAAGCTACTAAGCTTTTTATAACAACTAAGATGGATAGGGGAACCTGTAGCCTTCAGGTTGTATACAGCCTTTTGTGATATTCAGTGTGGCTTTTTTCATACTAGCCTAAACATATTCAAACTGTGATATAATTTTAATAACGTTAATAAAGGCTAACAACTGAGTATTATTCCTAAACATATTCAAACTGTGATATAATTTTAATAACAGTTAATAAAGGCTAACAACTGAGTACTATGATTCTGTCTTTCTGAGGTTTTGTGTAACACTTATTTTTTTACCATCATTTCACTGAAATAATAGTAAAGAAATATATAAATAATATATTCCTTTATCAGCATTTGCTGACCCAGTCAAAAGTTCAAACTCATTTGATTTATTTACAATATCCCTAACATTATTATAAAAACAAATTAAATTGTATTCTATTGTTTTTTTATAAACCTGATATAGGTTTATAAAAAACATTAAGAACCTTATAACTTCTTAAACACATTTTCCATATAGTTAGTTAATGCCAGTGGTTTCTCCACATATTTCAATGTATATTTCTGTTCATAAGATAATTAAAGGTCACACATAAGCTCTCATAGAAGGCGCAAATGTAATTTTGGCACATGCCACTAATCTGGGTCATTTCTACAATTGCCAAAACTATCAAATTAGCAGTTTTACAGAACCATTAAGGCCTCTTGATGACATCAGTCCTATAAAAAACCAGCTATATACTCTGCTTCTATTCCATCTGTCCTTATCAGAGAATATATTCCCTTTTCCATTCCATCCACAACTGAATTCTCCAGTAAAACTACCTTCTGTGGAACAAGATGTGATCTAGAAGGCTGACTCATAAGCACATCACCTGGCATAGAATTAGACCCATGAATCACTGTCCCTTCCGTACGATTCTGCTCCAGACATTGAACTTGCTTCCACAGTGACTCAATCTCAACTAATAGCACAAAGTTTTAATGATCAAAAACTGATTTTTAAAAGTTAACAATTCTCATGACAAACTAATAGCATTCTAATAACAAAAACTTATTAAAATTTTTTTCCTTTTTTTTTTTTAAAGCATCAAGATTTAAAGTAAAATATGGTCCAACAGAAGTAGGATGTAAAAATTTCATACAGTGTGGCAAAAAAAAAGTTCCAAGACTGGTGCTGTTGTGGTCATGTTCAATGAGCTTGAAATTAAATGTAAGTGATATATTGTAGTTCAAACAGCCTCCAACAGATGGTGGTACTGAGATTGTCCAGTAGGATGACAGTTGCAAGTAACAACCAGTTTCATGAGTAGTGTGACCATCCCATGTCACAATTTTGCAATGGAGCAAGAAACAAAAAAAAAAAATTTGCTTTAAACTAGGAAAATTTGCAAAACAGAAACAAATGAAATGCGAAAAACTGAAATGTTCAGCCGTACCAGTGTGTTTGAATGGTATAAGCAATTCAAAGACGGATGTGAGGATGTTTGCTATGATCCAAGAAGTGGGCATCCACCAACTCTTGAAGTGAGGGGAGAATTGCAAAAGTTCAGGAAACTGTGGCAAGAGATCACTGTTTGACCTCAGAATGATGGCTGATGAGTTGGATATAAATAAGGAGACGATTCATCAAATTCTGCATGAAAATTTAGAGGAAAGGAAGGTCTATGCAACATTTGTACTACACAGTCTCAAGGATGAGCAGAAGCAACAAAGAGTGTCATCATGTGAAGACTTCATCCAGACTTGCAAAGACAATCCTAATCTCCTGGACTGTATTGTCACTGGAGATGAGGTGTTGGGTGTTTCAGCACATCCCAGAGACAAGGCTGATGTCCATGCAGTGAACGTCAAAATCATCACCAAGGCCCAAAAACGTATTATTTACAGAAGTCCAGGATCAAGACTAGTGCCGATCGTGTTTTTCAACCAACAGGGTGTGATTCACAAGGAACCTGTACCTGAAGGGGAGAGATTTGATAAGAGATTCAAATAGCTGTGTTCTACATACATGTGCTTCTAAGTCCACTGAAGCACATTTTCCAGATGAGCCACAATTTTGAGAGAAAGACAGCTGGTTCTCGTTACATGAAAATGCACTCACACATTCTACACTTGCTGTGAAGACATTTCTGATGAAACGTGGCACTGTACAGTTTACCCCCCCCCCCCCCCACCCTTCTCGCCCAATCTAAAACTGGCTGACTTCTTCCTCTGGCTCAAGGTAAAAACTGCAATCAAAGGAGAGGGATTTCAGGTTGTTGAGGACATAAATTTAAAAAAAAAAAAAACCACAAAACTGAACATCTCTTTTGATGCCTTCATTGACTCTTTTCTGAATGGTGTAATAAGTGAATTCAATCATGTGTGATTACTTTTAACAAAAATAAAACCATATTTGAGCTCCTTCATGATTTACTTTTTATTGCGCCAGCCTGGAAACTTTATTGCCACACCTTGTATATGATAACACTGCTATATTATTCAGTACTCTAAAAAATTAGCATAAAAATAGTCAAATAACATCTCAGAAATTTAAAAAAAAAAAAAAAAAGAAAAGAAAAGAATATATCAAAGAATAATCATTGCTAATGGAACAATTACATACCTCTGTACATATTTTACTTCATCAGCCTGCATTCTAGAAGAACTCAACCAGGCAGATACACAAGCACTGCAAGTTTCAACAACTTACTTATCACATATCCTGGATGCAGACATTTTAGCTTCTGAAAAAAAGTGCAATTTAATTTTTTTTTAATTAAAATTTGAGTAATTTCTTTACTTTTTTTTTTGTCCATTCTCAAACTGGGAAAAAAGTAATATTTTATACAATTCTTGGTTTGGAGAATAAAATCATAATCCCCATTAAACAAAATAATAAACTATGAAAACTACTATAAAATAAAAATTTATACTAAAAGAGAAATATTAATGATAAATAATCATGATTTTAAACTTTATATGAATATGAATACAAAAATGAGTATGTGAAAACAATAAGCAGTATTTCACGTATCAACACACTGCTATACACCGATGAGCCAAAACATTATGACCACCTACCTAATACACTGGTGTGCAAAACTTAAGGACCAACACTATTTCTAAGTTACAACCACAAAATCTTTACTTAAGGTACTCTTTACTGATGAGAGTAGATTCAGCCTCAGCATCAATTCTGGAAGTCAGCTAATCTGGCAAGAGGTTGGCACATGGTGTCACCCCACAAACATCACTGAAAGGGATCGATATTACAGTCAAGGTGTTCTCGTCTGGGGGAGGCATTATCTTGGATGGGCGTACACAACTCCAGATACTGGAAGACGGTACTCTAACCAGTGCATGCTACTGTACTGAGGTAATCCTTCCCCATGTGCATCTGTTCAGAGGTGCCATTGGCCCCGAGTTTGTGTTTATGGATGATAACGCTACACCCCATCATGCTGCAGCTGTTGATATGCTTTTGGAAAGTGAGAACATTGTTCATATGGATTGGCCTGCCCATTCTGCCAATCTAAATCCCATCGAACACATATGGGACGCTCTGGGGAGATGCCTAACAGCACGTCCACACCCAAAATATCATAGAGGACAAAATTTAAATGCTAAGAAGAAATGGGTGTTTGGCGTATTTGAAAGGGAATCAAAATTTACATACATGAAATTCATAAAAAAATCGGAACGCAAAAACTCTTTTACGGATTATTCAAATAGTGAAAAAAAAAAAAAAAAAAAAAAAAACACTACCATCACATAACAGACGAATGGCATAGTTATAGGTATATTATGAATTTAGAAAAAAAGAATTACACCAGAAAATGTTCACCAGCTGAAGATGGCGCAGACAGAGGAATGGACGATGTTACCGCAAGAACTTATCAACAACATTGTTCTAAGTATGGACAGGCAGTGCAAAGCCTGCATCGACATTATGGGTGGCCATATCTTCTACTGAGGACCACCTCCTCCCTTTGTTCCATCATTGGCAGTGATGCATCTGTATCGTGGTAGCCAGTGCTATGTCGCCATTTTTGAATAAAGTCCCTCTGTACTGTTTTGTTTCCATTGTTGTGTCAGTGTTTGCCTTCATTTCTGTACCTCAAGAAGTTCCTTTGGTATGCTTTTCTCATATCCAGGCCCCTAATATGAGAAGCTACAGGAGCTTCTCATGAAAACCTGACTGGTGCTTAAATGTTGCACACCAGTGTATGACGCTGGTCCCCCATGTGCAGCCAAAACAACTTGTACCCAGCGAGGCATGGACACTAGAAGATTTCTAAATGTGTCCTCTGGTATCTGGTACCAACACATAAACAGCAGATCCTGTAACTTCTGTAAGGTCCGTGGTTGAGACTACGCAGATCGGAGCTGCTGTTCCAATACAAACCACAGATGCTCGATGAGACTGATGTCTGGGGAATTTGGAGGCAAGGGCAATACCTGGAAGTCTTCCTCATGTTCCACGAACCAGTCTCAAACAATCTGGGCAGTGCGGCATGGCCAGAGGGAAAGGGAAGACCGTTGCCATGAAAGAGCGTACCTGGTCAGCAATGATGTTTAGTTAGATGGTAGATGTCAGATTGCCCGGCACATGGATGAATGGACTCAGGGTATCCCAGCAGAACATTGCCCAAAGCATGACACTGCCGCCACCGGCTTGTTTTCGTCCCATGGTGCACCAGGCGCTATCACTTGCCCAAGAAAACAACGCACACGCACCCAGCCATCCACATGGTGCAACAGGAAACGTGATTCGTCGGACCAGACAACCTTCTTCCAATCATTCAAGGTCCAGTTTCGATGCTCGCGTGCCCATTGCAGGCACTGTTGCCGGTGAACCATGGTTAGCGTGGGCACTCAGAGCAGCCTGTGGCTACACAGCCCCATTTGTAGGCTGCGTAACTACAAAATGCAATTTTGTAGTTAATGTTGTTTGACACTAAACCCTCAAAGTGTAAGTACCACACAGTTGAAAGACTACTCTTTCAACAATGCAGCAATGAAAATAAATCTCAATATGGAAAGAGCAACACAAAGAAACTCTACAGTAGACAAATATTTGTGCTTGCACTGCGTAGTTTGAAGAATGGTTAGTTATTCTACTCAATTTCATTAAACTCAACATTAAGCTAAAACATTAAACTCAATATTTTAGCTGTGTATTATTTTCAATTTTCAGAACTATAAATCACTCTTGCCTATCACCTACACATATTAAAAATAATGATTTGTTCATATAGAAAAATATTTTTAAACTAATTAGAAATGGCTTGACTAATAAAAAAAAAAAGAAGTTAATTCATGCCACACTATAATTTTCAAAACTGGAGTGCAATTTTTATCAAAAATATCCAGTTCAAATGAAAACAATTTTTTAAAATTGTGTTTTGTTTTATAATTTTTTTTTATTTTAACAATGCACAAAGGCTGCTATATAGTGTGATCAATATAGCAGCCTTCTTTGCCTGAAAAAAAAAAATTAATGCATAAATTTTTTTTTTAATGTAATTCTTTAATAATTCTTCTTTAATTAATAATTTATACAATGCATACAGTGCTATTAACAAGACGGAGATGCCTAAACATGGCCGCATGATAAGCTCTCTTATCCAATGTGATCAGGACCAGTAGTTGGTCAGTTATCTGAAAAAATTAAGTCAGGGAATCATAAAAAAGTACAGTGCATTCCAGTTATTTGGGCCACCGGTTAATTGGGGCAGCTGTTTATTTGGGGCAAATCTTAAAAAACAGAAACCAATCGAGAAAATAGTCGGGGTTTACTTCGCTCAATTGGGACAAAATGCCGTTTAATCGGGGCAGGAGACCTCAGTACTGGAGATTACCCAGCGATTGTCTCCGACCGTACCACGTAGGATTTCTGGAGGTCACAACCATAAAACAATTAGCAGTCACCTGTTTATTGGGCCTTTCTGTTAGTGCAATCTATCATAAATGGATAGTAAATTCGATCTTATTGAATTTGTAATAATACCGACAGCTGGAATTCTGTGGGTTATTATGGTGAAATGTGTTTACACTTCCATGGAATCTTCAATCATATAAAAAAAATAATTTTCAGAATCTTCTCTTCATTCCTATTTTTAAAGCTTTGTAACTCGTTTAGAGGGGAACAGGTATCCTGTGTGTTATCAGACACTCAGTCTAAAACACTGATGGATCCAATATCTCTCTATTACAGAAGATTTAGGAGAAGTCCGGTTGGCCTGCCTCCCTAAAATCCACTCATGCACACCTTCTCGATGGTAAGCCCTGTTACGTCACATAGGTGGCAACGAACGTGTAGAGTGGTTCTCTTCAAGACTCCTGGTCAGTGTGAAGAGGAAAAAGACCAAACCCTCCAGCATATGACAGCACGACAAAACAAATGGCCCTCAGTCCCCAGTAGCTTTCACTCTCCCTCTTACGTCAGTGAGAGGATCAGAGTGGAAGCAGAGGGTGCTAAGAATCTCTGGGTATGGCCAGGCTGCCATTCACTTGGCCTGTTATAACATAAGATCACTCATCGGTGAAGACAGGATATTAGAGCTGGTAAAGGAATTAGAAAATGTGAATTGGAATATCATCGTTTCGGCTGAAACAAGAAGAAAAAAAATCACTTATAAGTTTATCAAGTGGAAATCTGCTGTACACCAATGGAAACAGTGAAAGGAGTGAAGGTGGAGTTGGGTTTCTGGTCCATAAAGATTTTAAAAACAACATTTTGGAATTCAAAAGTGCATCACCAAGGGTGTCAACACTAATAATCAAGATTTCTAAGAGGTACAAGCTAAAGATTACAATGATTTATGCACCAACATCGAGCCATGATGATGAAGAGGTTGAAGAAATGTACACCGAAATTGAGTCTTCTAGATGAGCAGAAAATCCCTACACTATTATTATGGGGGACTTCAATGATAAGGTTGGAAAAAGACAAAACAGCACAGAAAGGGGAACTATAGAAAATTTTGGAATTGGTGAAAGAAATGAAAGAGGTGAAAGACTTGTGGAATTTGCAGAATCTCAAGGACTGTCAGTAATGAACGCTTTTTTCAAGAAAAGGGTGAACAGAAAGTGGACATGGAAGAGTCCAAATGGATTAACTACTAATGAAATCGACTTCATCCTCACTAACAGAAGATATGTTGTGAATGATGTTACCTTCCTGAATAAGGTAAATGTTGGAAGTGATCACAGAATGGTAAGATGTACACTTGATATAGATGTAGGAAAGGAAAAAACTGACTCGAGTAAATAATACAAACGTCTTTGAGATAACAGAAGAGGAGAAAAAACAGTATGTACTGGAACTTAAGAACAAGTATGAGCTTCTGCAGACTGCTCGGGACCAAGATATTTACGAGGAATATTACAACTTTCTGGAAGTGATAAAGCCCAAGAAACCTATAGGGAAAAAGAAATCCAAAGAAGAAAAAATTAGTCGAGAAACACTTGTCATGATGAATCGAAGACAACAAATGAAGAGCAAGGAAAACACTGACAGGGAGAAAACTGAGTATACTGAGTTATGCAAAGCCATTAGAAAGAGACTCAGAGAGGACATAAGAAGATTTAACACAAGAAAAGTAGAAAAAGCATTAAGGGAAAACAAAGAACTTAAATCAGCAGCCATGAGCAGTAATACAGAAAGACAAATGATACTGAAACTGAAGAATAGCAATGGTGTACTTATAAACAGCAGAGAAGGCATAATTCAAATAGAAGAAGACTACTATAGAGAATTATACAAGGAGCAGGGGAATGATGGCAGCAGTGAGGAAGATGGATTGCAAAGTAGCAACACATACGACATACCCGATATTCTTCCTGATGAGGTAGAACATGCACTGAAGAAAATGAAGAATCAGAAAGCCCCGGGGAAGATGAAGTTACTGTAGAGTTGTTAAAATTTGGAGGAAGAGACATAACACAAAAACTGGCAAGGCTCTTCACAAAGTGCATTAGAAAAGGTGTGAAGCCTAAGCAGTGGAATAATGCAATCATAGTTTTGCTGCATAAGAAAGGAGATAAATCAGAAATTGGAAATTATAGACAAATTAGCTTGTTATCCCACATCTACAAGTTGTTCACAACGGTCATTACTAACATATTAGAAAGAATACTTGATAAGAATCAATCGAAAGAACAAGCTGGCTTTAGGACAGGATTCTCAACTATGGATCACCTTCACGTAATATCACAGCTAATGGAGAAAGCAAATGAATATAAAAAACCATTATGCCTGGTATTTGTGGATTATGAAAAGGCATTTGACTCCATACAATTTTTGAAACGCCGAGTGTATGGGCGAAAAACGTAATTTGGAGATGATTAAATCAATTCTGATGCATAGGGCATTCGCTTGCGTATGTGGAGGTAGAATGGGTGGGGAGACTGAAGTCTGGGGGGAAAAGACAGAAGTATGGAATCGAAAGAGGAGGCAACTCCAAGTCACAGTGGGGCATGCCCATGCCCCACCAGAAGGGAAAGTGGGAATGGCGAGAAGGGGATGAGACAGTAAGACTGTCTCTCCCCACCACCGGGGATATGGGTATTAAAGATGAAGGAGGCTAGGGTGCCTTCTTCAAGTCACCAAATGGCGTTTGGCAGCTGTGCTGCGTTAAGTCTCTTTTCTTCAATATTGAGTCGATTTCAGTCTGGTCGCTCATGGGGTAAGCTCCGTCCTTGTGTTTTTCACTCACTTGTCTCAAGGTTTTTCTCTGTAGTAACTCTGTTGGATAGTATTTTATGGTCTTGTACAGTTTAACTTGTGGTGATCTTTCTTCAGACACGATTTATGGTAATTAGCAGTTTTCTCCTCTCGAAGAGGTCCTGCGCATATTGAGAAAGTGCTCTGTATTCCTCTTCTGTGTCAATGAAGTGGGATTCCAGTCCTTTCAGAAGGTAGTATATCTTTGTGATCAGGATGCCTCTGAGATCTTCGTATTCTGGGCAGTCGTAGGCCAAGTGGTTCCATTTCTCGATCTCCCCACATGTGCAGTTGGGGTCCTCAACAAGGCAGAACCCAAGCAGCTTCTCCTTAAAGGGACCATGACCAATAAGGAGCGAAGTCAAATGCTTCCCCGGAAAGTACCAGGCTGGTTGCTTGGGATATATTTTGCTGAGGTTGGGAAGGAATTTTCTTGTGATTTCTCCTTTTGTTGTATCGGTCCATCTTTGTTGCCACTCCCGAAGTAGGTAAGCCTGTAATCGGACTTTTTCTGTTTTTGTACTACTCGCTGGATCAATTAGATTTGATTGTACAGTGAACTAATTGTAAAGGGGGGATACATTGTATTTTTAACTATTTACGTGAAACTTCGGATAATTGGGGCAGCCGCTTAATCGGGCCAAAATGCATTAGTCCCGATGTGTCCCAAATAACCAGAATCGACTGTATTTCACAAAGCATACTGTATACATATATACACATTCATTTACATAAAATCAGTAATTTATCTGTTTAGATGAAATTTGGTGTTTTGCAACATAGTCCCTCCCCTTTAATAAACATCACACTGACTACTGATTCAGACATTACAATACAATTTAAAGCTTATTTCTCATGAAGCTGTCAAAAATCACAGCTTCATGAGAAAATTTTGGCCGTTAGGTTTCAGTCTCCTCTTCATATTTAGATTCATCTGTTTCCATCATGGTATGTACGATTTCTGCATTATCCATAATTTCATTTCCCAAAAAATCAGTAACCATTTGTTGGAAAACACTGAATCCATTGTACATCTTTCTGTAAATCTTTAGAACCTTCAATGTGCCTGAAATTAGTTAATAAACTACCTTCTAGATTATTTTCTTATAGTTCAGGACTTTTTTTTTTTTTTGTTAGTATTCTCAACGTCAGGCCCAAGTTTTCTCCAAATTTTTTTTAAATGTTGAACTTGTAATTTCATTCCATGGTACTATTATATTGTAAACTGATCTTTGATGTTGACAACTTAACAATTTAAAAGTCTCTTCTAATTTTGGAAAAACTACACAAAAACTTTCACCTATGTCATCTCTTTGGACATTCTAGAACCCTTTGATCATAGGCTGGATCATGAATGTTACATTTGGTGGTAGACATATGGCCATTATGTCTCTTCTTTAAGTTACCCACAGATATCGTATCTTCTCTAGAAAAATGACACAAGTCAAAAAAGTGCAATTTTATAGGAATGACATTAAGCATATTACTATATTTAATACCACTTTTATACACATGAAATATAGTTTATTAAGCTATTTGCCTAAACTACTATACATTAAGGTGAGGTTTCAGGTATCTTACCAATTCCCATCGTCAGACAGTGCTGTTGGGCAAACAAAAACAGAAAGGGTTATAAATTTGAATACAATTACCCAACAGTACAGTCTGATGATGGGTATCAGTAAGATACCTGAAACGTTACCTTAATGTATAGTAGTTTGGCAAATAGCTTAATAAACTATATTTCACATGGTATAAGAGTGGTTATAAGAGTAATTAAATATAGTAATAATCTTAATGGAAAACAACCACATAACATCCTTCCCTAACTATTTTTAGGAATGCCAAAATAAGATTTTTGGTGTTCCTATAAAATGGGTGTTTCCAACAGTGTTTTTATGTAATATTAGACCAGTGCTCATGGCACAATGCAGTGTGCCGTGCCATCAGGTAGTATGTTTTAAAAAGTGGAAAGCATTGATTAATCACGAAAGTCGGTTATTGATTAATAACTGACTTTTATAAGCATTGATTAATCAAGAAAGTCAGATTCAGGGGGACTTGTTTCTGAATCTGATTTTCCGTCCACATTATTAAGTGTTTCCATCTTCGATATAGCACCTGAACACTGTTTTGTGATCACTGTTGATCTTAAATGCGTTGATCCTTTAACATGTTCTTTTATATGAGCACTGTCCTTTAAAATAGTATTCACTGTTGAAGCAGCAAGACATAATTCCCATGTAATAGATGACAAACTTTGTCCTACTTCTTACTTCTTTATCAATTTCATTTCTATATCAATTTTGTTTCGTTTCCTAGCACTGCCACCACTTACACTTTCCATTGGTCCTTTCCCTTCATCGTTGTAATAAGTAAATAGGAATGAAGAGAAGATTCTGAAAATTTATTTATGCTTTTTTTTTTATGTGAATGAAAATTTCGGTGAAGGGGAAACACATTTCACCATAATAAAGTAAAAATCCACACAATTCCAGTTATCAGTATTATCGCAAGGGAAATAAGATCGAGTTTACTACCCATTTATAATAGATTTCATTAACAGAAAAGCACAATAAACCAGAAAGTTCAAATTGTTTTTATTGTTTTATGGTAGTGGCCTCCAGAAATGTGTTTTAGAAAAATATCACAAAGGCATACAAAATTGATTCTGATAACAGAACATATGATAACGATGAAAGTGCACTGCACTCTCTGGCCAGACCGTGTAGCCCTTCTCAGCCAATAGTGCAAACGTGTAGGCCGAGTGTTTTGTTTTTGCATCCTTTAGTTAAACCTGATTTTTGTGTTGAACTTATTTGACATAAAATTATATAAAACCTAATACAATATAAAAATGACCTTTTAGAGAATAAAATAGCTTGGTTATATAGCAAAAATTTCAACTTCTGAGGTCTTGGAGCGAATTACCAAAAAAAAAGTGTTACTGGGTTCACATTACAATATTTTCACGATAACTCCTTTTATTCTTACAGGATACGTTTCTATATTTTATTCAGTTTGCACTGGCCAGCAAAAACATAAGTCAAATTTACAGAAGTCGGGGAGTGCCTGTACATGTATCTCTTCCCAAGTGACATCCCATTTACGAGTCATGCATAACAATACACAAAAAGCATGCTTGGACTGTCTAAAGCTACATTAAAACTACCTTTAATCCATGAATCCCCCCCCCCACAAATTGTATATAAAAAATAACTGCTAGATTTCTATTTGTCTGATTTCAACGAAATTTGGTTAAGCTCGAAAAATATTTTTAACAAGCCCAAATACAAAATTTCATGAAAAATTTTCCAAGAGGAGTCCCCCAGTTACGTGCAGATGGATGGATGAACACAGTGAAGACAATTTGGTGCTTAGCATATATATGAAAATGTGCCTAAAAATTAATGAAAACTATACATATACAGCTGTGATATGAATTAGAGTGTACCAGATACAGTAGACAACCATTAATAACATAAAAAGGCAGGCACATGATACATGATTAATGGCAGTTACAACTGTAACCCTTTCAAATGAGAATAGTTCAACAACTAATCATTTTATTCACCAATAAAGCTACAATCCTGCTGACCCCCACCAAAAAAAAAACTGTGAATAAAGAAAAAGAGAAATTTCAAGTCTACTCAACTTGTTTCATTTCCTCTAATGCTTTTGCATTTGTATATAATCTTTCAAAGAATAATATAATCCAGTATATCAAACTCTAGTACAGAGCTAAGTGATTTTGTAATAACGGCCAGCAAAGTGCAGAAGAAACTGTTGAAATTAAACATAAGGCACCTGAGGTGGATGGGATCTATGACTTTTATTAAAGGAGGCAGCAAAGGAAGTAAGCAAACCCTTAGCCATAATTATGACAGCATCCTTGGACTCAGGGGAAGTCCCCACAGGCTGAAGATGTGCAAATATATCCCCAATTCACAAAGGGGGATCAAAGGGTGACAAGAATAATTACAGACCTGTTAGTTTAATTTCTGTTCCGGGGAAAATAATGGAGTCACAGGTTAAAGAAGAAACACAGGATCATCTAGACAAGACTGCAGTTATAGCTAAGACACAAGATGGATTTGTTAAGGGGAAGTCTTGTCTAACAAATTTGATTGGATACTATGATGTATCCAATTATGAAGCAAGATTTTCCAAAATCAAGCATACCTCCTTAGCAATGAGGATGACCCCAAAATAGGTTGATAAGAGCACACTTCTTTTCCCCCTCAATGAGTGCACAGAACATTCTGAAGCATCTATTGACAGCAGGAACCCACTTAAATATAAGAATGCTTTCGAATATCCACAACTACACAAACATACTCATAATTTACTCTTTCTTAAATTAACTAAACTAAATCAATCAAGCCTTCACAGACAGTTAACATTTAAGAACTATTTTGAGTAGTTTTCAAGACAAATTAAGCTGATAATAACATAACCATTGATGCAAACTGATGTATGCATCAGTAGATAAATGAAATGAACTTCATTTATTAGCATTAGCTGAGGCATATGATGCAAGAAAGCAAGCTTATACAGCATCAGCCAACAAATAAAAAAAAATAACCTTTCCCATTTCACCCATCCAGTCACTCCAAATGTTTTTCCAGTTCCTCCTTGAATTTATTTAAGCTATCAACTTCCACAACAACAGATGGAAGCTTGTTCCAGCAATTAACCACCTACTGGCTAAAGGCAAATTTCCACACATCTATTCTACAACTGTCTTTCCTCAATTTGAATCTATGCTCCCTCAGGTTCATAATATGAGCAAGAGAAAGAATTCCCCATCAGCATTCACCTTTTTCAACCCATTCAAGCCCTTTTGCACCTCAATCAGATCATCTCGCATATGTCTACTCTCCAGGTGCCGCAATTTGCAGAACTTAAGCCTATCTTGGTAAGAGAATCCCTTCATTTCCCTCACCAATCTTGTTGCCCTTCTCTGTACACGCTCAAGCAAATCTACATCCTTCCTAAAATGAGGCCTTCAGACCTGTATACAGTACTCAAGGTGTGGCCTGACCACTGCCTTATACGAAGGGATAATCACATCCTTGTCTTTGGTAGCAAAGTTCCTATATATCATTGACAAAACTCCATGACCCACTCCGGCAGACCATCTGCACTGCTCAGAGAACTTCACATTTGACTGCACAATTACCTCCAGGTCTTTTTCATTCTCCACCTCCCTGAGTGTAGTACCACAGAGTTGGTACGTTTCCCTTGGGTTACTTTGCAGTACTTTGCATTTGTCAATGTTAAACTTCAGTTGCCACTTCTCAGCCCTGCCTAACTTTTCTAGATCCTGTTGCAGTAGCATACTGTCTTTATTGTCTATAACAACCCAACCTTTGTATCATCTGCAAACTTGGACATTAAGCCTGATATACCTTCATCAATATCATTGATAAATACACAAAACAACAATGGGCCCAGCACCAAACCCTGGGGGACTCCGCTAATAACATTAGTCCACATAGAGCAGTGTCCATTTATTACCACTCTCTGCTGTCTCCCACTCAACCATCCCTTTATCCATTGCAGTAACTTGCCCTTAATGCCATACCATTCCAATTTGTACAGCAGTTTTTCATGTGCAACAGTATCAAAAGCTTTCCTGAAACCCAAGTATATGATATCAAAATCATTTTTTTTCATCCAGTTCCTTTGTGACCACATCGTAGTATCCAATGAAATTGATCAGAAAAGACTTCCCCTTAAAAAGCGCATGCTGTGTTATCCAAATTCTCAAGTTATCCAAGAGGTCCCGTTGCATTCTCCAAAAGTGACAGTGTGGTATGGATTTACGGCCATATTCATGATTGGGCCATATTTTTTTTGAACAGGTAACACCAACTGGACCCCACATCTGTTCCGTCACTGGACAGTGATATTATGAAATGTTGGCAAATTTTGCAATACCAGAGCTGCAATGTGGGTGCCTTCAGGATACCATATTCATGCAAGATGGTGAGCCATCCCATATCCACCACTATGTCCAAAGATTGCTAAGGCAACACATCACAGACGAACGGGTCATCAGCCGTTGTTTCCAGACACCTCGGCCACCAGACCTCACCCCATCCGACTTCTGGTTGGGGGCGTTTTTGAAGAACCAGGTGTATTGGGAAGGATGTCAAACTCCTGCAGATCTGAAGGACAGCATCAGACGTCACGTGCTGGCTATTCCAGTTGACATGTTACGTTCTGCTGTATAAAATGTTGTTCTTCGGATGGAAACTGTTGTTGACCAAAATGGAGGACACATTGAACAATTGTAGTGCTGTTCAGGTGATTTGTATTGCCACAGCAACATATAGTGACAAATTTTGTAACTAATTTTTTTTTCTAATAAATGGCGAGCGCATTTTTTTTATTGTACCTGTTGTCCAAATTTCTCTTCAGTACAAGCCTTAGAATTCGCTCCAGAGCCCTCTACATAGGGATACTTTAATTTTAACAACCCAGTATATTTTCAATTACATGTGGAATAACATTCTTCTAAAGAATTTTATCTTACAGGCTGCATTCCAGTATTTTAAATGCATAGCAAGCTTTCCCCCCCCCCTCTCTCTCTCTCTCTCTCTCTCTCTCTCTCTCTCTCCCTCCCTCCCCCACCACTCACCCAGATGGAAATAGCTGTTTTCTTACATGCCAATTAATTCTGAGTTGCTTAAAGTTCTGTTTTTTAAACTACATTTTCCCTCTTGTACGTTAATGACCTATTGACAGGACACCTATCCAATTTTCCTGACTGCACTATATTTTGTTTTTATAGAGCAGACAAACTCTGCTCTATAAAAGCAACTTCTCAAATAATCATCACCAATTCCTCAAATCCTGAACTCCATGTTAATTCTCCAGTGGGGAGATGATGACAATTCAGTTAACTTCAATCCATATAAAACTTGGCCATACTGAGAAGCCTACTGTGCTCACTCTCTCATGCTCATCTTCAACAACACAGATTTCTAACAAAAATGACAGGTCTGATCACTTAAGTCAAGCATTCAAGTGAGAGTGCAACAGTACATGTTTGAAAGACAAAGTAACAACTAAATACATTAATGATAATACTGTTTCAAATAACTAGTTATAAACTCTTCTGAACTAAGTGACTGCCAGAGTATAAACAGAACTTTTTTTTTTCATATCTTTATTTGGGACAACCGTGGTTCTAAACTTTCTTATAGTATCAAAAATAGTCTCCATACGAGAGAAAAAAAAAAAAAAAAAACACAATTGAGTGCTTTCAAAACAACATACAGCAGAAACTGGATATCTGTAATAAAACAGCGAGTGCAGTGAGTCCGTGAGAGATCATTAATTAACCTAGCTGCTCTCATTTGGATTTCAGGCAGAAGATTAACCTTCCATCACTTGCACCCTCATTTTAACTAAGTCACTTTGTGGCAATGTCAGGCATTCTTTTTAAAGAATGCCTGACATTGCCACATATTTTAATTATAAAAAATAAATTTTTAGCTTTTTTATTGAGTTTAAAATGGTGACCTATTATGATTTGCTAAATGCAATTACAAAAATTATCAAATGAAAATACACGAGAGAAACCAATAATAAAGTTTTTGGTTGTGATTTTTAGAATTTAAAGGTCATTCATTCCTTTTTTTTTTTAAAGGAATTAGACCTCCATTTAAAGGTCAGTCATTCAAACCCAGACACTGATGCGGCATCTGGATTCATGTTTAGTTGCTAAAACCAAAGCTCTACAAGATTAGATAGCGGTCACACTATAATCTCAGAGATGCCACATGGTAATGGGAATTGCCTTGAAGAAAGATGTTTTTGCTTACCTGCATCTGCTAACATGGCTTCTGACATGGGCCTTTATTTTTCTTTTTTAATTTGTAAATTAAATTAAATCATTCCATGTACCTTTGCCCACCAATATTCTCGAACTAGTTATATAGTATTTTCTATTTTCACTTCAATACATTATGAATTATAAGACATTAAATTATTGGTTGGGATTCAAATAACCCCAGGGACTCACATCTGGTGAGTATCGGCTTGGCACACCCAGGGTCCTGAGCTGGATATCATCATTCTTCTATTTCTTGGTGATTCCCTTCTGACTCTCTTGTTCTCTCCCTCTGGGTAATTCAGAATTTTTTTTTTTTTTTTTTTTTGGCTGGTGCAGCATAAGCTTCAGGCTTCCTTGCACCATATAGCTAATAATAATAACAACAGATACCAGGTGAGCAAAAGTATTCACCTTTCTTCTGAGCAACTCCCATTCTCGTGACAGTGATGAGTGTCAAATCTTGCTGTAGAACTTCAATTTTGCCAGCTAAATGCAAACAGCTGACAAAAATACACATTCATGTTGCATCTGCCAAATGCCATGTGAGCATTCAATCCAGGGGTTAAGCAAACTTAAATTCTAAAAAATATGATAAATATTTTATTATTATTTTTACTTAAAATACCATATATAATTACTATAAATTTTATTATTTCTTATTTTTATTATTACTGTTATTATTTTTGATCTCTCTAAATTATTTCTGCTCGATATTTTTTAACTGGGTTTAGCAAATCAATTCATTAAGAAAGCTAAAAACATTTTTATAAGTAAAACAAAAAAGGGTATCACACAGATGCCAGGTGAGTGATTTTGTTAAAATTGAAGTGCAAGTGACAGAAGGTCAATTGCCAAACAAAAAATTAACATAATTCACAAGACATCAAAATGAAAACAGAAAACACTGTATAACCAGTCAAAGAATACTGGTGGGCAATGGTACATGGAACTATTTCATTTCCTTTACAAATTTGAAAAAAAAAAAAGATTTTAAAAAGTAGTATTTCTCAGACACCATATTAGCAATGAAAGGTTAAAAGAGGTTTTGAGTACCAAAAAGCACAGAATGTGGTAACAATATTTCAACAGTCAGTGTAGCTGTTTATAAAAAAAAAAAAAAAAAAGTAGTCAAGTATGAAAGTGAGTTTTCACTCTGTTTCTTGTTCAAAATCTGTCCTACTATGAACATTATACCCACATCTGGAGTGGTGCTCCCAAAACCTCTCTTAATTCATGGACTCCATCCATGAATAGAGGGCAGTCAGAATAATTAATCATTCCTCTCACACTCAATACACTCATTATCGCACAGGAATTGTTTCTACTGCATGCCTTTTTCTACAAATAGCAGGGAAGGCATATGGTAGCAATAACCCAAGAGAAACATACCAACTCTGTGGTATTAAACTCAGGGAGGCAGAGAATGAAAAAGACCTGGGGATAATTGTGTAGTCAGATATGAAGTTCTCTGAGCAGTGCAGATGGGCTGCCAGAGCAGGTCATGGAGTTTTGTCAATGATATAAAGGAATTTTGCTAGCAGAGACAAGGTGATTATCCCTTTGTATAAGGCAATGGTCAGGCCACACCTTGAGTACTGTATACAGGTCTGGAGGCCTCATTTTATGAAGGATGTAGAGTTGCCAAAACAACAGAGAAGGGCAAGATTGGTGAGAGGAACAAAGGGGTACACTTATGAAGAAAGGCTTAAGTTCCACAAGTTGCAGCATCTGGAGGCTAGGCACCTGTGAGGTGATCTGACTGAAGTCTATAAGGCCTTGAATGATTTGAACAGGCTCAACGCTGATGGGATACTTCCACTTGCTCAGATTAAGAACCTGAGGGGGCATAGATTCAAATTGAGGAAAGGCAGTTGTAGAATAGATGTACAGAAGTTTGCCTTTAGCTAATGGGCAGTTGATTGCTGGAACAGACTTCCATCTGTTGTTGTGGAAGTTGATAGCTTAAAGGCTGAACTAGACAAACATTTGGAGTTACTGGATGGGTGAAATGGGAAGGGTGTTTTTTTTTTTTTTTTTTTTTGGCTGATGCTAGGGGCTCACATCTTGTGAGTATGGACTTGGCACACCCAGGGGCCCGGGCTGGATATCATCATTATTCTTTTTCTTGGTAATTCCCCCCCCACCTCTCTCTCTAGGGGTAAATTCAGAATTTTTTTTTATTTTGCCTAGTGCAGCATAAGCCTCAGGCTTTCTTGCATCATATGCCTCAACTAATGCTAATACTAAAAGGCCATTAAAGTTGCACAGCTTTTTTTTTTTTTTTTTTTTATTAAAATGCTATATATATTCACGTAACGTCTTTTACATGAACATAGAACAGATACACTTCCTTACATCCTGATTGCATATTCATTACTCAGGGAAATATTCTCCCATTAATGTCTCAATTCCAGCGTGTTTTTGTCAGAATTAGTGTGGTATTGTACAGAGATGATGAGAAATGCATGATGACTGAACATTAAATTTGATTAAAACTGGGCAAAAGCACCAGAGAGAGACAACCTGTTGCAAGAAGCTTGTAGTGATGAAGCTTTATTGCATTCACGCTTTTGAGTAGTATGATCATTTTGAAAAGTGAAATCACTGATGTCTTGAATTCTAGTTGTACCCTGCAGGTGCTTTGATTTTTTTTTTTTTTTTTTGATTTGGTAGTTGTTGGCGCATCGGCTTCTGTGGCCATATTGCACCTCCCAAGGTTTTTTTGCAGTACTTTGATCCAAGCCCGAGGCGGGAATCGAACCCGCGACCTTTGGGTTGCCGGGTAGGTACTTTACCCACTCGGCTAGCCCGGTCGGCCCCTGCAGGTGCAACTATTAATTCTGTTCCAGGTGCAACTTAATTTAACGACTATTAATTATCTACTATTAACATAGACTTTTATAAGAGTGTTCTACAGAACTGATTCAATTATTCACCACTGCCACTCTAATATCTGCAAATCCAAAAATTGAATCCTCTTACATAATGTGCCCATATACATAGCACTGTCTATCCAACAGTTTTTGTCCAAAACACAAGTTTCATTCCACTGGATTTTTTCCCACAGCTAGAAAGAGCCACAAAAGGCAACTGTTATGAGATCATTCCACAAATTCAAGCAGCTCTGTAGTATGCAAACAGTACTTGAATTATTAAGCAAACACCAAACAATGCATTGATTTTTTTAAATGAACTACAGGCAACCCCATATAACACGGTACTTCTACAACACAGGTTTTGCTCTAACACAATTAATAAATTGCGGCAATCCTTGCATAACACAGTACCTAAGTAACACGGTTAGACAATTATGGAAAACCTCGCATAACACAGTATTTTTAAGCTTTTGTGCGGTAAATCCCTACATGTTGGATATAATTTTTCAACATTTCCATTCTTCTTTGTGAATCCCCCACTGTTGACTCACTAGTGGTTATGCAAAAAAAGTTATTACAAAATTCCAGTATTTTATTTTGTTGGAAAATCCCCATGTTCTGTGCTATTGAATACTTGTAATTGAATACGATATAACATTTCTACTGTTATGCCATAAAAAATTAGGCCTTCAAAGCATGCAGTTTGTGATTTTTAAGGACTTTTTGTAAGGTTTTGATTTTTATTTGATCGTTTATAAAAATTTTCCAGGCATGTATTACTAAACTTTGTTCTTAAGAACCATATTGGAATAATTTCTTTGTTGTGAATTAAATTCCGGCCCTAAATTCTGCCACAGGAAATTAAAAAAAAGGCACTGCTCAAAAGAAACTATCTATCTAGAATCAAATTTTGGATCATCTTAAAAAAGGGAAGAAGGTATCACATTGCAAAAATTTTAAATTTAAAATGAAGCAGCAATCTGGATCATAAAGAAAAATTAATAGAAAATTAGAACTGCTTTTGCCACAGGATCTCTCATTTCCACAAACATGACACTCGTCCCCGAGCACCAATAATTAAGAAATTGGAGAAAGCACTCAGTATACAATTGACGATAAGTAAAAAAAACATCCCATTAGACAGTAATGTAATTAACAAAAAGGCACTAAAAATTTATAATCATTTAAAAGAAAATGGACAATCTTCTGTTAACATGGAGTTTATTGCCAGTAAAGGTTGGTTTGAGAGATCTAAAAACCGCTTCGCATTACATCACATAAGAATTCAAGGGGAACTTGCATTGGTTGATAATGAATCTGCCAAGAAGTATGCAGAGGAATTTCAAAAAATGAGACAACTCTTTGGTGGAAAAAAATGCCCAACAAAACGTTTATTTCAAAAAAAGAGAAAACTGCACCAGATTTTAAGACATCAAGGTCATGTAATGTTACTTATATGCAGTAACGCATCAGAAGATTACATGATAAAACCAATGCTAGTTTACAGATCCTCTAAAGGTCAAAAGGGAGCTTCAAAAATGCTAAAACCTATGCTAGTTTACAGATCCTCATCCAATAAAAGATGTAAATAAAAACCTTTTACCAGTATATTGGAAAGCAAATAAAAAAGCTTGGGTAACTGCCGATTTATTTAAAGAATCTAGATTTCAAAGTTTTATTACTACCAGATAAGGTACCAGGCCATCCAAAAGATGTAAGTCATCCAAACATTGAAGTCATGTTCCTACCACCTAATATAACTTCATTAATTCAGCCATTAGATTGAGGCATTATATTTACCTTTAAAACTCATTACATCACAAAATTGTTACAAATTTTGTAACGATTTTGGATAAAACTGATTCTGAATCTATTGAAGTGATGTGATGGAGGCATGGAAACATTTTTCAATTGTGGACTATATCGGAATCATAGCTTTATTGCTCAAAGTAGTAAAACTGTCGACATTAAATGTGTGTTGGAAGGATGTATAGCCAGAGTCAGTTCATTCAGGAAATATGGTCAGACTGGCAGAAAACGGAATAGGTGCAATAGTAGAACTTGATAAGTCGGCAGGAGGGGAAGGTTTCGATGATATGACTACTGAAAACGTTCAATAATTACTGGTAGAAAGAGGCAGGTGAAGCAGATTTGGTAGATATGGCATCGGAGGTAAACCAAATCAATTCAGAGGATGATAGCACAGATGAAAATTCTGAAGTTCCAAATTTTACATACAGGAAGGCATAAACTTAGCCAAGAAATCAGAATCTTATTTTTTGAATGCAGATCCTTCAACTGAAAGGAGCACAATTTCCATACCACGAAATTTACAAAGATCTATCAAGCAAAAGCAAACAAATCCAGATTACTGATCTTTTAAAGAGTAGAAGATACACAAAATCTAGATGCTGCAGAAGAAAGTTCAGAAGGTGAAGATATACTGCAACAGATTCTCGTTTAATTGTGCTTAGCAGCAATGAAGAGGAAGAAAATTAAATGAACGTACATTATCTGATATACATGTATCACGGTTTGTAAGACATCTGTTCAGTTATTAGTATTTTTTAAAAAAAATAGTTTCCAATAGTTATTAAAAAAAATGGTGTATTTTATTAGCTTTTGGAATGTAACCCCCCCTTTTTGTACTGGTTCTTAGTCCTATATAACACAGTTTCACACTACATGAGATTTTATAGGAACCTACCTACCATGTTATAAAGTATTACCTGTACTTATATTCACTCTTATGCAGTTGCATAAAAATTAACAAAACTGGCTCTTATTAAAATAAGTAGAGCACGGTCTATGAAATATTAGTATAGGATTACAGTATAACATTTCTACTGTTATGCCACAATCCTGGATAATGGGAACAAAAAGTCCAAAGTCACTGGTGCCTGAAGGGAAAAAATTTATTTTCTTCGTACGAACAATATTCCTGAAAATAACTTCTAAAACAATATTCCACAAAATGACCTCCAAAAAATATTTCAGAAAAATGACTTCCAACACGATATTTCATTACAATAATCCAGAAAATGACTTCCAAGATTGCTGCAGCAACCTCAAATGACACTGGCAACCGTGCACTGATGCAAAGAAAGACATCTAAAGAAGAGAAAAAACACGTCTAGAGAAGACATCTAAAGAAGAGAAAAAACGTCTAGAGAAGACAAGGTTATTACTCTGTTGGCCAAGATTTTTGCAGCTCCAGCAAACGCTAAGTTTTTATATATATTTAGTCGTTTTATTCACTTAATTGTTATACTAAATTATTTTCTATAAGTAGCTTTACAGTCCTAGTCAAGCTCCTTGGTTTGCTTGAATTTAGATAGCAATCTTGAAAGTTAACACTTAGCGTCCTTAGATCTTACCGTTCATAACTTGCCGCCATTGTTATATGATACGGAACAGCATAATTCATAGCATAAAACTAAATAGCGAAATACATAGCACTGTATTAGAAATCTGTTAGATTAGTACAGTATTATCAATTATTCAGTAAAATTTATTAATCTTATTAAATTTCATTGTTAATTAAATTATACTTAAACGGAATCATGACCCAGACTAGAGCAGCAAAGCAACAAGCACAAAACAGCAGTACTGTGGCTACTGCTATTTTGAGAGGGGGCAATTCTCCAATGCATCACAGTATAAAAAAATGTGCGAAATGTTTGCAGACCTGTCTAGAACAGGACATGAGCTAGCCAAAGAGGAGGTCTCTGTGTGCTAGATGCAGAGACTGCAAAGAAATTAAGCACAAACTCAGCTTTCTGATGGGCGTTTAAGAGTTTGAGGTGTAGGGTATATGCCCTCAAAGAAATTAATATGAGGGGGGCCCATCAAGCTCTCAGCTGCCGAACTCTTTTGCAGTAGGCAATACAGCGGTAATATCCAAGACAGAATGCGCTGGACCCACAGGTACTAGTTATTGTTGGTGACTACTGTCAGGGAGACAGGGAATATATTATGCAAAGGGTATGACCAGGGTATGTCTGCCAAGGGCAAAAGTTAATGATATTGTAGGGCAGATATCGTTTAAGGGCACAAAAGGTGATACTGTTGTACATGTTGGCACTAATGACTTTAAGAGTAAGATATGTGCAGATTTACTTAACAAGTACAGGTCAATGCTGAAAAAAAGTTGCAAGTTAGGGTTAAATTTGAATGTGTCTGCAATTCTGCCCAGACACAACAGGAGGGAGTATACGATGAGAGCCTTGTCAATCAGTTCGGTCCTGGAGATACTGTGCAAGGCTCACATAGTAGAATTTTCAGCGTGGTCTGTGCTTGCTAACAGGAGAGACTACTTCTACAGGGATGGGATACACTTAAATAGAAAGGGTGCAAGAATATTTGCTGATGCTATCAAGGCAGTGTTAGGTGGGACAGAAAACTACTAGCTTCTGGGGGGATTCGCAGACTAAAAGTCTAACAGTAGCCACAGGCAGAGGCGAAAGTGATTCTTGCACCGCTTCTATTGTAAATCAGTAGCAGCCTAGAGAGCAAGTTGCTGGGGTTTTCAAGAGCTGCTGGGACTCATCATGGAAAAAAATGTTTTAGGGTAACTAAGGGCTGTGTTAGGGTAACTAAGAGTAAGAACAGGTGCATGTACACCAATGCTAGAAGTATAGTAAATAAATTTAATGAATTTGAAGTGCTGATCAAGCCATCAAAGGCAGATATTGTTGGGATATCAGAGACATGGTGTCACACAGATATAAGCAATGCAGAATTGGAATTTGAGTACAATGTGTACAGAAAGGATAGACAGGGTAGGAAGGGAGGAGGGGTTATGCTGTTAGTTAAGAAACACAGAAGTGCTGATCAAGCCATCAAAGGAAGATATTGTTGGGATATCAGAGACATGGTGTCACACAGATATAAGCAATGCAGAATTGGAATTTGAATACAATGTGTACAGAAAGGATAGACAGGGTAGGAAGGGAGGAGGGGTTATGCTGTTAGTTAAGAAACACAAAATCTAAGGAAGTGTATCCAGTTGACACAGGTGGACAGTGCAATGTTGAGTCTGTTTGGTGTGACAAACACAGACTGTGAAAGGGAAAATGAGTAGGAGTGTGTTATAGGAATAATGACTCTAATGAGTACAACGAACAGTTGTGCAGAGAAATAGTGGGCCAGTAAATCACAATGTCTTGTAATGGGTGATTTTAACTTTCCAGATATTGATTGGAACTTGTGGTTGGTCACTCGCACGCTAGCAAGACTTGTGGATTTATTGGAGGATTGTTTTCTACAGCAACTTGTTAGAGGGACAACCAGAGGGAGAAATACTCTTGATCTGATTATCAGCAGTGATTATTCATGCATTAAGAATTTGCAGATAAAGGAACCACTAGGTGACAGTTATCACAGTGTACTGATATGGGAGTTACTTAAAGATGTAACTATGATCAAGGGTAAAGGGAAGGGTTTTTGCTTTCATAAAGGTGACTAGTGATCTCAGACAGTTTTTAAATTCTAAAGAGTGGGATCAACTGATAATGTTACCGATGGTGAATTCTAAATGGGAAGCCTTTAGGAACTTAATCTTAGAGGCTACTAGGCTTTTCATACCAACTAAGAAATACTATTCAAGGTTCAGGTCTAAATTGATGTCAGATAAATTAATGAGGTACATGGCAGAGAAGAAAAATGAATGGGATGCACATAAACTGTCAGGTAACAAAGAAGCCTATGGCAGATATAAGCTAGTCTCTAATCAAGTCACAAAGGAGGTTAAGCAGGCAAAGGCAGATTACAAGAAATCTTTTCCAAAGGACGCAGAGAAAAATAGCAGAGTTCTTTACTTGTGTAAACTCTAGATCTCGACAAGCTGGGCTTGTCGAGCTCCCACCATTTGTCCTTTATCAAAATCTGATAAATCCTTTCTTTTATCCGTCACGCTCGGAATTTTACTACCTACCAAGCCACTGACACCTTATCTTTGCTACGTAGATTGACTAACTGCGAACTCTCGTACCTCATACAGTCAACGTGTCGCATTCAGTTTTCATAGGGGTGATCATAATCCACTGATCACTCAGTGCATATCACTCACAGCTAAAAATTAAATTAAAACAAAGGACAATTAATAAAGGAACAAGCCCAGAGTCGCAGGCAACACGTGTTGAGAATAATTGGAAGAAACACATGGTAGGAATAGCTGTAAGTAATAGTGGCATGTGATGCAAGAAAGCAAGCATATGAGCTTATGTAGCATCAGGCAAAAAAAAAAAAAAAAAAAAATTCACACAACCATTCAGTCTAAAACTTTGTCCGTTTCTTCCTTGAATTTATTTAAGCTATCAACCACATCAGCTTCCATAATGACAGATGGAAGTTTGTTCCAGCAATTAACCACCAGCTTGCTAAAGGCAAGCTTCCACACATCTATTCTACAACTGTCTTTCCTCAATTTGAATTTATGCCCCCCTAAGGTTCATAATATGAGCAAGTGGAAGAATCCCATCAGAATTCAGCGTGCTCAACCCATTCAAGGCCTTATACACCTCAATCAGATGACCTCGCAGGTGCCTAGTCCCCCAGGTTCGCCATACTTATCCTTAATATCTTTATAAATACTTGTTGCTTTTGTTTGAATGGTTATTAGACTCAGGGGCACTCGCTTCTGAATCTGATTTTCCATCCATATTATTAACAGCTGTTCCATCTTCGATATAGCACCTGAACAGTGTTTTGTGATCGTTGTTGATTTTTTTTTTTTTTTTTTTTTTGTTAGTTGTTGGCGCATCGGCTTCTGTGGCAATAATGCACCTCCCAAAGTTTTTGCCATTTACTCTGATCCAACCCGAGGCGGGATTTGAACCCGCGACCTTTGGGTTGCCAGGCAGGCACTTTACCCACCTGGATAGCCCGTTCAGCGATCATTGTTGATCTTAAGCGCATTGATTCTTTAAGAGTGTGGAATACTATTTTAAAGGATAGTGCACGTAGAGTGCACTCTCCTTTAAAATAGTATTCCACTCTCAAAGGATCAACACACTTGCATTTTTCGTTGGTCGCTTTTCCTTCATCATTGTAATACGTAAATAGGAATGAAAAGAAGTTTCTGAAAATTTGTTTTTTATGATTGAAGATTTCAGTGAAGGGGAACACCATAATAGCGTAAAAACCCACACAACTGCAGTTGCAGTAAAAAACCCACACAATCGGTATTATCGCAAATGCAATACAATCTTTTTCCTACTAGTTTATAATTAGATGCACTAACAGAAAAACCCAATACACTGGAAAATGCAAATTGTTTTTTGTTGTTTTGGAACTTGCTTTAGAAAATTATCACAAAGGTGTTGAAAATTGATAGTTATAATGGGAACATATGATAACGATGAAAGTGTAGTGCAATTTCCATTATAAATATGACCTTTTAATAGCTTAGTAATATAGCAATATTTTCAACTTCCAAGGACTTGGAACGAATTACAAAAAAAAAAAAAAAAAAAGAAAAACAATGTTATTCGGTTCACATTACAATATTTTCACAATACCTCCATTTTTTTCCTACAGGATGCAAAATATGTTTCCACAATTTCTTTAAGTTTGCACTGGCCAGCACTCACATAAAGTCAAATTTCTGTAAGTTGGGGAGTTCCTGTACCGTCAAACCTCTAATGCAGGAATGAAGCTAAAGTAACCACAGAAGTGGCTATTTACACTTTTCTCCTGATGACAAGGAGCAGAGTTGTCCAAACAGATGCAGTTACTTGGCAGGTTGAAATGGTCTCTAAAGGTTGGCAGCAATTTGCCTTCCAATATACTCAAGTATCCACTGGCATTTACGGAACCTTTAATAAACTGCAGGTGACCTACTCTGCGATACGAAACACACCCCGATATCATTTGGCTGGTAGGGAATTTCACTGTAAACACCATACACTCTGGATGGTATTCTTCACCACATCTAAGGAAAACCTTTTGTCTTCCATCAGAGCCATGCAGGTTGAATTTCTTCTCATCCGAGAAAAATAACTGCCTTCCACTGCTCAGGGATCCATTTGACATTCTCCTTACACCAAATTAATTGGGCCTTTTTCATTCTTTGTGTGAGGAGGGGCTTCTTAGGACAACGGGCTACAACTCCATTTTTGAAGAGGCATCTTCTGACTGTTACTGCACTTGCTACCACACATGTATGTTCTTCCCATTCTCTTTTCAGCTCAGATGAAGAAGCTTTACGGTTTTTAAGACAAATGCTTCACAACAGTCTTGTTTTGGCGTACAGACTCATTTGCGTCTAGTTGCTTTTTTCCTATCAGCAGAACCAGTATTATTTTTATTACCAGCCACATAGTGCAAGGAAGCCTGAGGCTTATGCTGCACCATGAGAGAGAGAGAGAGAGAGAGAGAGAGAGAGAGAGAGAGAGAGAGAGAGACACGAAAGTAGAAGGGAATCACCAAGAAAGAGAAGAATGATGATATCCAGCTCAGGACCCTAGGTGTGCTAACCCCATACTCACCAGATGTGAGCCACTGGGGTTCAATCTCGAGTTTGGAAAGAAATCTACTCACTGTCGACTGATTACAAGACACTCTATAAGCAATATGATGGAAACAAAATCCTTCCTCACGTAAAGCAACAATTGCACTCTTTCTTCATAGCGTCAACCAAACGTAACTCGCCATCCTGACACAAGCAAGGAATGACTGGAACTCTTGCAGAGCGTGCTTATATAGCTGAAAGTAACAGCTGATGCAATATTACATCACCTACGCGTGTCAATCTCATCTGATGCAATCTGTAAGAAATATTGACATATATTTATGTTATTCGGACGACAATTACAATTTGGGTGATGCACTTGGTTCAAAAAACTATCAACTATCAGGTTGATAGTTTTTTTGAACACCAGTGTAAGTAATATCAGTAATAGATTGAAAGAAATATAGAAAAAAAAGTTAGGACATAGGGCAAAGAAATATAGAAAAGAGTAAAGAAACATGGGCTGAGAGGTAGCAACTGAACATTGACAAACGTAAAGTACTGAATATGAATAGCAGTAAGCCTAGAGTAACATACCAACTGGGTGGTACTACACTCAGGGTAGTGGAGAATGAAAAGGACCTGGGAGTAATTGTGCAGTCAGATATGAAGTTTTCTGAGCAGTGCAAAAGGCCACAAGAGTAGCTCATAGTGTCTTGTCAATGATATACAGGAATTTTGCTAGCAGGGGTAAGGGAGTGATTGTCCCCTTGTATAAGGCAATGGTTAGGCCACACCTTGAGTACTGTATACAGGTCTGGAGGCCTCATTTTAGGAAAGATGTAGAGTTGCTGGAACGAGTACAGAGGACAACAAAGGGTTGGTGTTACTAAGAAAGGCTTAAGCTCTGCAAATTGCAACTTCTGGCGACTAGGCAACTCCAAGGTGATCTAATTGAGGTGTATAAGGCCTTAAATGGATTCCGCAAGTTTTAATGCTAATGGGATTCTTCCCCTTGCTCAGATTACTCACCTGAGGATGCATAAATTAAAATTTCGGAAAGACAATTGTAGAATAGTGCAGAAATTCGCCTTTAGCCAGTGGGTGGTTGATAGTTGGAACAAACTTCCATCTGTTATGGTGGAGGTCAGCAACTTAAATAAGCTCAAGGCAGAACTAGACAAATATTTGGAGTGAATGGATAGGTTTTTTTGGTTTTTTTTTTTGGCTGATGCTATATAAGCTTGCTTTTTTGCATCATATGCCTATGCTAATGCTAACAAATGAAATTACAGTATAAAAAAATAAAATATACATAAATATAAAAACAAAAATAGAAAAATATATTGACATATAATGCACATATATTTACAATGCTAACATTATATAACATACATTATACTATAAATATAAAATACTATAACATTATATAACATTATACTTATAATGTAATATAACTAAACCCCAGGGGATCAACATCTGGTGAGTATGGGCTTGGCACACCCAGGGTCCTGAGCTGGATATCATCATCATTCTTTCTTGGTGATTCCCTTCTACTTTGACTCTCTCTCTCTCAGGGTAACTCGGAGAATTTTTTTTTTTTTTGACTGGTGCAGCATAAGCCTCAGGCTTCCTTGCACCATATAGCTAATAATAAGTATCCATTTTATTTGTATATTTATTATATATGTTTTTTTTTTAACCATAATTCCTCTGTTTTTTTTTTGTTTTAACTCTTTACTATATGTCTTCACTCTGTTACTAATATAACATATTCATTATGGTCATTTGGTACTTTCTGTCTGTCAGTGGCCCTTGTCCGTAAAATGCCCTTTTTTCCATTTTTACTATCTTATTCCCTTTTATATAATATACTGTGTGTGTGTGTGTGTGTGTGTGTGTGTGTGTGTGTGTGTGTGTGTGTGTGTGTGTGTGTGTGTGTGTAATTCAATTATTAATATCACTATTAATTGAATAACATCACCAAACAAGTAAATTATTATTCATTAAAAACCCCAAGTTATCATTATCACAGACTACTTCAATTCTTACTGGAATCTCATTAGATAGCGACTGGACTCAACTAGCAACTTCGTGCCAAACAATTATGCACAAACTACGCAGACAAAATGTAGGCAAGAAATCGCAATGTCTTATGGGGGAGTTTAACTTTCCAGATATTAATTAGAACTTGTGGACTGACATCTCCACATTGACAAATGTAAAGTACTACTTATGGAAAACAGTAACCCCAGAACAACGTATCAACTCTGTGGTGCTACACTGACAGTTGTAGAGAATGAAAAGGACCTGGGGGTAATTGTGCAGGCAGATATGAAATTTTCTGAGCAGTGCAGACAGGCTGCAAGAGTAGCTCAAGGTGTCTTGTCAATGATATACAGGAATTTTTCTAGCAGGGAAAAGGAAGTTATTATTCCTTTGTATAAGGCAATGGTCAGGCCACACCTTGAGTACTGTATACAGGTCTGGAGGCCTTATTTCAAGAAGGATGTAGAGCTGCTGGAACGAGTACAGAGAAGGGCAACAAGATTAGTGAATGGAACAAAGGGTTGCTCTTATGAAGGCTTAAGTTTTGTAAATTACAGTTTCTGGAGACTAGGCACTGGTGAGGTGATCTGATAGAGGTGTATAACGCCTTGAATGGTTTGAGAATGCTCAGTGCCGATGGGATTCTTCCTCTTGCTCAGAATAATCACCTGAGAGGGCATAAATTCAAATTGAAGAAAGATAGATGTAGGATAGATGTGCGGAAATTTGCCTTTAGCCAGCGGGTAGTTGGTTGGTGGAACAGACTTCCATCCCTTGTTGTGGAAGTTGATAGCCTAAATAAATTTAAGGCTCAGCTGGACAGGTATTTTGAATGAATGGAGGGGTGAAATGCAAGTGGGTTTTTTTTTTTTTTTTTTGGCTGATGCTGCATAAGCTGGCTTTCTTGCATCATATGCCTCTACTAATGCTAATCTCACTCAGCAGAATTTATCTGCATTTGCTAGTTGACTGCTTTTATGCTTACAAGTTCAGTGGCTAAAAAAACAAAACAACATTTGTGATCTGATTAATGACAGTGATTCACATATATTCAGAATCTTTCTAAAAAAAAAAAACAAATAGGAATGGGATTTATTCAAAGGCATAAGTACCATCAAAGGTAAAAGGAAGGGATTTTGTTTTCAAAAATGTTTTCTGCAATGGCCTTAAACATTTTGTCTTTCTGTAGAACCATCTAAATTTATTAACAAATGTAAAGTGTTTAGGGAAGTAATCATTGAGGCCACCAGGCTTTTTATAACTAAGATATATTGTTCAAAGTTTAGACAAAAACAGGTGTCAGATGAGCTTAGTGACACAAAAAGAATAATGGATTGGTTATAAATTCAGTAAACAAAGAATCCGGGGAGAAGGCAGGGGTTAGGTATACTAAACAAAATGAAGTCAACTGGAAGTCCCTCAGTAGAAAAAGTCATCCATAAGAAAGGCACTTGGGGTGGATGGGATCTATCCAATTATATTAATGGAAGCAGTGCAAGAAATAAGCAAACCCTTAGCCATAATCATGAGAACTACCTTGGATTCAGAGGAGGTCCCTGTAGAATGGATATGTGCAAATGTATGCTCAATTCACAAAGGGGGGGTCAAAGGTCAACACAAGTAATTACAGATCTGTTAATTGTAATTATACTTCAGAAAAAGCATTAATTTAAGGGAAAATCTTGTCTGATGAATTTGACTGGATACTACAATGTGGTCATAAAGGAACTGGATGCAAAAGATAATTTTGATATCATATATTTGGATTTCAGGAAAGCATTTTATATTGTTGCACATACAAGACTACTGTACAAATTTGAGTAGTTTGGCATTTAGGGAAAGTTGCTGCTATGGATAAATGGTTGGTTGAGTGGGAGAAGACAGATGGTAGTAATTAATGGACATTGTTCTTCTTGGACTAATGTTATTACTGGAGTCCCGCAGGGTTCGGTGTTGAGCCCATTGTTGTTTTCTATATTTATCAATGATACTGATGAAGACATATCAGGCTTAACGTCCACGTGTTCAGATGGTACAAAGGTTGGCAAGGCAGTTAATGACAGTATGCTACTGCAACAGGATCTAGAAAAGTTAGGCACATGGCAAGTGAAGTTTAACTTTGATAAATGCAAGGTACTGCATATGGATAGCAGTAAACCCAGCGTGACGTACCAACTGTGTGGTACCACATTCATGGTAGTGGAAAATGAAAAAGACCTGGAGGTAATTCTACAGTCAGATATGAAGTTCTCTATTGTTGTGGTGTTTTCTGGTGCAAGAGCTACTTAGGCCTGAAGTTCTCTGAGCAGTGAAGACAAGCTGCAAGGCCAGCTCATGGGGTTTTGTCAATGATATACACAAGTTTTGCCAGATGGGATAAGGAGGTGATTATTACATTGTATAAGGCAATGGTCAGGCCATATCTTGATTACTGCATACAGGTCTGGAGGCCTCATTTCAGGAAGGATGTAGAGCTACTGGAAGTATGGCAATGAGATTGTTGAGTGGAACAATGTGTTACTCTTACCAAGAAAGGCTTCAGTTCTGCAAACTGAAGCATCTGGAGACTAGGCACCTGTGAGGTGATATGATTGAGGTGTTTAAGGCTTTGAACAGATTCAGCAAGCTCAATGCTAATGGTATTTTTCCTCTTGCTCAAATTACACAAATAAGGGAGCACTAATTCAAAGTGAGGAAGGAAGGTTGCAGAATAGATGTATGGAAGTTTGCCTATAACCAGTGTATAGCTGATTGGTGGAACAAACTTCCAGTTATTGTAGAAGATGACAGCTTAATAACTTCAAGGAATAGCTACACAAAACTATTGGATGGAATGGATAGTTGAAATGGGAAGAACTGTTTTTTTTTTATTTTATTTTTTTTTTTTTTTTTGGCTGATACTGTATAAGTTTTCCTTCTTTCATCATTTGCCACTACTAATGCTAAGAGTTTGGGAAAAACTTCTTTTAGTTATTTTAACACCAGTAGGAAAGGGATGAACTACATTGGTCCACTTGATATGAATGGCATAATTCTTTATAACTCTGTAGAGGTTGCTAAAACTGAATAAATATTTTGCACTAATAATCACATGAAGGTTTTAGATGGGATTAGCAGACATCTACCTAATACTGTGAGAATTAAATGATTTTATGATAATTAAAAATGAGTTGGCTGGTGGTGGTTGTTGTTAGTTTTAAGTGCATCTGCATCTTAGACCATATTGAGCATTATGTCTGTACAAGTAGGTATTCATGGTTGATTTGCATGTTGTTGCACAAGATGAAAAACCCAGAATAACACACAGAAAAAAATCCTACTCTTTCTCAACCTGAAATCAGATAACTGCAGCCTTGAATGAAGAGAAATTTAGAAACTGCTCCAATCCTACAAGAATTAAATGCTGACATCTCCAAATGAGTGACAAGTTGTAAAATCACTATACTCGCACAGAGGAAAACTAATATTTATGAAGTCCACATATTTTTGATCTAACATTGTAAACAATATACTTACACCTACAGACAGTCACTAAACTTAGGCAAAACATGAGTAGAGCCAATCACTTTTAATTGCATATAGTTAAATTCAGTAGGTCCATAACTGAAAATAAATAAACAACAAACTTAACTATAAATTGGAACAAAACTAAACTTGTTGGAAAACCAGAAGACTCACCAACTTATCAGAAAACATCAGACTACATTTAAAGGATTGGCAAGCATGAATAGAATAGAGTTCCACCTACATAAAACCACACTGATATGATCCCTGTATGAATACCAATGTCTGTCAGCTCTCACAGCAGTTTTAAACTCCTCTGATCTTAATATGCTTATGCTAAAGCTAGTCCTGAAAGTAATTTTTAATCTACAGTATTTCAGTATTTCTATTTCGGTATGCTACAAATTTTTTCGACACTGACTCGCAATTCTGTTTCACAATTGCAGAGACAATTTTTCAATAGAAAACAATTTTGGGTTCCATGTTAATATTAAATTTTATACGTATTTCTTACAAGGTTGCGCACCAAACTAAACATTTTATTGGAAACACGATCCAAAATTTTTTAAGAGTATGTTTGTACTACCAGCACAAATGTTTTCCAGTACTTCATACTGAACAGTACCAACTGTATAAAGCTGAGATACCACAGTTTTTTTTTTAAATTCAAGTATCAACATTAAATAAATATAGCTCTGTGCCACTTTTTTTTTTTTTTTGGAATAGGTTAAATAATATCTTTTACCCACAAAAAAAAAAAAAAAAAAAAAAAGACTGCTTTACAAACAATTAACATACCACAAGCAGTAAGCACAGCATACGGTCGATAACTGTCCCACTGCAGATATTTCATTCACTAGCATAAAAGTGTGTTTGTTTTTATTTGTTATAAAGGAGAAATATTTTTTTCAGCGGAATTGGAGTGGGGACTAAGCATAATGAGCCTTGCATGAATATCCCGATTCAAGAGTTTCTGAAATTTTGATAGAAAAGGCTGGGGAAGGGCCATTTCTTAAAATATATATTTAAGTAAATGATTAGAGTGGCTTTGGGATACAAAAAGAGATAACAGCAAAAGAACATTTATCCCTTGAATCTGACATGCAATTTTAGCATTTTAAAAATGGCTTAGCATTAGCAAATGATGCAAGAAAGCAAGCTAACAGAGCATCAACCAAAAAAAAAAAATGCAACACCTCCCATTTCACCTATTTCATTCCCTCCAATAGTTCGTCTAGTTGTTCTTTGAATTTATCTACGCTATCAACTTCCACAACAACAGATGGACATTTGTTCCAGCAATAACCACCCGCTGGCTAAAGGAAAACTTCCACCCATCTATTCTGCAACCATTGTTCCTCAATTTGAATTTGTGCCCCCCCCCTCGTGTGTGGTCTGAGCAAGAGGAAGAAACCCATCAGCATTAAGCTTGCTCAATCCATTCAAAATCTTAAAACACCTCGCAAGTATCCAGTCTCCAGATGCTGTAATTTGCAAAACTGAAGCCATTCTTGGCAAGTGCACCCCTTTGTTCAATTAACCAATCTCTTCGCCTTTCTTTGTACTTGTTCCAGCAGCTCTACATCCTTCCTAAAATGAGACCTCCAGACCTGTATGCAGTACTTAAGAAGTGGCCTGACAATTGCCTTATTCAATGGGATAATCACCTGATTATCCCAGCTAGCAAAAATTAAAATAGTGATAATTTTACAATGCAGTTAAATTCAGGAAGCTGAAAAAGCATGCATGTGATCGGTGCATGCAAAGGCAATGAACATTTATAACCGTTAATTTTTCTTTTAGCAGAACTTACAGAATAGTGTATTTAATACACTAAGCTTATGCAATTAATCCTAAGCTCAAGTGAATGCCACAAAATTAAAGTATAACATAAAATCTCTAGACCAAAAAATACTTTTATAAGAGGAATTCATACCAAAATTACAAAACACAAACCATTCCGCAAGTGAACTTCTCTAATGCTGTAGTTCAAATACTGCACAGGGGAAATTATTATTATTAGCTATACAGTGCAAGGAAGACCAAGGCTTATGCTGCACCAGCCAAAAAAAAAAAATTATGAATTACCCTGAGAGGGAGAGAACAAGACTCAGAAGTAGAAGGAAATTACCAAGAAAGAGAAGAATGATATCCAGCTCAGCATCCTGGGTGTGCCAAGCCCATACTCACCAGATATGAGTCCCTGGGGTTAAATTAGTCTCATATACAAAATGCTTTCAAATACCAATCTATTATTATCCTACAAATTTATGAACAGCAAACTGAATAAAATAGAAAAATATTTTTAAGTTCGGCTGCTTTGAGAACCACGGCGACTAGGATCATTAGCGTGGCATGTCTGTAAATTGCGTGTGTCCAAATGCGAGTTTGTACGTAGAGTAAAATGAAGAGATAGATTAAAATAAATAAATAGTAAACCCCGCACGTCTCCATCTGCGGCTAATTCAATCCGATTAAGAAATTCTCATCAATTATTCCCGTCATCGATTAGATTCAAAAGTGTACTCCCATCAAATGACAAGTGAATAGTCACTATTGGTGGCGGTGGCCTAAATAAAATTATGTTATGGATTGTGTACAGCAAATGATCAGAGGGTAAAATCCATTTATATCTTCGATTACAACTCAAGAATGAATCTGCCAACAAAATTTGGAAATGGGGGTATAGCAATACGAAGAGCAAACAGCAATACGAACAATCTAATAAGTGGTGGGGTTACACAGAGGAACAGCCCTAATGATACTTCAAATAATCACTTATATATATTTCAGCTATTTGAACAGCAACTCTTTAACTACCTGAATCAATTAATCCAATATAACAGTTTGACAACAAAATAAAAGTCCAACAAATAAAATATTTTCAAATTGATACCACAACGTTGCTGTACACAACCACTGAAAACACCTACAGCTATTCGAATTACTAAACCCAAAGATGCCACGCCCTCTATATTTCGATATACAAACATTTCTAGACTTACGTACTTGATCGGTTTTTATTCATGTCCGTAAGTCCAACTTCGGTCTTGCAGACAAATAAATACATGTACAGTACAACGCACGGGCATTATTATTATTATTATTATTATTATTTCTCCCTGCTCGGGTATTGCTACCAAGTACACACGGTGGTTGTTGTTATATCTGTGTTACTGTTGGTAGAGAAACTCTCTGACTATCCTACAGGTGTTCAGGATTGAGACTTTCCGGAGTTCCTTGTAGGCGTTCGCTGGGAGACCTATTGCTGCTAGGCTGTTATGCAGGATCTTTGGAACCATACCTTTGGTTGACACGATGATCCAAATGGTCGTTACTTGTTGCATATGCAACATTTCTTTGATCTGCTGTCTTAGTTTCGTCTACTTCATGATTTTTTCCCTTGGGTTTTCTGCAGGGTGCCAATGTTGGGCACCGCTATGTCAATCATATAGTCATCCCCCAAGCAGTCTGTTCTGCAGGACTGTGTTATCCGTTATTTTGGCGAGGTCCCAGTACAGCTTGTGGAGTGAGGTCTGTAGTACTGCTTGGGGTTCATACTTGTAGTACGGTACACTTTATTATTATTATTATTATTATTATTATTATTATTATTATTATTATTATTATCCTAATTGATATCCCAATATTGCAACAGAAATTACTGAAATATGGTATAAGGGGAAGACTCAATCAACTCCCAGCAAATTATTTAAACAAGAGAAAAATAACAGTAGAAGTAGAAAATACAAAGGAAAAATCTTAAAATGTAAAGAGAGGAGTACCTCAGGGTACACATACTCAGCTTTGAAAAAACAAAATTTTTGGTAATAAGACTTCCTCATCAAACCTTGGGCATTCAACCCTCTATCAAATTGCACAAACATGATTGTCTACACGATCAGAATTTCCAGAATTGCAAATGTCTAACTGTGGAAGAAGTTTCAAATCATTTTTACCTTGGGTTATGGATTGACAACAGTCTAAGTTGGGTAATGCATATAACAAACTTGTACAAAAAAATGAGATTTTATGTGTACTTTTTCTACTACATTAAGAATAAGTTAAATCTTAGAACAAAAGTTACCTTATTTTATGCATTTGTGGACTCCCAACTCAATTATTTATTAAATATATGGGCACGAGCAAATAAAACAGAAATAAGGGCAATAAACAACTTAATGAATAGGATTCTGAAACTTTTAATGGGGACAAACTCTTGTAATGACCTGAACAAGAGAAGAAAATTTTTGTTAAAACATAAAATACTGTATCAAGTTCAAAAACTGAAGTTAAATCTATTCTTAAAAAATTTTAACACTATTTTTGAAGAGTCGAATCTACAAAGAAATGTCTCACAAAATTTAAGGAACCCAAAAGCAATTACTTTGCCTCACCCTAGGATACTAAATAGATTTGGAGATAGGCACACAATTAATATAATAAATAACTTGTTGGCTAGCATTGATTTCAGGCTCAGCAGAAGTAATCCCATCTCCAAATTAAAATTCCTAATAAGAAAATTCTTGATACTCAATGACACAGTAGATTAGAATTTATATGCAGATAAACTACTACCTCTGTTCACAGTGTGGAATATACTATGTGTAGTGACTTCATAGTCTTTTCTGTAAGATAATAAATTTGTCTAAAACTGTTGTAAAGGAAGAATTTCAACTTGTTGTCACGAAATTTACTTTTCTTAACAAGTTCATTTATTGTAAACGAATTCTCTTGATAAATAAAATTGTAATGTATTATTATTATTATTGTTGTGTTGTTGTTGTTCTGCCTATTATTTCACTCTGATTGGGGGATTCCACTCCGTAACGGGTATTGCTATCAAGTACACAAGGTGGTTGTCATATCTGGTGTTACTGTTGGTCGAGGAAATCTCTGACTGTCCTGGAGGTGTTCAGGATTGCGACTTTCTGGATTTCCTTGTAGGTATTCTCTAGGAGATCTATTGCTGATAGGCTGCTATGTAGAGTCTTTGGCACCATACCGGTGGTACACACGATGATCGAGATGGCCGATACTTCTTGCATATGCCACATATTGATGATAATAATAATAATAATAATACAATACAAATTTATTTATCATTTGAATTTGTTTACAATACAAGAACTCGGTAAGAAAAGTAAATTTCTAGACACAAGTTGAAATTCAGCAGTTAAATCAGTTTTTGCATACAAAATTGTTAACAAATATAATAATAATAATAATAATAATAATAATAATAATCTCCTTGAGTTCATGTCTCAGGTTCTTGTACTTCCCAATTTTTCTTCATGGGTTTTCTGGATATTGCTAGTGTAGGGCACCGCTATGTGAATCAGGTAGGTAGCCTTTTCCAACTTGTCCACAAGGGTTATGTCCGGTCTGTTGTGCGGGATGCTCTTATCCGTTATTATAGCGCGGACCCAGTACAGCTTGTGGGTTCGGGTCTCTAGTACTGCCTGGGGTTCGTACTTGTAGTATGGTACACTTTCTTTGGTCAACTGGTATTTCCTCGCTAGCTTCTGATGTATTATCCTGCCTACCTGGTCGGGTCTAGGAGTGATCAGTCTGGGTGATCAACACCCGCGTTGATGTCTTCAATCGTTTCTGAGACCAGGTGCCATCGTCGACATGTGTCATCTGACATTCTAATGAGACATGTGGCAGAGAAGAAAAATGCATGGGATATATAAAAATTAATGTGTGACATGGAAGCCTATGAGAGATATAAGCTGGTCTCTAACAAAGTCACACAGGAGATTAGGCAGGCACAGGCAGATTACGAGAAATCTTTGGCAAAGGATGCAAAGAAAAACAGTAAAGAATTCTTTTCTTATGTAAACTCTAGAGGGAAGGGGATGAATCAGATTGGACGACTTGATATCGATGGTTCAACTGTTGATGATCCTGCTCAGGAAGCTAACAAACTAAATGAATATTTTGCATCGACATTCACACATGAGGAGATATTCAGCGAGGGGAATGCCAGACGTGTATTCAACTCTGGTAGTACGCTAGATAATCTTGTAATAACTGAGAGTAAAGTGGAGGAGAAATTGTTGAGGATAAACATAAAAAAGGCACCCGGGGTGGACGGGATCTATCCAGTTATATTAAAGGGGGCAGAAAGAAAGTAAGCACACCCTTAGCCATAATTATGAGAGCTTCGTTGGACTCAGGACAGGTACCCATGGACTCTGGAGATGTGCAAATGTGACCCCCATTCACAAAGGAGGATTAAAGGGCAACACATGTAATTATGAACCTGTTAGTTTAATTTCGGTTCCAGGAAAATTAATGGAGGCACTGGTTAAAGAAGCCCTGCAGGATCCTTTAGACAAGACTTCAGTTATAGCTCGAACACAGCATGTTTTTTTTAAGGGAAAGTCTTGCCTTGACCAATTTTTTGGATACTATGATGTGGTCACAAAGGAACTGGATGCAGGGAATAATTTTGATATCATATATATTTGGATCTTAGGTACTGTTGATACTTGATACTTTTGATACTGTTGCACATGGAAGACTGCTGCACAAATTGGAGCAGTGTGACATTGGAGGCAAATTGCTGCTACGGATAAAGGGATAGTTGAGTAGGAGAAGACACAGAGTGGTAATCAATGGACGCTGCTCATAGTGGATTAATATTATTAGTGGAGTCCCTCAGGGTTCAGTATTGGGTCCGCTGTTGTTTTCTGTATTTATAAATGATATTGATGATGGTATATCAAACTTAATATCCAAGTTTGGAGACGATACGAAGGTTGGCAGGGTTGTTAAGGACATAATGACAGTACGCTGCTGCAACAGGATCTAGAAAAGTTGAGCAGATGGGTTGACGGTGGCAAATGAAGTTTAACCTTGACAAATGTAAAGTACTACATATGCGAGCGCAACCCCAGAATGACGTAGCATCTCTGTGGTACTACAATGACAATGGTAGAGAACGAAAGGACCTGGGTGTAACTGTGGAGGCAGATATGAAGTTTTCTGAGCAGTGCAGATGGTCTGCAAGAGTAGTTCATAGTGTCTGGTCAATGATATACAGGAATGTTTCTAGCTGGAATAAGGAGGTGATTATTCCCTTGTATAAGGCAATGGTCAGGCCACATTTTGAGTACTACATACAGGTATGGAGGCCTCATTTTAAGAAGGATGTAGAGCTGTTGGAACGAGTACAGTGATGAGCAACAAGATTAGTGAATGGAACAAAGGGTTGCTCTTATGAAGAAAGGCTTACATTTTGCAAAGTAATACATTACAGTGTCTAGAGACTAGGCACCTGCGAGGTGATCTGATTCAGGTGTATAAAGCCTTGAATGGTTTAAGTATGCTCAATGCTGATGGAATTTTCCTCTCGCTCAGATTAATCATTTGAGAGGGCATAAATTCAAATTGAGGAAAGGCAGATGTAGGATAGATGTGCGGAAGTTTGCCTTTAGCCAGTGGGTGGTTGGTTGGTAGAACAGACTTCCATCCTTTGTTGTGGGAGTTTATAGCCTAAATAAATTTAAGGCTGAGCTGGGCAGTTATTTGGAACGAAGGGAGGGGTGAAATGGGAGAGGTGTTTTTTTTTTTCTTTTTGCTGACGCTGCATAAGCTTGCTTTCTTGAATCGTATGCCTCTACTAATGCTAATTCTAATTCCTGGTTTCTTTGCGATGAATTTTCTATAGTTTCTGGTGTTGATTACCTGGTCTTGGATGGCCAGCATGAATTCTTCAGTCTCGGGGAGGAGCGTCCGGCTAGTGAGCCATTATTATTATTATTATTTATTGTAAACGAATTCTCTTGATAAATAAAATTGTATTGTATTATTATTATTATTATTGTGTTGTTGCTCTTATATTATTTCTCCGTCATTGGGGAATTCCACTCCCTGAGGGGTACTACTACCAAGTACATAGGGTGGTTGTAAAATCTGGTGTTACTGTCGGTCGAGAAAATCTCTGATTATCCTACAGGTGTTGAGGATTGCGACTTTCTGGAGTTCTTTGTAGGTGTTCTCTGGGAGACCTATTGCTGCTAGGCTGCTATTTAGAGTCTTTGGTACCATACCTGTGGTGGACGCGATGATCGGCATGGTTCATAATTCTTGCATGTACCACATCTCCTTGATCTCATGTCTCAGGTTTCTGTACTTCCTAATTTTTTCCTCATGAGTTTTCTGAACATTGCTAGTGTTCGGCGCCGCTATATCAATTAGGTAGGTAGCCTTTTCCATCCTGTCCACAAGGGTTATGTCCGGTCTGTTGTGTGGGATGGTCTTATCGGTTATTATGGCGCGGTCCCAGTACAGCTTGTGGGTTCGGGTCTCTAGTACTGCTTGGGTTTCGTACTTGTAGTATGGTACACTTTCTTTGGTCAACTGGTATTTCCTCGCTAGCTTCTGATGTATTATCCTGGCTACCTGGTCGTGTCTATGAGTGTACTCAGTCTGGGTGATTACCTTGCACCCTGCGGTGATGTGTTGGAGCGTTTCTGAGACCAGGTGGCTTTGTCGACATGTGTCATCTGACATTCCGCGCTCCTTGGCGATGTATTTTCTAAAGTTTCTGGTGTTGATTACCTGGTCTTGAATGGCCAGCATGAATCCTTCAGTCTTTGGGAAGAGCGTCCCGCTTGTGAACCATGCATTGGAAGCAATGTTGTCGATGTGATCTTGATGGAGATCATTGTAGTATCTGCCATGGAGCGTCTTCCTTGCCCATCTTTCTAACTTCGTTTTTTCTTGTATTGTCTGGGCGAGAAGGGGTTCCTCGCTTAGGTTGAGTGGAGTATACCACTTATCTATCTTCCTTATGGGCTTGTGGAGTGGTGCTCGAAGTAATCCTTCAGATTAACTATCTCTGTTTTCTGTTGCTAATAATAATAATTATTATTATTATTTTATTTTTTTTATTATTATAATTATTATTATATTAAGAGTACACATAAAATCTTATTTTATGTGTACTTAGAAGTACACAAGAAAATAATAAGGTTTTATGTGTACTTCTTTTATTATATTAAAAATAAATTCAATCAAAGAACAAAAGTCACCTTACATTATGCATTAGTGGACTCCCAGCACAATTATTTAGTAAATATATGGGCAAGAGCAAATATAACTGAAATAAGGGTTATAAACAATTTACTAAACAGGATTCTGAAACTGCTAATAGGGACAAACTCTTGGAATGTTCTGAATAAGAGAAGGCAATTTTTGTTAAAATACAAAATACTATATCCAATTAAAAAATTGAAGTTAAATTTATTCTTGAAAAATCTTAACACTATTTATGAAGAGTTGAATCTTCAATGGAATGTTTCACACAACTTATGGAATCCAAAAGCAGTTGTTTTGCCTCACCCTAGGGTACTAAATAGATTTGGATATAGGCATACAATGAACATATTTAATAACTTGTTGGCAAGCGTTGATTTCAGGCTCAGGAGAGGTTATTCAATCTCCAAATTAAAATTCCTAGTAAGAAAATTTTTGATACTCAATGATACAGTAGATTAGATTTTCAATGCGAATCAATCACCACCTCTGTATACCCTGTGGAATGTACTATGTGTAATGACTTCATTGTCTTTTCTGTTAGCTAACAATTTTGTAAGCAAAAACTGATTTAACTGATGAATTGCAAGTTGTTGTCAAGAATTTTCTTTTCTTAACAAGTTCTTGTATTGTAAACAAATTCAAATTATAAATAAATTTTTATTGTATTATTATTATTTCTCCCTGATTCGGGGTTCCACCTCGTAACAGGTATTGTTACCAACTACACAGGGTGGTTGTTTTTATGTCTGGTGTCACTGTTGGTCGAGGAGCTCTCTGACTGTCCTACAGGTGTTCAGGTTTGCGACTTTCTGGAGTTCCTTGTAGGTGTTCGCTGGGAGACGTATTGCTGCTAGACTGTTATGTGGAGGATTTAGCACCATACCAGTAGTAGACACTATGATCGGGATTGTCCTTACTTGTTGCATATGCCACATCTCTTTGATCTCCTGTCTTAGCTTCGTGTACTTCGTAATTTTTCCCTAATTTATTATTGTAAACAAATTCTCTTGATAAAAATAAATTGTATTGTATTGTATTGTATTGTCTTATTGTTATTATTATTATCATTCATATGGTGCAAGGAAGCCTGAGGCCTATGATGCCCCCGCCAAAAAAAAAAAATTCTGAATGACCCCGAGAGAGAGAGAGAGAGAGAGAGAGAGAGAGAGAGAGAGAAGGGAATCACCAAGAAGAGAAGATTGGTGATATCCAGCTCAGGACTCTGGGTGGGCCAAGCCCATACTCACCAGATGTCTCCCCTCGGATTTCTAACACATTGTACTTTAGTGAGAAACGGTCAAGTTTCATTGCGAAATTTATATTTTTGCTTTTAGATAAATTTTTAAAGATTACTATTAATATATGTAGCAATGGGTAAAATAGAATTTCTCCCTCCCCCTTGGTTATACCATTGTTTCATAATATTAGGTGTATAATTTTAATGATTTTGTATTATGACAGTTAGAAAATGTACTGGAACGTTGTTCCGGTGCGTTCCGGCCGGAATACACCACTGCACTCAACCATCTCTTTATTCATATAAGTAATAGCCCTTAATGCCATACTGCTGCAATTTGTACAGTAGTCTTCCATGTGCAATCGTATCAAAAATTATAACATTAGCCTGCGAGGAGCAGTGCCCATTAATTGCCATTCTCTGTTTTCTCCCACTCAACCATCCATAGAAGCAACTTGCCATTATTGCCATACTCCTCCAATTTGCAGAGTACTCTTCTCTGTGGAACAGTATCGAAAGCTTTCCTGAAATCCAAATATATGATATTAAAATTATTTGTTGCATCCAGTTCCTTTGAGACCCCATCATAGTATCCAATCAAAATGGTCAAACAAGGCTTCACCTATACAAACCCATGCTGTGTCTGAACTATAACTGCTGTCCTGTCTAGATGATCCTGCATTATTTCTTTAATCAGCAACAAAGGAAGTTTTATTTTAGCCGGCGAGTTATAAATTACTGGAATAAGTTGCCTACATAGGTGGTAGAGGCTGACAGTTTCGGGAAATTCAAAGGTCATTTGGATAGTATCTTCGGGTGAGGGAAGCGCATAGGATGATAGGATTAATTTCCTTTTCTTTATTAATTATTATTTTTTCTCTCTTTTTTTTTATCATTGTTTTATTCGGGTTTTTTTTTTTTTTTTTTTGGCTAGTGCAGCATAAGCCACAGGCTATCTTGCACCATGCGGCCATTACTAATACTAATATTAACTCTATTATTTTCCCTGGAACAGAATTAAAATAAAAGGTCTGTAATTACTCAGGTAAACCATTGATTCCCATTTTGTGAATTGAGGATACATTTGAACCTCTCCAGTATGTGGGGACTTCCCCTGAATCCAAGGATTTGCTCATAATTATGGCTATTGTTTTGCTTACTTCCTTTCTGCCTCCCTCCACACACTGATGTTCAAAACTTAGGGACCATTCAGGTTTTCACCTCTAGCTTCTGATAGGAGTGGCCTGGATATGAGAAAAGCATACAAAAATGATGAAGAAAACAAGCCCGACACAACTATGGAAACAAAACGGTACAGAGGGACTTTATTCAAAAATGGCAAAATAGCACTGGCTGCCGTGATACAGATGCATCACTGCCAAAGATGGAACAAAGGGAAGAGGTGGTCCTCAGTAGGGGACATGGTCACCCCTAATGTCAATGCAGGCTTTGCACCACCTGTCCATACTTAGAACAATATTGTTGATAAGTTCTTGAGGTAACGTCGTCCAATCCTCTGTCTTCAGCTGGTGAACATTTTCTGGTGGGTGTGACCGTGCCGCTAGGCGTCTCCAAAGAGCGTCACATATGTGTTCGATGGGATTTAGATTGACGGAACGGGCAGGCCAATCCCTATGAACAATGTCCTCACTTTCCAAAAGCATATCAACAGCTGCAGCACGATGGGGTGTGGCGTTATCATATATAAACACGAACTCGGGGCCAATGGCACCTCGGAACAGATGCACATGGGGAAGGATTACCTCAATACAGTAGCGTGCACCGGTTACAGTACCGCCTTCCAGTATCTGAAGTTGTGTACGTCCATCCAAGATAATTCCTCCCCGGACGAGATCATCTCCACCGCCATACCGATCCCTTTGATGTTTGCGGGGGTGATACCATGTGCCAACCTCTCTCCAGATTAGTTGACATCCAGAATCGCTGCTGAGGCTGAATCTACTCTCATCAGTAAAGAGTACCTTATCCCATTGCGCTGTTGGCTAGTCCTTGTGTTCGAAGCACCACTGTGAACGGTATCTCCGATGGGCAGGCATTAAAAGGACACAATTTACTGGCCGTCTGGCTAACAGTCCACCTTTATGGCGTCGCCTGGCCACAGTAAACTGCGATAACCTCCGCCCTGTGCAGCTGGTTTGCAATGCTTCCCGCTGTCTTGTGTCAGTCCCTCGTGGCCTGTAGTAGTATGTAGAGGTCATCATTGGGCGTTGTTTTTTGTGGACGGTCACCACTGGTCCTTCGAACAGCCGTACCTGTCATTCTGAAGGCCGACCATGCACGTGAGACGATGCTATGGGCGATACCAAACTCTCCAACCACACTCCTCGCACTTCGAGCTTCCCAATTAGTCCACCCTTGGTAAAGGCATCAGATGTTGTCTATTATCCCTTTGGTTGTCTGTAGCACTATATGAAATGAATCGAACGTCTGTAACAATCTTGCTCACCATTTGGTAATTTGAACATAACTGCTGCTTTTATCTGTTTATGTGAGCCCTCTCATCACGATTCAATTTTTTGCATGTGCACCGGCTTTCTACTGAATGTACACAGTTATATGAATCGCCACAGGCTGCTTCGTTTGATTTTGTGCTTGTAACCTTTAGAAATAGCTTTGGTCCTTAAGTTTTGCATAACAGGGTATAACTGGATAGATCCCATTCACACCAAGTGCCTTTCTTATGTTTATCTTCAACGATTTCTCCCTCACTTTACTCTCAGTTATTACAAAATCATTTAGCTTCCTATCGCAGTTTGATAAACTTTTGGACTCCGCTTCCACACAAAATTCCTCATGTGTAAATGTTGGTGCAAAATACTCATTCAGTTGCTTAGCTACCTGAGAAGGATCATCAGCAGTCGGACCAATCTGATTTATCACCTTCGTTCTAGAGTTTAGATTAGTAAAGTAGTTTTGCTGTTTTTCTTTGCAAATCTTTGGCAAAGATTTCTCGTGATCTGCCTTCCCTTGTCTCATCTCCTTTGTGACTTGAATACAGACTAGCTTATATCTACTATATGTTTCAGTATTCCTGATAATTTATATGCATCCCATGCATTTTTCTTCTCTGATACTAATCTCATTAGTTCATCCGACAGCCATTTATGCCTAAACCTTGAACAGTATTTCTTAGTTGGCATGAAAAGCATAATAGCTGCCAAGATTACATTACTTCCTTGAATGCTTTCCATTTAGAATTGCTGTTGGTATCATCATCAGTTGTCCCCACTGTATAGAATTTTAAAACTAAGACCACTGTAGTCACCTTTATGAAAGCAAAAACCCTTCCCTTTACCCATAATGGCAGTTATATCTTGAACTAAATCCCACATGAGTACACTGTGATCACTGCCACCTAGTGGTTCCTTTATCTGCAGATACATGAATGATCACTGGTGATAATCAGTGATCATTCATGTATCTGCAGATAAATATATATGCAGATACATTCATGTATCTGCAGATTAAATTCAGCACCAGATAGCTCTGGTGCTGAATCTAAGAGATAGTAGTAACATACTTCTCTGTGGTATCTGGAACATCATGCTGTGATTCATGGAGTGGTTAATTATGCTACAAAAACATTTGTCAAGATGTGCGTTTTTCTGTCCCTTGATAGTGTTCATCCAAAATCGGTGTCACTGCATGATCAGAGCAGCGTTGCCAACTGTTAATAATACTTCCAGCTAGCCGCATGCTCAAAATCCGTTATTTTTAACACTTAACCCGCCAACTTTGTAAATTTTCATTTGGGTTAAATCCTATTAAAGGGTGCTATAAAAGTTTTGAGAACCCTACATTATGTCCATACAAAACTTGCAAATTGCATATCAAATGCAGTTTATTCTGAGGAAGAAGTCAAAAATAACAACTACCGTTTAACTGAGTTTATGAATTTATGTAGTGACAATATTGATCACTTGACTTCTTGGTTGGCGAAAAATCGCATTTTGCAAAATACAGCTTTTTGTGAAGTTTGGTACCTTGAAATAAGGCTTACCAAAAGTAAATATAAAACTGATATTTTTAGATGGAGTTGTAAGAAACTTTGTCGTAAACAAAGAGTATTAGACATAAATCATTTTTTGATGATATTAGATTATTGTTATCTCAAAATTTATTATTTCTATACTTCTGGTCCCAAGATCGCATTGCTCTATCAATAAAAACAATGTGATCCGAGGGAGTTCTACATGATATTAATAACTGATTCAGACAGTTAACTAGGGGAGATTTCAGAAAATGGAATACCCATTGAAGTTGAAATTGATGAACCAGCATTTTTCAAAAGAAAATATAAGATAGGACGACTAATAGGAACACAAATTCGATTTGACTCAACAATTTAAAGTCATGTGTTTGACCACGAGTGTAACTCAGTATTGAAATTGTTGGGATACCCCTCAGGGGAATCCCTGAATAATATAAAAGTGATTCTTCGCTTTATAAAAAAAAAAAAAAAAAACTATGAAATAAGATATCCCTACTATGTTACGATGTATATCAATAAAGCATTTCAATTATGAAATATTTATAGTGTCAAATAAATATATCTGAATTTAAATGTTATATTGCCAAAATATATAAAATGTTAAACTTATTTTAAATTTTTACCCTTTCCGCTATTACATAATTTAATCCGCTGAAACTAGCCGGAAAATCGCTAAATTAGCAACACTGGATCAGAGCGTTGCAAAACTGTGGGTTAACCCAAACGTAAAATATAAATAAATAAAGGAAAATAAGCAAGGTGACAGGCAGATAACATTTAAAAATTTTGATATTAAAGGAAAATAATGAAAAGTGATATTTCAGTTTTATTGGTTAAATCTGCCGCCCTTTAGTAATATATATTCAGTATAATACTCTGCGTTAGGTTGTATGATAACTTGATTATCATGTCGCTGAAGGTTGAAATGATTTTTCGCCCTCTGGTAGCACAGTAGTTATCTACTACTCTATGTCTGCTGGTATCTCTTTCTCGGTTTTGAATATTATATTTTCGCAGTTATTGAGAATGTAACGGCACAGTAGTACGATATGTTACTATTTTGTGTGTAACGGTATTCTAGTTCATCGTGTGTTCAGCATATGCTTTTACCTGATTATATGTTTTGTTTCGTGCAGTATTCGTTTCATTATGCTTTCAAATTAAGGTTATCTAAACGTTAAAGCATGATTTCTTCATTCGTCCATTTACGCGAGAGATGTAGTAGGGTGTACACTTGTTTCTCTTCTTTGGTAAAAGCATTTCCTTGTAGATATTTAATGTCTTATATTTTTTTCAGCATTGCCCCATTAACTGCATAAGGTGTTGAAATTATTTTACAGAATTTCACATATTTAATAATTTGGTGTCCGAAGGGTTTTTGTAAAGTACATGCGTGTACCTTATCTTAAAAGATAATTTGGTCGAGATTCAGAAACGGGTTCTCCTTCCAGACTACTAGCGATACGATCGTGATTGACGGGTGCTGACTCCGCCCACTGTCACGTGATCTTATCAGACGGAAACAGCTGGCATGGGTAACACGCACTTGCCATGTACCTAACGAATGGAAACACGAGGCATGCTGAGGTTTTTCTGGGTTACGAAACCGAAAAATTAAAAAAATGAACTATTGTTTATTGGTATTGTTCTCTGCTGAATAATTCCGGGGGTGTGGAGGCTGGAGTCCCCCACATATACGGGGGGGGGTCTGGGGGGAAAAAAGTAAAAAAAAATAATAAAAATTAAAGTTTTTTTAAAATAAAGTAACTTAGCTCTGTGATTGGCTGATTACGATTGCGTAATCACATTTTGGTCAGTTCTTGATCTGTGCTGGTGCCTATTGCTTGCTGTCATGAATTCTCCTTTGTCACAGGTATTTTTCACACTGCCAAGGAGAGGAGGGGGAACACAGTGAGTAGGCTGAGTCACAACCCGTCAATCATTGCTTTCCTCCACCTCTCCTCGCCGCCATTTTGAAAGGGGTACCTGTTTCTGAATCTCTACCGATAATTTAATTGTTTTTAGTGTAAAGCAGGCTTCCGGATGGACCATAATGCTTTCTGGTTCGTTGCACTCATCAACAATGCCATGTGTATGTTTTGAGTATTAAAAATAGGATGTTATTGGTGGAGTCCCCCAGGGTTCGGTGTTGGGCCCATTGTTGTTTTCGGTATTTATCAATGATATTGATGAAGGTATGTAAGCGTTAATGCCGAAGTTTGGCAGGGTTTTCAATGACATTAATGATAGTATGCTACTATAACAGTATCTACAAAAGTTGAGCTGAGGGGTGGCAACTGAAATTTAACATTGACAAATCTAAAGTACTGCATATGGGTTGCAGTAACCTCAGAGTAATGTATCAACTGGGTGGTACTACACCCAGGGTAGTGGAGAATAAAAAGGACCTGGGGTAATTGTGCAGTCAGATATGAAATTTTCTGAGCAGTGCTAAAAGGCTGCAAGAGTAGCTCATAAATTTTCTGTTTCTACTCCGGCACGACAATCAAGTCAATAGAGTTTACAATAAATCGTCAATACAAATATTTATCGTATTTAGTAGTCACGGGCTTGAACCCTGGTGCACTCAAGAAATGCGTGCTATGCACTCTCGCTCTTGACCACTGGGCTACGTCACTGTAAATGATATACAGGAATTTTGCTAGCAGGGTTAAGGGAGTGATTGTCCCCTTGTAGAAGGCAGTGGTCAGGTCACACCTTGAGTACTATATACAGGCCTGGAGGCTTCATTTTAGGAAAGATGTAGAGCTGCTGGAACGAGTACAGAGAAGGGCAAGGAGATTAGTGAGTGGACCAAAGGGTTGGCCCCCCTCTTTTCCTGAGAAAGCTTAAGTTCTGCAAATTGCAGCTTTGGATTATATACCTCAATTAGATCTTGAAAGGTGGTCTAATTGATGTGTATAAGGCCTTGAATGGATTGAGCAAGCTCAATGCTAATGGGGTTCTTCCTCTTGCATAGATTACTCACCTGAGGGGGGGGGCCATAAATTCAGATTGAGGAAAGACAATTGTAGAATAGATGGGTGGAAATTTGCCTTTAGCTAACGGGTGGTTGATAGTTGGAACAAACTTCCATTTGTTGTAGTGGAGGTCAGCAACTTAAATAAGTTCAAGGGAGAAGTAGACAAATGTTTGGAGTGAATGGATGGGTGAAATGGGAAGGGTGGTTTTTTTTTTTTTTTTTTGGCCGATGCTGTTCTTTCTATAGCTTGCTTTCTTGCATCATATGCCCTACTAATGTTTCTTTAATGAACCTTTCGTTTCATAAAATATCCCAATTTGACTCCAGGCAGTGGCACATCCAGAAATTTGGGGGGTTAAGAATAATCTTGTGTTAACACGTGACAGTAATATTATATATCAAACATATATCACTAATATATATTCTGTCAGTGTCAATCCACTAGTGCTGTACTAGCTTATTATACCCATCTAGTGTTGAATCCAGGGGGGTGACTTTGGGTGGAGTTTCATCCCCGGTGGAATAAAATTTTCCCTCCTCTGGCGAAAAATAGCAATTTTTAATTCAATATTCATTCAAAGCCCTCAGACATTGAAATTTTAACCACCTTTTTTGTTTAATTTTAATTGAAATTTTCTTCTTACTACACTCTTTAGGGGCCATATTATTAGTTTACACAATGTTGTAATTTTAAAACATAATTCAGTAAATTCAATAACAACAAAAAAATCACATCAACTAAGTGTGGTACTTGTTAGGCAGTACAAGGCGAAAATAAATCAGTTAAATTCAAAAGACATGAAATTTTCAAAATAATTAAATGGGCAATATTTCTGCCCGCACAAATTGTAACTAAAAGCCATTATTCCGAGTGTCAGCATTTTTTGTTTTATGGTTCTCTTTATTTTCACACAAATCATCTCTTGGTAGTGTATCACACAAACCATCTGTTGATAGTGTTTCACACAAACATTTTATTTGTGACTAATTCTTTGTTTGTATATTGCAAACAAGACAATGACTGGATTGCAGGCTGTGAATAGGCTTGCCTGAATTGGTTCCTCAGTGATGGATACTATTGTAATTAGAAAGTGTCCTGCAGCTTTCAGGGGAAGTGCTAATGATGTCTGGGCAGAGAGGAGTTTTGCTTTTTGGTTTTCAGATTCCCTTTATTTGTTTTTTCACAGCAAGAGTCTACTTGTGGCTAATTCTTCCTTTATATACTTCAAACAAAATGGTTTGATCACAGCCTATAAACAGTACATTTTATAATCTTTTTATTATGTATGTATCTGTACTATAATATTGCACGATTGCATGAAAATAAGCTTAGAAGGTCCGAATGAGTTATCAGAAAAATTAATAAATAAAATGATTGATACATATGCAAAGAAAAAGGAAAGAAGAATAAGATTATTATAATACTTGCATGTTTGATTATAATTCGTACAATATTAATCTGTGATTTTCATATTATTAAACTGTGATTATTATCAGTAATGTGGTTTTTGTTAACTGACTAATTAGTATTTAGATGTTAATTAATAAATATTTCTCTTTGTTTCCCTTTTTTTTTTCATATTCTCTTATTTTAATATTCATAAATATACAGATTTGTTTGTAACATATACATATATTGTAAATATTAATAATAATAAAAAGTATACGCATATACTACATGTATCCCCCAAATTTTACATGCTTCCTCCAGTTCATTTACCCCTGAAGCTTACATTCTTTATCCCGGTGCAACATTCTGGATTCAACACCGGTTACCCATCTATGGACAAATTCAATGGGGAAGTTTGATGAAACCAAAGTAGTTGCTTTTGACATTTCAAAGGCTTTTGATCTTGTTTGACATAAAGGTCTTCTAAATAAGCTTCCCTTTTATTGTTTGCTGGCTTTTTTTTTTTTTTTTTCTAATTGGGTATCCAGTTTTCTTGCTCACTGCAGCTGATGCTAGATAGTGGTCTTCTAACTTCTCCACTAATGTTGTTCCCATAAGGTTCAGTTCTTTCTCCCATTCCTTTCTTGTGTATTAATGACCTTCCATAGATGAGAAATCCTATCCGTAGCATTGCTGATGATAGCATGTTGCATTCCACCACCTAATTTGAGAAACATTGACCTGCACAAACAACTTCCCCGATATCCACTGCCAATTACTTAAATGCTAATCTCCAAGTAATTGTTCAATGGTGCAAAGATAACTAGTTAATTTTATCCTTCTAAAGCTCAGTCCTTTTTATATCTTGCCAAAAGGATTCTCCTACTCCTTTGCTTACCTTTGACAATGTTTAGATTTCTAGACAAGATCACATATCTCTGTTAGGGATTACCCTGACTTCTAAACTCTTGGCATAAGCACATCACAAATATTGCTTCCTCTGCATCTAAAATTGGGTTTTCTCTTTTGCTCTCAGTGATGCTTTTCTTCCAAACAGCTACTTACTCTGTACAAATCTCAAATCTGATGTACCATGGAATATTGTTCCAACATTTGGGGAAGTGTCCCAAAAAACCTATCTGAAGGTTTTAGATTCCATTCAAAAGAGGGCAGTTCAGTTAATTAAAGACCCATTTCGAAAAAAGTCTCTCTACTCTTTGCCTCATAGACATTCTATTTCTGCTGCATGCCTTTTCTCTAGATACTTCCATGGGCACTATTCCTTTGAATTGGCATCTACAATTCCCACTCTCTCTTCCAACCAGTCCTCAACCTTTTACTGTCCAACTTCAAACTCACGGAACCAACTTTTCTTCTTCCTCATTTAGTCCTTCAACTTTGGTTTTCTGGAACAAAATATATACATATATCCTGAAAATTACAACCTACGGAAATTAAAAACTAATGTTAACAAGTATCTTCTTACATCTTTTCAACCCACACACGGTACTAAGTACTATAGGTTCTAATAACTTTCATGCTTGGGGTTTTCCTGTGAAAAAAAAAAATCTTTGAATCAGTACATTAACTAAAAAATGGTTGTGTATACACACAGAGGTGTGTGTGGGGGGGTGTACATGGTGTTTGCTTTGTGCGCTGTGATCTACAATGGCAGTTGTCTCATGGTTCCTCATGCTTGCAACTTTTTTTTTTCTTTTTTTTTTCTTAAAAAAAAAATCATTATGTTCATTTTAGAAATACACTTGATTCTTTTAGACTAAACTGGAAACAGTGACAAAAAACAAAGGTCCTGATGATAAATGGGTGTCTTTTAACTGAATTGCCCTGATATACAGCCACAATTACTGTTCTCAAAATATCTTTTCTTTACATTAACACATCAGTATACCAGATTGCCTCCTATTCAGTATCACTTAATTCATCAATTCTTTCTTTTAATACATTAATTCTTTCTTTTTTTTTTTTTTTTTTTTTGCCATCAAGATTTCTTATATGCCATTTTTTTCTCATTTAATTCAGTTATTTCTTTACTTTTAACTACTTTCTTTATTAACTTTACTGCATATATTCATTTTCAGTTCATCTTGGCACCAGTGTAGCCATTATTTATCATCTGATATTATTACTTCCCTTTGATTGCAGCTGTCATGAATTTTACAATTTTAAATTTACAGAAGTATATTTCTAACTTAAAAGAATTCCCTCTAACCAAGGCCCGATTTTCTGAGATGCAACGGCACAGTTTTTCTGGGGCACTAAGGTTATGAGGAGGGGGGGGAAACCTGAATGGTATTGGCTCAGAGCCTAAGTGACCTTGTTTTTAGGACCTCTAAAAATATGTTCACCTGAGACTATCTAAATCTGGCATTGCCTATAACTAGATAACATTTATTGTAATTTGCCAATATAGAATGCTCTCTAAACAAACAGAATACCTACTAAAATAAATGTGACTGATGAGTCACATTTATTTTAGTGGGTATTCTGATTCTTCTGTACCAGAACTTTTATATTTAATTTTTTTTTAAGTTCTTGTGACACTACATTACAATGAACTTATCATTCATAAACCTGTCATACATAATACCCATAATTTATAAGGAACATATTTGTCATTCTCTTCTGTTGTAATTATCTTTTTAATTCTTTTTTATATCTTAATAATGAATTTACTCTCAATTTATTTTTACCTACAACCATTATTTTCAACTTCAATACTTATTTTCAATATTCCCCTTTTCTCATTTTTTTTTTCTCTCTCTCTCTTATAATCTGAAGTGTGCACTCATGCTTGCCATTACCAACGTATATTTGCCTTATTAACTGAAATCTAAAATTTAGCCAAACAATAAATGAGAACTATTTATTATCTACCCTAATATTCACTTTCAGTTACTTTTAAACATTAATCTTAAATTAGCTTTGTCTTCTTTTCTGTATGTGCCGTGTATATCAGTTCTAACACAACTATTGTTCTGTTTAATGACATTTCTGGCAGGTTTAGTTATCCACTCTTTTCTGTGCAGTATGTTGACTATCCTCCTACCTTTTGTTCTCTCGCAGACCTGTCTCTTCAATTCTCCAGTTACTGATTTTTCTCTCTAAGTAGAGATGGACACCAGAGCCCCCTGGCCAGGAAATCTTCACTTACACTGTACTAATACTTATCACATCGAGGCCTATGAAACATCATATCATGATTCCGTCGTGAACTACCTTTTGCTGTCATTCTCATCCGCTTTGTTTTTATTTTCATTGCTTCGCTGTTAAACATTACTATTCACTATTAACATTACACTTTTCATTAACCATTTTACTTACTAGTGAATCTTCTCATTGAAAACATTCCTTTTTTTCACGTAAGACAAGACTGAAGTGACTGAAAGAACTTGTCCTATGCATGTTCAGTGATATACCATTAAGAGCAAACTATTGCTATAGATAATGGGATGATTAAGTGGTAGGAGACAGGAAGAATCATTAAAATGGTCTCTGCTTTTCATGGATTAATGTTATCAATGAGGTTCTGCAAACTATAATTTAATGTAAACTATAAGTAAACAGGAAAGGCACCAGTTTATTTCTGCAAGGACTTGGATACTGCAGCCTCATTTTTTGCTAAAGAAAGTTTTTCAACTGTTTAATTTGCTTTTCTTTCTCTTTGCAAAATTGCATATTCAGTCTTTCTTGTAAGAGCACTGCTATAATTCCACATTAAGATTATTTTGCAGTTTTTATAGCTTTATTTATCACATAAAAGCATTTGCATCTTAGGACTTTCTCTGGAAAAGATCATTCACCAGTATAACTTACATGAGTTTCATTAATAATTCTAAGAATGTATTAAAGTATCTGAAGATAATTTTAGTATTTTAAAATTATTCTTGTTTTGTGTTAATTAATGTTTCATTTAAATTATAAGGAATTTTGAGAAATTCTGAATAAATACATAAAACACAACCAAAATTACTTCTCATATTATATCAGGTCGTACTGCTATTACAGCAGTATGACCTGATATCAGCTATCATGAACATTAGTGTACATGTGATAGATAAGTGGCAACGAATTAACAAAACAAGGCACTTAGCAATGAGGACTTGTACTCCTCTTGGATCCTGGGAAATATAGCAATTCCGGCCAACAGTGCTTTAAAATTGACTGTCTTGGCATCTGATAAATGAAAGGTTCCAAACTAATAAGCTGGACAAAATCTGTCTCTGGTGAAATCAGCATAACAAGCTTTGAAATATCAAACCAATCCTTGAACAGTGTCCATCAAGCTTTTTATTTATAAGGGGACAGTCCTACTATGAATCATGGCCTTACAAAATGTGCTACTTGTTCAATGTTTGCAGACAATCTGTAACAGGGCATGATGCAGCCAAAGGGGGATGTCTTTGTGTGTGTTCGGTGCAAAGAGTGCTAGGATATTAAGCATGAACTCAGGCATTCTGAAGGGCACTTGTGAGAGCATGAAGAACAGGGTTGATGCCCTCAAAGGAATTGAAATGGGGACCATCAAGCTGTCCAGCTCAATACTAGAGCTTACACATGTGTCAGACAACATGGGGTCCTCATGGAACAATGAAATGTATAGGCTGTGTTAGAGTAACTAAGAAATAGGTGCATATATAATTGCATGTACCCTAATGCTAGGGGCATAGCAAATAAATTTGATGGATTTTGAAGTCTTGGTTAAGTCAACAAATGCAGGCATTGCATTGATCGGAAATTTTGTGTTACTCAAAAAAGAGGTAGAATTTGAATATGGGGTACAATGTTTACAGAAAGGAGAGAGAGACAGGACAGGAAGGAGGAGCTATGCCCTTTAGTTAAAAATCATAGAAATCTAAGACAGTGCATCTAGTTGACATGGGTGATCAATGCAACATTGAGAGTTTGGTGTGATGATTATAATGAACTGTTCCGCAGGCTTTTTCAGTTATAGCATGTGAGCTTACCCATGTGCTGCTGGTTCAATTTTGCTGTCAATCGAAGCACTCTTTGAATTGTACAACTGCCGGTAAGAACGCACACTAATATGTGTATCCAGAAAACCTGGGTTTTATGTGACAGTCCGGTAGTTTGGATTAGGACAAATCTTGTGCCCTCAAGATTCACTCAGATTTTGACACTGAGAGCAAGCTCATAGCATTGAAGATTGCGCTGTGATTTCACTCAAAAACCTTTCTTTGTAATTGGATCTTTGAGCACCGCTTAACTATGGTTCATAATCTACTCAGTGAATTATGTGTAGCAGAGAAATGTCACTAGGCAATATGATCAACAAAACAAGGTTTATTACACATATAAGTTATACAAATAGTTACAAAGAACCGGTCAAAGTTTTAGTATAATTGACTGTTTGAAAACTAACTGAATAGCAGGTATAATCTTGCTTCTACTAGTATTACAATTTTACAGTGTTCTTCGTGTTGGCACTTCCGCCATTACTCTCACGGGTACTCACAATGGATGGTGTACAACTATTCTACTGCTAGAATAGGGAAGTATGTCAATTAAACAATTACAATTAGTATTTTTGACAGCTAGGTCATTAAGTCTCATTACCTTTTAAAAATTCAAATTATTAATAGTAGATAAACAATTGTCAAAATATATCTATGAGAAGAGAGGTCAGTGGTTATGGATAAATTACAGGAATTGGGGAAAGTAGGATAAACTTTGAGTAGATGAGTTTGGTTTGTTCTGAAAAAGGCTAATCGACTTACCAACAAATCGTTGTACTCCTGCATTTCTGGCTATGGCTGTTGTTCATTCCATAAATAGTTTTGGGGATACCTGTTCAATCGACACGATCTGCAATCTTTCTCCATTTTCTTTATGTGATGCTCTTTGAGGCTCTGTTGACTACACTCGGCTTCTAGAAAACTCTTCAACTCTCTGAACTCTGAATCTCATCCACCGACTTTCGAATCTCCTCTCACAACTCTCAACGCTCCAAAATCTAGCCACAACTCCCTTACAACTCCGAATCCTCCAAAATCTACCCAAAGACGCCCCGTTTTCTATCCCCTTTTCATATATATATATATATATCCCTGCCTCCCCCTTCCTAAGTTTCCCATGACCTGTTCTGATTTCACTTGTTAATTATGTGGGGCAAAGAACTTGGGGACTGTCAACTTTTGGGATTTGACACTACTAAAAATGATATGTTATATGTAGAAGGGAAATCTCATATTTGTGTAGAGCAATTTCTTTTGTTTTACAATCGCAGTCATCGAACATAAATCAATACACTTTTACGTATGGAATTTTGAAATGACAGTCAATGTTTATCGGACTCGATTGCATAAGACATCATGTCTCCTGTTCTGCTTAATCACCTTTCTCCGACAAAGTCGCATTCTCCCCTTGTCGTTCTTGGGGCAATTATGTGTTCGCTGCCCGTCTGCCTGCTATCGGGAGAGGGGCCTGACGTCACTAATTGACTGGACACCCAACGGAGATAATGTTTCAATGACCGCATCCCCCCGGGGCATCCGAAAACGAAAGTGAAATGCAACTAATTCCTGATGGAGTGACGCTATTTTAGTTATACAGGCCGCAGAAAAAGTATAGGGCACTTGTCATTAATCAGCCTGCCAACAACCTTTGTATCATCTGCAAACTTTGACATTATGCCTGATATACTTTCATCAATATCATTAATAAATATTGAAAACAACAGGCACAGCACTGAATGCTGGGGCACTCCACTGATAACAGGCCAAGAAGAGCACTTCCCATTGATAACCACTCTGTCTTCTCCCACTCAACCATCCTTTTATCCATAGCAGTGACTTGCCTTTAATGCCACATTGCTCCAGTCTTTTATGTGTTCAGTTTTATGTGTTTCACTTTAACCGGTGACTTTATTATTTTCTCTGAACAGATGTTAAGCTAACATAACAGGTCTCTCATGTCACCTTTTGAAAAACTTTGAACTAGGGATATATTTGCATTATCTCCAGTCCATAAATAAAATTTAAATGCTCAGGGCATAATATATTATGAGTTTAAAATGCACTATAAAATATTGATGTAAATACAGTGAACACATAATGAAAAAACTATGTAAGTAGTGTAAAGGCATCAATTTGTATCTCATATTGTATCTCATATCTCATACCTTCACAACAAGTAACCAAGTATTGCACTACCTCGAATAAGTAATGCTTCTCTAATAGAGAAGCCTATTGTTACTTATTCTCAGCACTGTTTCAAGTCTCATTGGCCTATCCTCAGTGGGTGGGTAGGTATCCTGGTATTGCAATCATGCCAACCCAGTTGTGAAGTTATTTCCACAATATGAGAGATGCCAAAAGGTGTGCAAGATAATACTTAAATACAATTAATGAAGCGTTACTTATTCAAGGTAGTGCAATACATGTAACTCGTGAAGGTAGTCACAATATGAGAGCAATTAAATCGATGCCTTTACGCTACTTATGTAGTTTTTCATTATGAGTTAATACCCTATATTTACACCTATATTTTATAGTGTATTTTAAACTCATAATATATTATGCCTTGAGCATTTAAATTTTATTTAAGTATTATCTTGTACACCTTTTGTCATCTCTCATATTGTGCAAATAACTCCACATCTCGGTTGGCATGATTGCAACACCAGGGTAGGCCAGTCAGCCTTGAAATGGTGCTGTCTGGTTGATGGTGCCCACTGAGAATAAGTAACAATAGGCTTCTCTATTAGTGAAGTGTTACTTATTGGAGGTAGTGCAACAATGGTAACTTGTTGTGAAGGTTGTTGTTATTTGGTTTTTAGGAGCATTAGCAGCTAAGGCCATATTGCTCCGGGATATATGGTAGTCATTCCCTGACTTTTCTGCATCCTCCGTATTTGGTGGTGATGGGCTCGAACCCCAGTCTAATCAAGAAGCGTGTGCTATGCACTGCTGCTCCTTCCCACCTGGCTACGGAAGCGCCTTCTTTGTGAAGGTAGTCATGATATGAGATACAATTAAATCGATACCTTTACACTACTTATGTAGTTATGAATTACATTGATGAAAATAATTCACTTGAATTAGTGTAAAGGCATCAATTTAATTGATGCCTTTACACTACTTATGTAGTTATGAGTTAGTTATGATATCGGTGTATTTACACCGATATTTTATAATAACTCCAGTCCATAGGGATGCCCTCATAATTATGGCTAAATGCTTGCTTACCTCCTTTGCTGCCTCTTTAACCATACACTGATTTCAGACCAATTATTATTAGAACTAGTGAAGACGAATGGGCCCAGATGTGGAGAACTCAAACCAATAATAAACTGTGGGAAATAAAACCGAATCCACAAATATGGAAATCAAGCATCAGAAAAAGTCGCAGAGAAGAAGTAATGCTTGCCAGACTACGAATTGGCCATACTCACCTCACGCATTATCATCTATTAGCTAATGAAAATCCCCCTCTCTGTTTTCAATGCCAAGTTCAGCTTACAGTGAAACATATGCTATTAGAATGGCTGCGCTTCAGAAATTCCAGATTCCTTTGCTTCCAGAGCTTATGCAATAATCGGAATCCACTTACTCTTCGACAGATATTAGACAACTGCAAATCTAGATGAACTGTTCAATTTTATTCAGCAAATCCAATTTTACAAGCAAACTAAAAAAAATTGATTTTCATTAATGTAACACATGGAAAGACATCTTGGCCTTTGATGCCCTTGTCTTAAAACCCTTAAACGACAACAGCTGTCTCTTAATATGATTGGGTAAATCCCATCCACCCCAGGTGCCTTTTTATGTTCATCTTCAACAATTCCTCTTTCCTTTCCGTTATCACAGTAATTTAGCTCCCCATTGGAGTTTGATAAACTTCTGACATCCCCTCCCTTAAGGAATTTCTAATGTGTGAATGTAGATGCAAAATACCTATTCAGTTTGTCATCAACAGTTAACCCACTGACATCAAGTGGCCTAATGTGATTCAATCCCTTCCTTCTACAGTTAATATAAGCATAGAAGGCTTTGTTGCTTTTCTTTGTGTTCTTTGCCAGAGACTTCTCATAATCTGCCTTAGCTTACCTAACCACCTTTATGATGATTACGGATTAATTTATATTTACCATAGGCTTCTGTATCACCTAATTATATATATGCATCCCATGCACTTTTCTTCTCTGATACTTGTCTCAATAATTCATCTGACATCCATTTAGGTCTAAGCCCTGAACAGTATTTCTTCATTTTTTTTTTTTTTTTTTATATGTTAGAGTTTAATGTTTTGGTTACCTAATGGAAGTGGTGCTGTGATCTGAAACAAATCTGTCAACCGCTGAAATTTATAACTCTAGAAATATTAAGTGTACTGCTGAATATAATTAAAAATTTATTTACTTAAATGTGAACTGTGTATGAGCATAACTATTGAGGTGCACAGCTACTCCCATGCTAAAGTCCCATGTGACAATTCACTGAATTAATTTATAGAGAGAGAGAGAGCCTGAAATAAGAATTTTTCTAAAAGGGGAATAAAAAGCCGAATTTCTTCTTTTGTCATTTCCAGGTTTGCAATTCAAAAAATGAATTTCACAACTTTTAAGAGTATTTCAATCATTGCCATAGTTGGAAAAAAAAAATTATAATAAAGGGCATTTATTCTTCAACACATGGAAGATTGGTCAAGTGAATTATTTTGACATGTTGTTTATGTTATTGGTGATGTAACCAGTTAATTTCTCTGATGAATAAATGATGAATAACATTAAGACTTTTCAAAAACAAATTCAATTCATATAGATAGTTATAGACACATTTTTGTTTATTGTAGGTTCCTATAAGGCTGTTTAATGGAACAAACAAATTTTCAGAAGCAGAACAGAAAACAATACTTCATGTCCTGAATACTGCTACTAAAGATCAGTTATTATGCAACTATAAGATTAGCAAGCTTCTTCCTGAACTTTTAGAACACAGAAATAAAAGTGGATTTTTTCAGTCTTTGGATTCCTTGTCACAGATTAAAGGCATTAATTGGAGCTTGCTTGAGAAATTTTTTAAGAGTATTCTGCAAGGACAACAAATTGAAGAAAAAAAATTAGAAAAATCAATAATTACTCCTGTAATTTCTGCTGAAAAATGTCAGGTATTTCATAATGTATTGCTTTATGATTAGTCGTATTCTTTCCATTTATTTTAAAGTGATTTTTAAACTTCTTACAAGTTAAAAATATTTCTTATTGGTGGTATAAACAATTAATTTATCTTGTGGATTTCTTTAGTTGCTTGGCTGCTAGCAGTCGAGTCGGAATACAGTGGCTTTTGGGCATTGCTACTGATGTTAGAAGTTATAAACTTTTAGCTGTCATATTAATCTATAAATATCAAGGGAAAAAATTGTGTGTATTTTATGTAGAAACTTAGCATTTCTTGATGAAATGTTGAACAGTAAGAAAAGTTAGCTTTTGAGAATTCATTGCCTCTCAAGGCTAAGGAACAAACATAAAAATGAGAATTCTATTTTTAAATAAAAATAGATCCAAGTATTCATCATTTATGAAATGAACCAATCTCTGCATGATCCCATTGACAATCACTCACAACCTATTAAAATGTGAAAATTGGATAACTAAATAAAAACAGCCCATTGCTAGAAGTCTGTGATTTTAAATTCTCACAATTTTAAATTCTGAATTTAAAATCAGAATTTTAAATTCTGATTTTAAATTCTCACAATAAAATCTCACAATGATTTTAAAATTAAAATCATTGTGAGAATGCCATGAACACACAGATAATTCTTGAAATTGGAGAGTAATATGGATAATATGAAAGCAGGGCATGCAAGAGCTGATGGAATCTGTTTATATTAAAAGAAGTAGCAAAATAGATAAGCAAACTTTTGGCTATAGTTATGAGAGCATCTTTGGATTTGGGGGAGGTGGGTCCCTATGGATTGGAGACGTACAAATATTTGGCAACCAAAAACAGGCAGTCAAACAGTAATAATTTTAAATAGTAAAAATTTTAATAGCAAATTCAAAAATTTCAGCCCAAATAGAATTAAAAAAAAAAAAGATGCAGACAAGTACAAAAGTAATACCTCCTAATTTTTTGCTTTCAAATGTGGTGCCATAGATCATTTCGTGTGTCACCAGAGGTCTCTAGTTTCACTATATTGAGTGGTGCTGTGATTGGTTCCATGAGTGCAGCACACATAGTTCAAAATGGTGGCCATTACAGATAAATGTATCAAGCAAAGAGTGGTGATTGAATTAGTCACAGATGATGCAGTTAGTCACACATAGTCATAGGTGACGAAACCTGGGTCCACCATTATGACCCTGAAACAAAGAGACAGTTAGTGGAGTGGCACCATCAAAATTCACCACATAAGAAGTTCAAATGACAGCCTTCTGTCGGTAAAGTCATGGCGACAGTGTTTTTGGACAAAGATGGGGTCTTGCTTGTGGACTTCTTGGAGCTTGGCACCACAATCAGCTCAGATCGATATGTTGAAAAAGTTGAAAGCCCACATACGTAGAGTTTGACTGTGCAAAAACTTTAATGAGATTCTCCTCCATGACAGTGGAGAACAAGAATCTCACACATCATGGAGGCCATTGCAAAACTGGGGTGCAGTGTTCTTCCTCACTCCTCTCACAGCCCCGAAATGTGGAAGTGCATAGAAAATGATGGTGACTTTGTGGAAAAATAACATTGTGTTTGTTAATGATTTTGGATTAATTGACGTAAAAGGCATAGTTGTAGAATTAAATTTTCTGAGGAAAAAATAGGAGGCATCACTTTCGCACCACTCCTTGTAGCCTAAACAAGATAGATCTGTGATGCACCACCCAGTGCCTTTTAATTGAAATGACCTTTGTTTCAAATAACTGTTTGCTATTGCTTGTCATAAAATGCATATACAAGTGCAAGTTAAATAGGCACCTCCATAGCCAGGTGGGCAGGAGCAGCAGTGCGTAGCACACGCTTCTTGATTGATTAGACCGGGTTCGAGCCGTGACCACCAAATACGGAGGATGCAGGAAGGTCGGGGAATGACCACTGCATATCCCTGGAGCAATATGGCCTTAGTTGCTAATGCTCCTAAAAACCAAATGTTTTTAAAACAAAAAAGACAGATGTAGGATAGATGTGCGGAAATTTGCCTTTAGCCAGCGGGTAGCTGGTTGGTGGAACAGACTTCCATCCCTTGTTGTGGAAGTTGATAGCCTAAATAAATTTAAGGCTCAGCTGGACAGGTATTTCGAACGAACGGAGGGGTGAAGTGGAAGGTTTTTTTTTTTTTTTTTTTAGCTGATGCTGCATAAGCTTGCTTTTTTGCATCATATGCCTCTACTAATGCTAATGCTAATATTCTGTTACTTGTTGGGGAGAAGTTTATAGTACAGCACTGTTTCATCACAGTTGTACAACTGTTGATCTTTGAATTCACCATCTTGAATCACATTACACAGAAATTCAGGAAATGCTTCTGCTGCTGTAATGCCACCAAATGCAACTTTGCCTACAAGACTAACCTGGGATATTGCATGTTAAGCCTTCTCTCTTCAAAGCCATCCTTCAGAAGCTTTAAAGGTATCATCATCTCCACCAAGTAGCTTACGAAAATTGAGTGTCTGTGCTTTCAAAATTACTATATTTATTCATTAGTCCATTATCACTGGTTTCGCAAAGCCTGGTTTTCTTTCTTTGGAGTTCTACTTCATCTTTTTCTAAGTATACGAAATAATGCAATTTTTCTTCCTCTTTCATTCAATCGTTTGCTCCTTCTGGAAGCCGACCGGGCTAGCCGAGTGGGTAAAGTACCTACCCGGCAACCCAAAGGTCGCGGGTTCGATTCCCGCCTCGGGCTTGGATCAAAGTACTGCAAAAACCTTGGGAGGTGCAATATGGCCACAGAAGCCGATGCGCCAACAACTACCAAATCAAAAAAAAAAAAAATCCTTCTGGAATTCTGCACTTGCAAAATATGCTTCGTTTTGTTTTGCCTCTCAACTTTTTTGATAATCTTTAACTTTTCTCCAACTGCATGAATTTTTCTTTTGTTGATCATTTCTTCTCCAGTTCTACTGATTTACTAATTTTGCTATGTATTTATTTCTGATGCTCTAAAATTTACCATGTTTTGAAAATTAATGCAAACCAAGCTGTCAAGCCTTTCATAGTACTGCAATGAAATCACATGATTTCTCCATAAATCACTTGTCAGTTTATTCTCAGTGTGGTCTGTGCTGGTTAAGAGGAGAGACTGCTTCTGAAGGGATGGGATACACCATAAACAGAAAGGGTGCAAGAATATTTAGCCGAGTGGGTAAAGTACCTGCCCGGCAACCCCAAGGTCGCGGGTTCGATTCCCGCCTCGGGCTTGGATCAAAGTACTGCAAAAACCTTGGGAGGTGCAATATGGCCACAGAAGCCGATGCGCCAACAACTACCAAATCAAATCAAAAAAAGCAAGAATATTTGCTGTTGCTATCAAGGCAGTGTTAAGTGGGTCGGCAAACTACTAGCTGGGGGGGATACACAGACTAATAGATTAAAAATAGCTGCAGGCAGAGGTGAAAGTGATTCTTGCACTGCTTCTATTGGAATGAGCCGCAGCCTGGAAAGCAAGGTGCTAGGGATTTAAAGAACTGCTGGGAGTCATCATGAAACAAGTAAATACATGGGCTGTATTAGGGTAACTAAGAGTAACAAGAGGAGCATGTATACTTGCATTTACACCAATGCCTTGGAGTATAGTAAATACATTTGATGAATTTGAAGTCTGGTCAAGACATCAAAGGCAGATATTATTGGGATATCAGAGACGTAGTGTCACTCAAATATAAGGGATGCAGAATTTGAATATGGAGGAGTACAATGTATAAAGAAAGGATATAATGTTTATTGTCAGGTGGCACTGGAAATCTCACCATTCTGTGTCACCATATAAACCCTGTAAATGCCACAGGTAGTGTAAGTTTTGGTGTTGGTCTGTGTAGCACAGAAAGGACAGACAGGATAAGAGGGGGGGGGTATGCTCTTGGCTAAGAAGCCCATAAAAATCGAAGGCAGTGCATCTAGTTGATATGGGTGGCCAGTGAATGTTGAGTTAGTTTGGTGTGACATAAGCACTGGGAAAGCAAAAATGAGATGAGTACAACAAACAGCTGTAAAGAGAAATAGTGGGCTAGTAAATTAGAATGTCTTATAATGAGGGATTTTAGTTTTCAGGATGTTGACTGAAATTTGTGGGTTGGTCACTCACAGACTAGCAAGACTTGGGAAGTTATTGGATTACTGTTTTTTACATCAGCATGTTAGAGAAGCAACAAGAGGGAGTAGTACTTTTGATTTAATTATCAGCAGTGATTATTCATGCATTAGGAATCTCCATATAAAAGAACCACTAGGTGGCAGTGATCACAGTGTATTTATTTGGGATTTACTTAAAGATGCAACTATCATTGAGGGTAAAGGGAGTGGTTTCTGCTTTCTTAAAGGGGCTACAGTGGTCTCAGACAGTTTTTAAATTCTATACAGTGGGATGAACTAATGATGTTACCATCAGCAAATTCTAAATCGGAAATGTTCAAGGAATTAATTATAGAAGCTACTGGGGTTTTCATGGCAGCTAAGAAATACTATTCAAGGTATAGGCTTAAATTGATATCACATGAACTGATGAAAAGTGCATGGGATGCATATAAATTATCGGTTGACACAGAAGCCTATAGTAGATGTAAACTGGTCTATAATCAATTCCCAAAGGAGGTCAGGCAAGTGAAAGCAGATTACAAGAAATCTTTGGTGAAAGGTGCAAAGAAAAACAGCTAAGACTTCTTTACTTATGTAAACTCTAGAAGGAAGGGGATGAATCAAATTGGTCCACTCAAAATTGATGGTTTGATTGTTGATAGTCCCTGCTCAGGTTGCTGACAAGCTAAACGAGTATTTTGCATCTACGTTCATGCAAGAGGAATTTTTTAGGGAAGCAGATGCCAAAAGCTTATCAAACTGTAACAGGGAGCTAAATTATTTTGTAATAACTGAGAGGAAAGTGGAAGAGAAATTGTTGAAGTTAACATAAGAAAGGCACCTGGGGTGAATATATCCAATTATATTAATAGAGGCAGCAAAGGAAGTAAGAAAACTCTTACCCATAATTATGAGAGCATCCTTGGATTCAAGGGATGTCCCTGCGGACTGGAGAAGTGCAAATGTATTCCCAATTCACAAAGGGGATCAAAGGGTAATGAGTAATTACAGATCTGTTAAACTTCTGTTCCAGGGCAAATATTGGCAGGGTGGTTAATGATAGTATGCTACTGAAACAGGATCTAGAAAAGTTAGGCAGATGAGTTGAGAAATGGCAATTGAAGTTTAACATTGATAAATACAAAGTGCTGCATATGGGTAGCAGTAGCCCCAGTGTAATGTATGAACAGTGTGGTACCACACTTATGGTAGTGGGAAATGAAAAAGACCTGGAGGTAATTCTGCAATGAGATATGAAGTTCTCTGAGCAGTGCAGACAGGCTGCCAGAACAGATCATGGAGTTTTGTCAGTGACATACAGGAATTTTGCTAGCAGGGATAAGGAGGTGATTATCCTATTGTGTAAGGTAATGGTCAGGCCATATCTTGAGTATTGCATACAAGTCTGGATGCCTCATTTTTGGAACCATGTGGATCTGCTGGAATGAGTGCAGACAAGGGCAATGAGATTGGCGAGCTGAACGATGGGGTGCTCTCACCAAGAGAGGCTTCATTTCTGCAAATTGCAGTGACTGGAGACTAGGCACTTGCAAGGTGATCTCATTGAGATGTTTAAGGCTTTGAATGGATTGAGCAAGCTAAATGTTGATGGGATTTTTGACCAGTCCATGCACATATGGAAGGGCACAAATTAAATTTCAGGTAGGATGGTTGCAGAATAGATGTGCAGAAGTTTGCCTTCAGACAGCAGGTGGTTGAATGCTGGGAACAAATTTCCATTTAATGTTGTGGAAGTTGAAAGCTTAAATAAATTTAAGGTAGAACTAGGCAAACTATTAGAGGGGATGAATAGGTGAAATGAGTCTTTTTTTTTTTTTTGGCTGATAATATGATCTGCATAAGCTTGCTTTCTTGCATTTACTGCTAATGCTATATTTTTGTCTGATTTAGCTCTTAGCAGTGTTTGCTATCCTAAGTGTAACTTCTAGTTGAAGGAAAACTGTCATGTACTGTTGTTTACAAGAATATGCTTTGTAACTAATGCAATGCACTTGATGAACGGTAACTGTTTTTCCCTCTAGAGTTATTGTTTGTAAGTAGCATACCACCACTGATATACTGTTCTTTTATTGCATCTCTAGCTAGGCGCTTCCGTAGCCAGGTGGGAAGGAGCAGCAGTGCATAGCACACGCTTCTTGATTAGACCGGGGTTCGAGCCCGTCACCACCAAATACGGAAAGGTCAGGGAATGACCACCGCATATTCATGGAGCAATATGGCTTTAGTTGTTAATGCTCCTAAAAACCAAATAACATAACAAACATCTCTAGCTGAGAGGAGAAACTGGGTGTCTACCCTAATTATTCTCTGACACATCCTGTTGTTTACAAAAATTACTCTGCAACTGAATACATCAAAGTGAATATACAGCCAATTTTAGCTAATTTCCCCTTTTGGAAATACGATAGTTGGATATACAGTAGATGCTAGTATATACAGCAGTGTTCTCCACCACCCGGCAAAAATTAAGCGATTCTCACGGTACTGTATAGTACTGCTCATTGATCTCGATCAATATTAATTCGAACATACTATGCAATCAAGGTCAATGCGACAGGAGCATATAATGTTAAATTATGCAATTAATTTTTGCTCTGGATTGCTTAAGTCACATTTATAAACAGTGACAGCTCATGATTCTGATGTATGGAGGTGCTGCTTCTTAAAGTTACATTAAATTGCCTTGATTACAAGACATGTAGCCATAGATAGTAATAATAATAAGCAGGTTAAAAATACTACAAAACTAACTGGACACCTGCCATTAGCAGATTTGGGTAACCTCGAAATTTTATTTTTAAATAAAATCCATTCTTCAGTTTTTGTTTTGAAAATGGATTAATAACTTTTTCATTCAAGTTTGGTGCACTGTTGACCAAGCTTTTCTCTGTTGAAAGCATTGCTTGAGTATTTAGCCCAGGGGTGTTCAAAACATGTCCCGCCGGACCCTTAATTGTGGCCCGCAAACACAATTAAGTTTCAAAAAAAATTTTTAAAAATATATATACTCTATACCATTGTTTGTTATTTGGTTTTTTTTAGAAGCATTAGCAACTAAGGCCATATTGCTCCGGGAATATGCGGTGGTCATTCCCTGACCTTTCCGCGTCCTCCGTATTTGGTAGTGACGGGCTCGAACCCCGGTCTAATCAAGAAGCGTGTACTACGCACTGCTGCTCCTTCCCACCTGGCTATGGAGGCGCCTCTATACCATTGCCATCATTCACCAGGAAAATGTGTGCGCCAAATCTCTGTTTTGAAAATGTCATGAAAGTTATCACAGACATTGTGAATTTCATCCGAGGGAAGGGTTTGAATCATTGACAGTTTAAAAATTTTCTACAGGTGGAACATGGAATGGGATGCTGATCGTGGCAATGTTGTCTACTTTTCTGACATGCGATGGTTAAGCCATTCAAAAGTGCTCATGAGGATTTTTTGAGTTGAGTTGAAAGATGCCATCCAAGAGTTCATGACCACAAAAGGCAAGCCAGTATCAGAGTTCGACGATCCAAAGTGGTTGACCAACTTTGCCTTCCTTATGGATATTTCTTCTCATTTGAATGAGTTAAATTGGAAGCTCCAGTCAAAATATCAACTAGTACATGTCCTATTTAATCACATCAAAGCTTTTCAGATGAAATTAGAACACTAAGTGCCAACTTCAAGACCAGAATTTAACTAATTTTTTTCCAAGGAATGTTGAAATTGCAGTCTGCAAAATAATCTCAATATGTGGCTGCAATATCTCAGCAGACTTGAGTTCCAAGAGAGATTCCAAGATTTCCATGCTCATGAAAGGACCCCGAACGTGGTACCTAGCCTCTTCTCTGTGAAGGTGATGGAGACTCCAGGGGACCTCCAAATGGAAATCGTTGACCTTCAGTGTGACTCAGACCTGAAAATCAAATTTGATGAAGTGTCTCTCCTAGAATTTTACCAAAAATATGTAGAAAAGGGAAAATTTGTCAATTTAAGAATGTATGTGTAATGTATGTCTCCCTCTTTGGAAGCATGTACTTATGTGAACAGATGTTCTCTAGAATGAAGCCCTCCAAGTCAAAATTGAGGACAAAAATTACTGATTGTCATCTGGAGCACTGTTTCCAATTAGCTACCACAGAAATAGTTCCTGACATTGTTTATTTTTTTTACTAATAATTCAGAGTCAGGTTTCTCATTAACTGAATCTTTCATTCCTTTCATTGCTATTGTATTGTAATAAAATTTGCTTATAAATGCAGTTGGTTTGGTCCTTAAAAATTTAAAATTTAAACGATCCCTAGGTTTACAAAACAAAGTTATTACATGGAGTCGAATTCAGAAACAGCTCTCAAGAGCAATATTTTCAAGTTGAAAAATTAAAAGAATCACATTATAGTAAAGTGCATGGAACAACACTGCAATTGATTTTAAGTGTTTTTACTCAACAAATTTTCCCTTATGTGTTGCTTCTGAATTCGAGCCTAAAATAGGTATATAATATTGTATATTGTATGGCCCACAACGTGTACCAAATTTTCAAATTGGCCGGTGACTTCCAAAAGGTTGAACACCCTTGATTTAGCCTTTCCTGATTCATAGTGATTTTTAAAAATGTTTTTAATCTTTTTAATGTTGAATAGCAGCGTTCGGACTCTGAAGTAGTCATCGGAATGGTCAAAAGAATTTTTGAGTTTTGTAGGTTCACCGAGAACTTGGCTAAATTATTTTCTGAGATAAATTTCATCAAGTCAACTAATTTGAAATAATTGTGTAGAGCAAAAATGCTTATTGGCAACCCACCGACCAGGCATTTACTCAACCACTGGGAGCAAAATGTGGAACTGTCTAGCACACGGTTCCGTCTATGGTTAAATTTCAAATTTGAAAGCGATTTCGTGTTTTTATTCGTTTATGATTGAAATGATTATTGAAAATAGTTGTTTTCCCATGAACCAAAGGCCTTAGGCTATGGTTGGCCCTGGATGGCCCAGGCTTTGTTTAATACTTGTATTAAATCAGCGTTTCCCAAACTGGGGTCTGCGAAATGGAGCCTCTGGAACTGTTCAAATTATTCGTTCTATATATAGCAAATTGATGATAAAGTTATTATATATTAATGTAAAAATAAGAATAAAGTTGAGTCGTTTTAAACTTCAAATTTTCTTTTCAGAAAATCATGTTCACACATATATGCATAGGGGTCCATAAACTTTTTTTGAATTTAAAGGAGTCCGTAAACTTTTTTGCTTTTTGAAAGGGTCCGTAGATCTCAGTAATTTGGGAACAACCGTATTAAATAAAGCATTTATTTTATTTTTTTTTAATTTTTTATTTTTTTTGTTATTATTGGAAATAGAGGATGAGTATACTATATGCGGGACCTGTTAATAAAAATATTCATTGCATTGCATTGTTCTTCACAAAATTTCACATAACTCCGTGACTGTATATTTAGATTTAAAAAGCTGGGGGTGCTGCAGTTCTGCAGTCCCCCAGCGAGCTGCCCCTGTTTATAAATAACAGAAAATTTTATAATATTGCAAAGTATTACACTTCCCCACCCAGCTACTTCATAATGCCACCCGGCCGGCAAAATTTTCTGGGGAGAACGCTGTGTAATAGTATTCACTTTTTCCCATTTGCAATATGAAATTGCTAGTTCTTTGAAACACATACTTTTTTTTCATAATTTTATTTTGGGAACGTGATCATAACCATGGCATGAAGAGGTGCATTTTTTTTTTATCAAGGTTGCACTATATAAATAAGCAAACAAGCTGATATATGTGTGCATTTTACTTATATGCATGTATATCTAAAATGCTCATATAAAATACATATATAACTAAAATTGTGACATAGGTTATATGGAATTTCTTACAAGAATCTTTTCACACTGAAATTAAGTAGAAAAACTGATTACTTCATAACCAGCTTATATCTAAGCATATCTTTTAAGCATTGTTCTTAATTAGTAGTTGAAGTGCAATGAACTTTGTTATGATACCATTTATTTAGTTTGATAGTAAAATAAAATTTGATAAATACCTTAATATCAGTTCATTGGTCTTATTTCAAAAGGTATACATTAATTATGCAGACCAAAGTTCAATGGCACAGGAGCTTTAGAGCGGTAAGACAACACTGCTAAAAACATTATGCTGCATTAAGTTTTTTTTTTTCTGATAGTAAGCAGTGAAATATGAAAATATTTTTGCTTGAAAAAGTTTACCATTGGTCACCACTGGTTAACAGAATTATAACAGAGCTTGTGGTTCCAAATTTGCAGATATGTTTAATGTTTAAATAAGCTTCTTTTTAGTAACTTACCTTAGAGGTAAATTACTAAAAAAAAAAAAAATTCATCCAAATCTCTTAAGCAAATAAGAAATATAGAATTTTAAATATTTATATCATGATGTAATCACACACACACACACACACACACACACACACACACACACACACACACACACACACAGAAAGAGAGAGCACACACACCATAAACAGCAAGCCATTCAGTTACTGCATGCCATGCAGCATAACAAGAGGTGGAAAGTCTATCCAGCCTCGGTCATGCAAGCATCCTAGGAGTAACATAGTGCTCCACTTCTTGACCACAGAAGTTGTTGCTGCAGCAGTACATCATAAAACGTTGGTATTATGTGGAAAATACTATTTTTCCTTAGATCATGTGAAGCATTGGTGTAACTGGTTCTTTTAATGAAATCAATATGTTCCCCCCATGTCCCCTTGCAAGTGTAAGGCCCAAATATTGGCTTGAAGATGTGTCCTTTTTTGACAACACATCAAAAAAGGGAACACCAGTTTTCAGCTTTGTTCATATGGAGCTCTTGAAGCATGGCACAACCAATGAAGTTTTGCACTACTGCATTAAAGCTGAATGTCCAAGAAAATTGTCACAAGGCATAACCTTCTCTCTAATAATGCCTGTTCACATGGGAGATCAAAATTGAGAGTAGGAGTGTGCTATAGGCCTAATGACTCTGATGAGTATAATAAGACACTGTACAGAGAAATAGAGTGGGCCAGTAAATCAGAGAGTCTTATAATGGGGGATTTTAATTTCCCAGATATTGACTGGAATTTGTGAGTTGGTCACTCACACACTAGCAAGGGTTTTGTAGATTTATTGGATAATTGTTTTCTACATCAGCATGTTCGGGAGGCAACTAGAGGGAGTAATACTCTAGATTTGATTATCAGTAGTGATTCTTCATGCATTAAGAGTCTGCAGATAAAGGAATCACTAAGTGGCAGTGATCACAGTGTGCTGAAGTGGGATTTACTCAAAGAGGTAACTACCATTAGGGGTAAAGGGAAGGGTTTTTGCTTTTGTAAAGGCAACTACGATAGTCTGAGACAGTATTTAAATTCTATACAGTGGGACCAACTGATGATGTTACCAACAGCAAATTCAAAATGGGAAGCATTCAAAGAACTTATCTTGGAAGCTACTAGGTTTAGGCACCTCTGTAGTCAGGTGGGAAGGAGCAGCAGGGCATAGCACACGCTTCTTGATTAGACCGGGGTTCGAGCCCGTCACCACTAAATACGGGGGATGCGGAAAGGTCAAGGGAATGACCACCGCATATTCCTGGAGCAATATGGCCTTAGTTGCTAATGCTCCTAAAAAAAACCAAATAACAACAACAGTAACTAGGCTTTACATACCAACTAAGAAATAGTGTTCAAGGTTTAGGCCTAAATGGATGTCAGATGAACTAATAAGACATATGGCAGAGAAGAAAAATGCATGGGATACATATAAATTAACATGTGACACAGAAGTCTATGATAGATATAAGTTGATCTGTAACCAAGTAACAAAGGAGGTTAGGCAGGCGAAGGCAGATTATGAGAAATCTTTGGCAAAGGATGCAAAGAAAAACAGCAAATTTTCTTTACTTATGTAAACTCTAGAAGGAAGGGGATGAATCAGATTGGTCCACTTGATATCGATGGTTCAACTGTTGATGATCCTGCTCAGGTAGCTAACAAACTAAATAAATATTTTGCATCGACATTCACACATGAGGAGTTATTCAGCGAGGGAAATGCCGGAGGTGTATTCAACTCTGGCAGTAAGATAGATAATCTTGTAATAACTGAGAGTAAAGTGAAGGAGAAATTGTTCAAGATAAACCCAAGAAAGGCACCTGGGGTGGATGGGATCTATCCAGTTATATTAAAGGAGGCAGCAGAGGAAGTAAGCAAACCCTTAGCCATAATTATGAGAGCTTCCTTGGACTCAGGGGAGGTACCCATAGACTGGAGATGTGCAAATGCACAAAGGAGGATCAAAGGCTGACACAAGTAATTATAGACCTATTAGTTTAACTTCTGTTCCAGGAAAATTAATGGAGGCACTGGTTAAAGAAGCACTACAGGATCATCTAGACAAGACTTCAGTTATAGCTCGGACATAACATGATTTTGTTAAGGGAAGGTCTTGCCTGACCAATTTGATTGGATACTATAATGCAGTCACAAAAGAACTGGATGCAGGGAATAACTTTGATATTATATACTTGGATCTTAGAAAGGCTTTTGATACTGTTGCACATGAAGACTGCTGCACAAATTGGAGTGTGGCATTGGAGGCAAATTGCTGCTATGGATAAAGGGGTGGTTGAGGGGGAGAAGACAGAGAGTGGTAATCAATGGACACTGCTTATCGCGGACTAATGTTATTAGTGGAGTCCCTCAGGGTCGCTCCATTATTGTTTTCTGTATTTATAAATAATATTGATGATGGTGTATCAAACTTAATGTCCAAGTTTGCAGACGATACAAAGGTTGGCAGGGTTGTTAAGAACACTACTGATGCTGCTGCTGGAACAGGATCTGGAAAGGTTGAGCAGATGGGCTGAGAGGTAGCAAATGAAGTTTAACATTGATAAATGTAAAGTACTACTTATGGGAAACAGCAACCCCAGGGCAACATATCAACTCGGTACTACACTGACAGTGGTAGAGAATGAAAAGAACTTGGGGGTAATTGTGCAGGGAGATATGAAGTTCTCTGAGCAGTGCAGACGAGCTGCAAGAGTAGCTCATGGTCAATGATACAGAGGAATTTTTCTAGCAGGGATAAGGAGGTGATTATTCCCTTGTATAAGGCAATGGTCAGGCCACACCTTGAGTACTGTATACAGGTCTGGAGGCCTCATTTCAAGAAGGATGTAGAGCTGCTGGAACGAGTACAGAGAAGGGCAACAAGATTAATGAATGGAACAAAGGGTTGCTCTTATGAAGAAAGGCTTAAGTTCTGCAAATTATAGTGTCTGGAGACTAGGCACTGGCGAGGTGATCTGATAGAGGTATATAAAGCCTTGAATGGTTTGAGCATGCTCAATGCCGATGGGATTCTTCCTCTTGCTCAGAATAATCACCTGAGAGGGCATAAATTCAAATTGAGGATAGATGTGCGGAAATTTGCCTTTAGCCAGCAGGTAGTTGGTTGGTGGAACAGACTTCCATCCCTTGTTGTGAAAGTTGATAGCCTAAATAAATTTAAGGCTCAACTGGACAGGTATTTTGAACGAACAGAAGGGTGAAGTGGAAGGGGTTTTTTTTTTTTTTTTTTTGGCTGATGCTGCATAAGCTTGCTTTCTTGCATCATATGCCTCTACTAATGCTAACTAGTTCTACACAAAGAATCTGTTGTGTCTGTTCACATAGAACCAGTCCTACAAAGAATTTGCTGAACTAATTTAGTTGGGACCCTGCATACAGTTCTAACCAGTTGCCTTGAAACTTCCTCATTTTTGGTATCAAAAAGATGCTGAAAAGTAAACATTAATTGTGGCATTATGACTTGTTTCACAATAAATCAGATGCCCGAACGATAGCAGTGATTACATGTAATGCACATTTTCTTTACAGTGACTGTTGACTCATTCTCATGTGAACAACCGATATATATAATACCATTAATATCAATTCTTCACCAACATGTTATCGTGTTTTTATGCCTGTTAGCTGTCTGTTTTCTAAAATAGAAATAAAATTTAAACATTTTATATATATATTTTTAAAATCTCTCTTTTTTCTTCCTTTTTTTTTCCTTTTTTTTTTTTATAGAGTATTAAGAAGATTTTGGCACTTGACATCACTGTCCCTTTTATAACATGGGCTTGTGTGGATATTAATATGGTGCTCTGTGACTGGAATTATATTTCTCTCTATGATGAAGTACTAAAAAGAGATCCATATTTTTACTACAACATGGTGAGTCCATCAGCAATGAAAAACTCTTTGTAAGAATATGATGTAAGTGGTTGCAAAAAATATGGATATAATTTACTTAAAAGACTAGAAAGTGATTTCTCTGACTTACACTTAAAACATGTATTTTATATATTATAAGTTGGAGAAGTACAACTTTAGGAATAGGCCACTGTAGTAGATAGATGGTGAACTGGTAGAAGACAAAGGTTATAAATGTCTGAGTGGTATCCTTTTTTAGGATCTTTGTTGTTGTTTATAATTTTTTTTAATGAAAAACGTAAGGTTCCTATTCTGTAGGAACCTATAGAATTTAGTACCATGAATGGGTTGAAGGTTGAGATGCTTGAAGATATTTGTTAACATTTGGCTTGAATTTCTCTTAATTGGAATTTCTCTTAATTGAATATTTGAGAAAGAAGAAAAGTTAGTTCTGTGAGATGAAGTTGGATGGTAAAATGGATGTTGACTGGTTGTGGCAAGTGTTCAGACTAGTTTGGGGGGGGGGAAGAAAGAATTATAGGTGCCAGTTAAGAAGAAAAGTGTCCATGGAAGTATCTGTTCCTGCTCACACGTCTTATTGCCATGGCTACAGTGCATGAGTGCATCATTGGAATCTTGGACCACCCCCATATTCGCTAGATCTATCACCATCGAATTTGCACCTATTTCCTGCAGACCCAAGAGAAAATTTTCTTCACAGCTGGAATCAATGTGTTGCACCATAGGTAACAAAAACGTATTGACCCAAAGGAGACTATGTTGAAAAGCAACATTTTACCAGGCTTCTCAAATAAACCATTCATATTCAGGCCACAACCTTTTCAAATGCACCTTGTACTTTGAAGGGTTGTTTGTGAGAAATAGATAAAGAATTGTAGAGTATGTGATTAGGATTGTCTTTATTCTAGTAGATAAATAAACAATCTGTGTGAGGTCATTTGAAATGTTCAGGCTTTTGATTAAGCATCTAATGACCATATAGCTGGGTCCATATGACTTGAATATCTGAAACCAGCTGTAGTTGTGAACATTAAAAGATCCAAGGAAAATTACCTCACTGTTTATGAAGGGTTGGACTGGAGAAAGTAGAGTTTCAAAGAAAGGAAGTGAAAGAGTTCCAAGTGATTAGTGAGGGTTGGGAGAATAAGGGCAACAAATGAATTTAATAGAATGGGGTAGAGAGATTTTAAACCAAAGAAAATTGAAAAGAGGAGATTCCAAAACTTTGACAAGAAATATCAGAGCAGACATATGCACAGGAACCACTGTTGAAGTAAAAGAAATCATAGAGTGAGTAATTAGAAGAACTGAGATGAACAGTAGTTGAGGAACCGATTGGGATTCTGTCATAGAATCCCAATTATGTAAGTGGGGCTTGCAGACTGAAGGTGGTAATGGACATCCTAGAGATTGGAATTGAGACCATATATATTTGTGAGGTAGGCTTCCGTAGCCGGGTGGTCAGGAGCAGGACTGCAGGTGGCACATGCTTTTTGAGTAGACCCCGGGTTCAAGCCCCTGACTGCTAAATATGGTCGATCTGCCAACCTGCACTGGACAAGAGTGGCAGATTATGGTCCATTTCCCTCAACATGCATTGTTGAGGAGGCTTCCATCCTGCAGTGGGTTGATAATGGCTGCATTTTACCTTTTTTTTCTTATATTTGTGAAATGATGAGGAGGCTTTTGGAAGGTTTAGATCTTTTTTACAGATAAGTTTGTACTATTAAATGGATGATGATATTAGAAGTTTTATATTAAAATTTGATGAAGAAATTATATCAACATATAGGCTTAGGAAAATTATGCAACTGGCCAAAAAAAAAAAAAAAGCAATTAAGCATTAATTTCAATAAATGTAACATTCTACATGTGGGTTACTTACCAAACTTAAATTATCAACTTAGGTTAGCACACTCAACACTGTTGAAAGTGGTCAAACCATATGTTGCATACTGTATACAGATATGGAAGTTTCATTTCAGGAAAGATAAGGGTAGAGAGGACAGGAAACAAGACCAGTTATTGATGTAAAGGAATATTTTTATAGGAAGGAACTCCAGTTTTGTAAACTCTAAACTTTAGAAACTAGGCAATCTGCATTGGGATTTGGCTGAAATAATTTCAGCCCACTTAAGGCCTTAAGTGGGACTCTAATGCATTAAGGGCTTATGCCTCAAGCTGTGAAAGAATTAGACTATGTATATCTTAGTGCACTTGCATCATTTATGCACAGCCAATTATAGATTAGCAAATTTGCAATAGCGGCATCGTTTAAGTTACATCTCATATTGTGAATACTTTCACGACGAGTTGCCATGACATTGCACTACCTGGAATAAGTAACGCTTCACCCAAAGGAGAAGACCGTTGTTACTTATTCTCAGTGGATACCACCACCACCCAGACAGCACCGTTTCAGGGCTATTTTGTATATGTGTGAGATAATAACTCGACTATCCACTTGTCCCTATTAGACTTAGAAAAGCAAAAAGGTAGAAGGAAAGTAATAGTAGGAGTGGAAGAGGAAAAGAAACTGTGTAGAAGAATGAAAGGGACAGTAACTCCTTCAACTCACACCACTCAAAACTCCTTTAATAGGCAACGCTTTCCCAGTGGAGAAGGCTGTTGTTACCTATTCTTGAAAACTCCAGACATCATCATCAGGCTCCCCCTGGTGCCGTTTCAGGGCTATTTGGCTCTTCTTCGGTGGGTGGGTAGGTACCCAAGTGATGTAATGATGGCAAAACAGTTGTGAAGTATATCTCCACAATATGAGAGATGCCTAATGGTGTATGATATAAGTTAGGACTCTAGTGTATTAAGGGCTTATGCCTCAAGCTGTGAAAGAGTTAGACTCTGTATATCTTAGTGCACTTGCATCTTTTATACACAGCCAATTATAGATTAGCAAATTTGCAATAGCGGCATCGTTTAAGTCATGTCTCATATTGTGAATACCTTCACGACAAGTTGCCATGACATTGCACTACTTCGAATAAGTAACGCTTCACCCGAAGGAGAAGACTGTTGTTACTTATTCTCAGTGGATACCACCACCCAGACGGCACCATTTCAGGGCTATTTGGCCCGAGTGATGTAATGATGTTTTGTCATCATTACATCACTCCATTCACTCCAAACGTTTGTCTAGTTCTGCCTTGAACTTATTTATTTATTTTTTATTTATTTTTTATTTATTTATTTTTTTTTTTTTGCTGGTGCAGCATAAGCCTCAGGCTTCCTTGCACCATATAGCTAATAATAATAATAAGTTGTTGCCCTCCACTACGACAGATGGAAGTTTGTTCAAACTATCAAACACCTGCTGGCTAAAGGTGAATTTCTGCACATTTATTTTACAACTGTCTTTCCTCAATTTGAATTTGTCTCCTCAGGTGAGTAATCTGAGCAAGAATCCCATTAGCATTGAGTTTGCTCAAACCATTCAAGGCTTATACACCTGAAGTAGATCACCTTGCAGGTGCCTAGTCTCCAGAAGCTGCAATTTGCAGAACTTAAGCCTTTCTTGGTAACACCAACCCTTTGTTTGTTCCACTCATCAATCTCGATGCCCTTCTCCGTACTCGTTCCAGCAGCTCCACATCTTTCCTAAAATGAGACTTCCAGACCTGTATGCAGTACTCAAGGTGTAGCCTGACTATTGCCTTATACAAGGGGACAATCACCCCTTATCCTTGCTAGCAAAATTCCTGTATATCATTCACAAGACACAATGAGCTAGTCTTGCAGCCTGTCTGCACTGCTCAGAAAACTTGATATGTTATTCTGGGGTTACTGCTACCCATATGCAGTGCTTTACATTTATAAATGTTAAGCTTCAGTTGCCAAATTCAGCCCATCTGCTCAACATTTTGAGATCCTGTTGCAGTAGCATACTATCATTACTGTTATTAACAACCCTGCCAATCTTCATATCATCTGCAAACTTAGACATTAATCCTAATATACCTTCATCAATATCATTGATAAATACCGAAAACAACAATGGACCTAACACCAAACCCTGGGGTACTTTACTAATAACATCAGTCCACCATCCATTCCATGTTTGAAGCCAACTTCTTGGCCTTACTAACTCGTGCCTGGACCCACTCCAGTTCTGTGGGTGAAATGTGCACTGAGATCGTTAAGGCAAAAGCAGATCTGGCAAAATGCAGCTAGTCTGCCAGTGCCTTAGATAGGTGTGATAAGCAGGCCCATGACCATGTCACCAACCCTAGGGCTATACACAGCGATGACCCCACCTCAACCACATTTATCCTATACTACCCAAACCTGTCACAACAGCTTTCTAGGGTTTTTACAGGTTCACGGGATAAAGTGCTTGCAGCCTTCAGGCAGAAGATTGTGGTCCCACGTTTCGAGTGTTAAAAAAGACACCGATTTCCCCCACTCCTATGCTACATTTCCTGCCGTGACTGCTACTTAGGTGAAACTGGCAGAAGACTCAGAAATCAAGTCTCTGAGCATGAGAAAACAATTCGTTCCGCAGACATCGAACACTCAGTGATCACTGAGCACTTCTGGTCTACCCAGCAGACCATTGACCCGTGCTGCGACGTCGAGATTATTGACTGATCCTGCCACTGCCATTGTTGTGTCTGGTTGGAATTGCTCCACATCTTGTGTTGTAGCAATTCCTTTAACTGAAACATAGGAAGTTGTATCCATCTCATAACTGAGGCAACTATCCTCCTAAATGACAAATGTTGGCACCTGCAGCCTAGCCAAACGTTACAGCTACAACTGCAAGCTTCTGCTTCCAACAACTAATTGTTGCCTGCACCTGTATCACACGGTTTCCACCTCGCACGAAGACCATACCTGGGCACATGACATTCTGTATTTTGTAATAATGCTTACAACTGAAGAAGGGTGTCTTCTGTCCAAAAGCTATTGTGATTTATTACTTTTATTTTTTGTTTCATTTTAATTTGTTCCAAGTTTATTAAAGGAATTTTACTTCAACCTGTTTTATTTTATCCGTTTTTCTGTGATATTGCATTATATAGTATGAATCCTGAGACCGTGGGCCTGTTTCCATTTATACAAACTACTTTTTGCCAACACACAACATAGTTGTAAAGCTACAGAAAGACTTCATCTTTCTAGCCAGAGGCGGAGCACAATAGCCCTGGATGCTGATGTGCATAAAACTTTTAATAACCAGCCAATCATCTAGCCCGAGATAACCAACATCTCCAGTTTGCTCACCAATGTAAGACTCACCACGTCATCCCAAAGAGCTTTTCTTTACAAAGCTCAGTTCACCAATGAAGTATGCAATGTGCATGTCAGGACTTCAGTTTCAACACTTTAAATGTCTGGATTAGCTACCTCCACCATGAACTACAGGGTGCTTCTACCAGCAAAGCCATCCTTTATGCTTGAACTCAAGAGTCTAGTTTCCACCTCCATTTATTCCACTGTGATCCGGACTTTGTTCGCAAGCAGTCTGGGAATCTAAGTGTTATTGCTCTCAACAGAAAAGTAAGATTAACAAATTAGTTCAGAAGGCCCGTAACACCAGTCACCAGAAAAGCTCTCAGTTTGTGTTGAATTTAAGTGACAAGCACTTGTCTGCTGAGCAATTGGATCTACTCACCCTAGGGATGAAGTTTGCAGTCCTCCAGTCATGGAGCTTGCAATGGGTGTTGAGGCACCATTGACACGGTTACCTGAGGAAACTGCAAATTCGGTTCACCTAAAAACTGTGGCAGTCCTACAGCATGCCCATCCCATCAACTCTAATCTGAACAGATGTCAAATCGCTGCCCTCAACGCATTTAAACAGAATAATAATATAGTCATTTTACCAGCAGATAAGGGACGTTGAATGGTCATTTTAAACTGGACCGACCATGAAGTGAAAACTATATCTCTTTTACAAGACACCTCAGTCTACGAGCCTGTTCTGAACTCTCCCATGAAGATCTTACAACGATGGGAGACCAAAGAGACCAAAACAGTCTCTTTGTCTACACCTGGTTTAAGTTGGGCAAAATCTCTGAATCCACATGCTTGTGCCTGCATGCCTCTGGATGCCAGATTCCACAGTTTTACGGCTTGCCTAAGGTCCACAAGGAAGATGTGCCCTTACAACCTATCGTCTCCTGTTGTGTCCCCAACGTGCAAGTAATCCAAGTTTGTTTCTAGTTTGCTCTCGCCCTTGGTAGGCAAGACTGTTCACACCATTTCCAGCAGTGGAGAATTTCCAAGCCTGGTCTCTAATCTATCAATCTCAGATGATCAGGTTATGGCCTCGTTCGATGTAGTGTCCCTCTTGATTTCTGTCCCAGTCCAACTGGCTGTCACGTGCCAAAGAACTCTTGGACAACAACCAAACCCTGAGCAGCAGAACTTCCTTAACTGCTGACAACATCTGCATCACCGTCAGGTTGTGCATAACCGGTGGTGCCATTATGTATGGCGAATCCCTTTACCAGAAAATTCACAATACAGCTATGTGCGCACCTGTTAGCTCAGTCACGGCAAACATTGCAATGGAGCAACTGGAAAGTCACGCATGTGTGAGTCTGCCAAATCCTATAGCCTTTTGGTGTCGCTACATGGATGACTTTGTGATCATTCCCCGTGGGTCAGGAGACTGGCATCACCTCAACTCTCTGCCGCCCTGCCTTCAATTCACCATTGAACTAGAGTTGGGCAGTGCCCTTCCTTTCTTAGATTCCTTGGTTCAGCATGAGGGCACGCATTTAAAGATGTCAGTCTATCGTAAGCCGATGTGTGCTGGTCAATTCGCCAACTTCTTGGCACCGCGTGGGCCTTACTAACCTGCACCTGAACCCACTCCAGTTCTGTGGGTGAAAGGTGCATTGAGATTGTTAAGGTAAAAGCAGATCTGGAAAAATGCGGCTACCCTGCCAGTGCCTTAGATAAGTGTGACCTGTAGGCCATTGACCATGTCGCCAACCTTAGGGCCATACACGGCAATGACCCCACCTTGACTGCCTTTATCCCATACTTCCTGAACCTGTCACAACAACTTTCTAGGTTCTTACAGGCTCACAGGATAAAGTGCTTGCAGCTTCCAGGCAGAAGATTGTGGTCCCTTATTTCGAGTGTTAAGAGACTGATTCCCTGACTCCTATGGAGGGGCTTAGTGTACTGCATTTTCTGCTGTGACTGTACTGTCTGTTATATAGGTGAAACTGGCAGAAGACTCGGAAATTGAGTCTAAGCATGAGAAGGCAATTTGTTCCACAGACGTCGAACAATCAGTGAAAGCTGAGCACTTCTGCTCTTTTAGCACAACATTGACCCACACTGTGACATCGAGATTATTGACCGATCCTGCCACCACCATCATCATGTCTGGTTGGAATTGCTCCACATCTCGTGTTGTAGCGATTCCTTTAACTAAAACAAGGGGGTCGTATCCATCCCATCACTGAGGCAACCATCCTCCTAAATGACAAACATTGGCACCTGAAGCCTAGCCAAACATTACAGCTACAACCATAAGCCTCTACTTCTAATGCCAGGTGGGCAGGAGCAGCAGCAGCAGCAGCAGTGCGTAGCACACGCTTCTTGATTAGACCGAGGTTCGAGCCCGTCACCACCAAATACGGAGGATGCGGAAAGGTCAGGGAATGACCACCGCATATCCCGCAATATGGCCTTAGTTGCTAATGCTCCTAAAAACCAAAACAACAGTAACAGTCTGCTTCTAAGTTGTTGCCTGCACCTGTATCACGCAGTTTCTACCTTGCATGACCACCATAACTGGGCACAACAATCTGTATTTTGTAATAATGCTTACAACTGAAGAAGGGCATCTTCCATCAGAAAGCTATTGTGCTTTATTACTTTTTTATTTTAATTTGTTCCAAGTTTATTAAAGGAATTTTACTTCAACCTGGTTTATTTTATCCGTTTTTCTCAGCGATACTACATTATTACATTTAACATTAGTCCACGAAGAGCAGTGTCCATTGATGACCACTCTGTCTTATCCCACTCAACCATCCTTTTATCCATTGTAGCAACTTGCCCTTAATGCCATACATTTCCAATTTGTACAGTAGTCTTCCTTGTGTCACAGTATCAAAAGCTTTCTTAAAATCCAAGTATATGATATCAAAATTATTTCTTGCACCCAGTTCCTTTGTGACCATATCATTGCCCTTAACTAATCTCATTACCCTTCTCTGTATCCTCTCCACATGCCAACATCTTTCCTAAAATAGAGTTTCAGCCTTTATGCAGTATTCAAGATGTGGCCTAATTGTTGCTTTATATAATGAGGGCTGTTCAATGAAGAATGATCATAATTTTTCATGAACAGCTGTACTGCTGGCTATTTCTAACTGAGCTATGGAATTTAACAAGCTGCATCACATAGCAACTGTATAGTTGACTTGTGTGAATGTTATAACCTTGGTGGTCGGTCAAGTTTATGCCTGTTCAATTTTGCCTATATAACAATGGACGTGACAGGAGAAACAACTGCTCTCAAATTTTGTTTCCGTCTCAAGAAAACATTAGCTGAAGCATATAAAATGTTAAAAGAAGCTTATGATGAATCTACACTTCCACATAGCATTACAGGTGTTTTAGAACGTGTAAAAATGGATGTTATCCAATATTTACAAAAATTGTCAATCTGGAGCACAAACCACTGCTGTCACCACAGAAACCATAAACACTGCTTCTGTAATGGTGAGCGAAGATCATCGTATAACAGTAAAGCAACTAGGAGAGATGTCGAGAATATCAGTAGGTAGCACACACAATATTCCCCATGACCAATGGCAAATCACATGTTTGTTTATGCACACTGGGTTCCAAGACTACTCACACCTGAGCAACAGCAAGTTCATGTGGAGTTTCTTAGGAGCTGCAATGGATGGTTACTGAAGATGGCGAGGTTCTGCACATGGTAATAACAGTGGATAAGACTTTTTGGCTCTACATCATTGCCAGCACCGAAAAAAGCAAAAGTTGTGGCCTCTGCAGGAAAGGTTATGGTTGTCTCTTTCTTTGACATTTAAAGAGTGGTTTACCAGTATGTTGTGCCACATCATATGACTGTTACGGGACCTTGCTACAGAACTGTACTGCATGCTTTCAGGATCACATTTATCACTAATGACAACAACTGCACGCAGGTGGGTGGATACTGCATCATGACAATGCAAGACCTCACATTGCTCACACAGTTGAGTACTCAGCGAGCATTAATGTCAAATGCTAGCTATGTACAGCCATTACCCGACTTACGTAAGGGTTGCGTTCTGCAGAACTCTAAGTAATTTGGAATTCTCTAAATGCTTGTGCAGCACTCGCAACTATGCTCACAGAATTTGATTGAAGCAAAAATGAAATGTTCGACGAACGTGTAAATAGAATTATTCAATTTTTTATCTCATGCCCAGGGAAAATTACAAAGAGAGGAGACAGGCATGATGTTAGCAAGTTTTACCTTTCAAGCATCATTACCAAAATTCCACATCCCAAAATTTCTCTGCAGCTGCAGAATCGTCACTGGTGACTTCACTGCATACTTAAATGTTGTGGAAACCAGTGCTATGCTTGAACCTATTAAACCACAAGTTGCTTGCCACGAATTTGGTTTGAGGTTCGCAGTACTTATCCTTAATATCTTCATAAATACTTGTTGCTTTTGCTTGAATGGCCATTAGATTCAGGGACACTGTTTTCTGAATCTGATTTTCTATCAATATTAGCTTTTCCATCTTTGATATAGCACCTGAATGCTGCTTTGTGATCACTGTTGATCTTAAATGCATTGATCCTTTAACACGTTCTTTTATACGCTCACTGTCCTTTAAAATAGCATTCACTGTTGAAGCAGTGAGACCTAATTCCCTTGCAATAGATGACAAACTTTGTCCTGCTTCGTACTTCTTAATCATTTTCATCTTCATTTCTAAATCAATTTTGTTTGGCTTCCTAGTACTGCCACCACTTGCACTTTCCATTGGTCGCTTTCCCTTCACCATTATAATAAGTAAATAGGAACAAAGAGAAGATTCTGAAAATTTGTTTTTTATATGATTGAAGATTTCAGTGAAGGGGAAACACATTTCACCATAATAACGTAAAAGCCCAAACAATTCCAGTTATTGGGATTATCGCAAATGCAATAAGATTGTGTTTACTACCCATTTATAATTAGATGCACTAACAGAAAAGCTCATTAAACCACAAAGCGCAAATAGTTTTTATTGCTTTATGGTAGTGACCTTCACCCCGAGAAACATGCTTTAGAAAAATATCACAAAGGCGTTCAAAATTGTGAACACCTTTGTGATAGTTTTATGGAATATATGATAATGATAGTGTAGTGCAATTTCCATTATAAAAATAACCTTTAAGAGAGATAAATAGCTTAGTTATATAGCAAAACATTTCAGCTTCCAAGATCTTGGAACGAATTACCAAAAAAAAAAAAAAAAAAAATGTGGTATAGGGTTCACATTACGATATTTTCACGATACCTCCATTTATTCTTACAGATGCAAAATATGTTTCCACGATTTTAAGTTTGCACCGGCCGACAGAAACTTAGGTAAATTCGAATTTTCGTAAGTCGAGTATAACATCAGTTGGGGAGTGTCTGTACTCAATGACATTATGAGCAATGAGTACTTAGCCAGCATTAATGTCAAATGTGTTTGTCATCCTTCCTACAGCTCTGACCTTTCACCTTGCAGTTCCAAAGTTAAAGGAGCTGTGAGGAAAATGTTTCCAGTCATCAGAAGAAGTTGTAAAGATATTGAAAGCAGTTCTCGACTGCATGTCAAAAAATGGCTTCCACCATGTTTTTGAAGAATGGCAGAAATGGAGTAAGTGCATGTCATCAAATGGGGTCTACTTTGAAAAGGACCATCAACCTACCTACCGATATTCTCAATATCTCCATGACAAAAAAAAAAATAATTATGATCATTCTTTATTGAAAAGCCCTCACAGAATTGGTATCTCTTTGTTTCTACTATCAGAGTTCCTATATATCAGTGGTTTCCAACCTTTCCATGACTCGTGAACCCCTTTCAATGCAATATTTTTTTCACGAACCCCTCCTTTCAACAGTATTTTTTATTGCCAACCACTAAGCCTATATTCTCTGAAATTGTATAATAGTTCTGAATTTTTATTATAATTTCCAGTACAGTTCTACATTTTTATAAGGAATATTGCATAATAATAAAAACTATTATTAAGTACCTGTACATAACAGTTGGTCTTTGAGAATGAAAAAAATTTCGTATGGAAAACATTTATTTAACACGACATACAGTAAGATAGTAAACTAATTATAAGGAATTGTGGGAGATGTGGTTTCTTTCATTGGCAGTTTTTTGCTTTATATATAATTTCATTTTACTTTATTGTTTATTATTAGTTATATTTTGTAGTTTACAAAATATACCTATATAAATCTAAGCAGACCATTACAGAATTTTTAGTGCAAACCCCCTGGAACACTTTTGCAAACCACCGATTTAGGAACTGCTGCTATATATCAATGACAGAACCTCATAAACTGTCTTACCAGGCTGCCTACTCTTCAGAAACTTCACATCACATTGTATAATTACTTCCAAGTCCATTTTGTTATCAAATATCTTGAGTTTCTGCTAACCAAATGATATATTTCTTTAGGATTGCTGCTATCTAGACAACACCTTGCATTTTTGGTGTTACTTCAAGTGTCATTTTTCAGCCCATCCAAATAATTTGTCTTTGTGAAGGTACATACCCTGATTGTATGTAATCCTATCACGAGCTATCCAGATAACCTAGATTTCACCACCAACTATTAGAAGATAACCTAGATTTCACCACCAACTATAAGAAGATAATCTAAATTTCACCACTAACTATTTATACTTGTAAGAGCTGGGTGAGTTGGAATGAAGTACTTTTGGTAAACTCACTGTAAACTGCCATTTTTCTGTAGTTATGTACTGCATTTTCTTTCCTTTAATTTTGATAAGAATTGAGAAGATATTGAATGTGAATGGGACTAGTAAGATTGGGCAGTATTGCATCTTACAGGTCAACCAAACCTATCTATAAAAATAATTTAGTAACAAAAATTGTCTCGCAACAGATTTGAATTGTTATTGCGCCTCATTCACTTTTCAGACAATGAAACTGCTATTCCAGGGGACAGGCTCAGTAAGATACAACACCTGATAGATGTTTTGCAGCCTGAAATATCAGAAAATATTTTTCCCCGGCGAAGATTTCGTCATTGATGAAACTCTTATTCCTTGGAGGGGCAGCTGATATTCTGAAAGTATATTCCAAATAAAGCACAGTTATGGAATCAAGCTGTTCAAGTTATGTTCCACTGAAGGATATACCTGGTTGAGCAAGATCTATTCAGGTAAATCTGAACATTATATAAAATCTGTAGGTTTAGCTGCGAAGAGTTATCGCAAGGACTTCTAAATGAAGGTTGCACCTTGTATGTAGACAATTTTTATACCAGCTACCATCTGGCGTTATCGTTTGTTCATAAAAACACTCACGTTGTTGGTACATTACGAATGAATAAAAAATTTATGCCCAAAGAAGTCATGTACTCAAAGCTAAATAAAGGGGACATGATCGCCAAGGAAGAAAAAATGGAATTATTGTTCTAAAGTGGCGAGATGCGAGACTACTAACAGCAAATCATGCCCCAGAAATGGTTGATGGACCCTTCACCAGTAAAGATGGAAAGAAGCAAAAAAAAAACCACTTCCTCTTCTAGCTTATAATAAGGGAAAGGCAGGCATTGATCTGTCGGATCAAATGGGTTCGTATGCCGCAACGCTGAGAAAGGGGGTAAAGTCGTACTGGAAATTAGCAATAGAATATATACTTGGAATATCAGCTGTCAATGTATGTGTGGTATACAAGAGTGCTACGTGAAAACAAATAAAAATAAGAATCTTTTAGGAAGAGGTAGTTACGGATTTGCTAAATATAGAACAGAAAGAGAAACGTGAAAAGCCAAAATGTGGTAACACTCATATATACTAACGACAAAAATCGACGCAAACAACAAGAAAGTTAGAAGGATGTGCATTTTTTGTTACACAAAATTGAAAGAGTCTGAAGGAAGATCAGTTGCTAGCAGAAAGGGGGAAGAGTTTCAACATATTGCCCAGACTGTATTCATCAGCCTTTCATCTGTTTGGAGTGTTTTGAACACCATAAATCTTTGTAATTATAAAATTTGTAATAATAAAGAATTTTTAAATAATGACCAGTTGCTTATTTTTTCTCATAGCGCCATGCAAATTTCATCACATGTAACACTGGAGGCCACGCTTTTCAAAAATAACTTAAATTTCCAACAATCATCAGCACTATACAGCCAATGCAGCTCCCACTGTAACAGTAGGTGTCGGACATATACGGCCGACACAGCAGTCAACGTGCTAAAAAGTTAGCCTAGCCCACATTTTCTCATATGTGCTTCAATAAAGTTTCACCATGACATTTAATATTCATGATTTTGCTGCCATATTGAATTAACAAATTTTTGTAATTTAAAATTCTATTTATCATATTAACATATTCCTCTTAACCAAATTTTAAATTTTGTGTGATAGTTGTGACTAATAAAATATTTTTAATTTTTCTTTAGACTTGCAGTGCCTATCAGCAGATGCCTGAGGTAGATCTTTTTGTAGTAGAGCAGAAAAATGCTCCAAGACATAGACTGCATATGAGTAACTTTATAAAGCAGGAAATTATAAAGACTGTATTTTTATGCCTTAAGAACCAAGACTCAAAAACTGACTCAAATTTTGTAGAAATGAAAGAATCTGCAGTTACCAAAACCTTCAACCTGAAGATTGGAGGTGAAAGAGTATCAGGTCAGGGTTTAATAAAAAGTCTGATAAATGAAGAATCATATTCCCTTTTGGAAAAACTAAGTATAGATTACAAGAAGATTAAAATGTATGAAACACAGTGTCCTGTAAATAGAGAACATTTAAGTAATGCACTACTCCTTGCTGTTGCTTTTTATAAATTAATTGTATTTAATGAAAATTAAAAGCTCCCACAAACATTTGTTTATCTGTTATTCTTATTCTACTGATTTAACCACCTATTATGTGCTATAAACCTTCTTTTGGGGTAGTCATTTTGTTTATAAGGAGAAACAAGCACACTGAAATTTTTAATTATGCACAATTTTTAATTAATGTGCTAATGCTTGTAATTTAAATGATATCAGTAGCAGAAGTATTTGATTTATAATTAGTTAATTTAAGTAATTAAGATAGTTAACATGCATTCTTCAATTTTTGATAAGACCTCTATTACATATATAAAACATGTCCCAATATATAACTTCCTTCATGGCTACTAGTAAGGGGTCTCAACAACAGAATATATCTAATATTTACTTAGTATGAATCACAGCTGTAATACTCAATACGTTCTACGTTGATATTAATATTCGTAAAATAATAAGAGGAGTTTACCTCAATATAGTATGTAGAACACTTCCGTATGATACACTTAAAACAGTTACAATTAAAATTAAAACAGAAATTAAATACAATTAAAACAGAAAAAACGAAAAAATCGACAAGTTACTGGTACATTAGAGTAAAATTTTACTCTAATGTACCGGTAACTTGTCGATTTTTTCGTTTGTTCTGTTTTAATTTCTGGAGTGTATCATACGGAAGTGTTCTACATACTATATTGAGGTAAACTCCTCTTATTATTTTACGAATCTAATATTTACGTACTCCCTACTTTTTTTTTTTTTTGCTGATTCCTCAGTCTGTATCTTCTCAACATCTTAAATAGTGACCTGTGGATGGATATAGTCCGTATCACTCTAGCTAGTCCATGGGGGTTGGAATGCTGCGGACAACTTATTTTAAAAGAAAGTTGTAGATTTACTTACCTAATCGGTTGAACAATATTTTAACCATGAGGCATAGAAACTGCTCATCTTACTTCATTGTCTGTGTGAACAAAAAAAAAAAAAAAAAAAGCTCCGTACTATACTGTATGATGTTTTCATGAGTGAATAGTCTTCAAATATAAATTGAAAAAGGATAAAAATTGCTGTATCACTGTTGAATAAGAAACTACAGTAGAACGTCAGTATATCAGTTATCTGGAAGTCAGTTATCCTGAATAATTTGGAAGGCCGATCTTTTTTTTTTTTATTAATGGTAGTACAGTAAGCTCCAGTTATAGTGATCATGTTTGCAAATTGAATTTTTATTCTAATAAGCAAAAGATCGAGTTTACTACCTGTTTATAACAGATTGTACAAAGAAAAAGCCCAATAAACCGAAAACTGCAAATTGTTTTTATTTACAACCATAGGTTACAACCATTGTTTTATGGTTGTAACCTTCAGAAATGTGCTTTAGAAAAACATCAGAGGCTATTGGGTTTTTTTGGAAACCATGAGTGAATTTCAGATTGGTTCAGCTCCAGATTCAGTAAGAATAATATCGGCCCGAAACTGCAATTTTTATTGTTCTCAATCTTTTACAGTAAAATGTGAATGGAAAGAAAACTCGTAATTTTAACACTACAACAATAAACGGAATTTATTACTAGAATTAGAAAAAGTTAAAATTTAGAAAATCTTTTCAGTGTGTGGGGACTTCAACAATTTACAACATCAACAAAAATTCCAATGCAATAACAGAATTTGTCAGTTGTGGTTAGTCAAAGAGGATCTAGCAGGGAAAAAATGTCAAAACCTGATCATGCTGCTTTAGACAGTGCACTCACTGTATTTATTTTATTATTATTTATTTTTATTTATTTTTTTGTTTTCTTCAGAGCGAAGATTAGGTATACCAGCTGGCCCAACGTGCGAAAAGGGATTGGATCTTAATCAAAAATTAAGAGGTAATGAAAATTTTAAGGGAAGCACAGGTTGACTGAAAACTTTAAACTGAGACACGGTATATGTGAACTACATATTCATGGCAAGAAACTTTCTCCAGACAAATTGGGAGTGGTGTCCTTCGAAAAGTAAGTTTGCTTCAGTTATAGCAAATTATGAGAAAGAAAACGTTTATAATGTTGATGAGGTGGGCTTATTATGGAAAGCATTACCGAGAAAAACCCTAGCCAGTAAAAGAGAAATGCCTGCACCAAGTTTTAAGATGAGTAAAGAGTGAGTTACAATTTCTGTGAGTGCAGATGCCACTGGGACGCACAGATTGTCCATGCTCGTTATCGGTAAGTCGAAAAAAACGAGAGCATTTAAAAATCTTTCTCATGTTTTGTATAAAAATGCCTGGATGGATGTTTCTGTTTTCCGAGATTGGTTTATATATTTTTAATTTAATTAATCTTATTTAATTTAATTGTAAGGTAAGAATAAATTTATTTATTAAATATTAAATTTATTTAACCTTTATTTTTAATCTTAAAAATTATCCAGAAAATTTTCCGGTTCAATTATCCGGAAAATTTGACTATCCGGAAGAGGTCTAACATCGATTATTTCGAATAACTGCCGCTCTACTGTAATCACAAAATTCTCTTCATGTAACTTTAATTTTCACACTGTATTATCAAAAACCAGATGTGATTGATTTGTTATTCTTCAAATAATGATGGCAATAGTTTAGCTTCTGTACTAAGTACCTATCATACTGTTTCTTGTCAAACATTGTGTCAGTCCTTGACTGGTACAATGTTTGTGAAGATACAGACAGCAATTGTAAACCACAGAAATGCAGTTCGATCTCATTTTGAAGAACATTCCGCAGATTTTACAACCATGGAATGGTCTCCCTGTTCACGAGACAGGAACACTCGAACGGACCTTTCCATGGTATCTTTGGGATGCCATAGAAAGGTTCATTCGGAGGGTGACGAAAGGTCCGTTCAAGCTTTGGATCCTCCAGCCAGGAATGCGGTGGAATTATGGGGACAGCGGTGCAATAAGCATAGATGGAAATACCTGTGGAACGCTTTTGTGAACTAATGGACTCAATGCCTCGCCGTGTGACTGCCAGGCGAAAGGTGGGCCTACCCGTTACTATGTGGGTATACCATAATTTCTGTCCACTCAGTGTATATCAATACATTTAATTAATAAATGTATTTTTTACATTTAATAATTAAATACAAAAATTCATTAAACCTGATGTATAAAATACTAGTCACTAGAATTTCTTAGTTTGTCATAGCAATCATATCATAGAAATAGTTGTCACAACAATCATCAAGCCATGGTCAATATTGTTAGAAAATGAAAATTAACTTCCTTTTTTTGGACTTCAAGATACAGAGGAACAACGATATATGCATCGAAAAACTGGAAATGATGTCTCTTGCTTGGGTCATATATTGCTGTTTGTATTTGAAATGAGTAATATAAAATAATCTTTTCTATTCAAGAATAAAAATAACCTTCAATGAAATGAACCAGAATAAATGCTTCCTTTACATTTTTAGATGAATTATTTATTGACAGAGCCACAAACCAGTGCAAGTTTAGGAAGGAACAATACTAAAAGCAAAATAAATCCATAGGTTAATCAGTTTTTTTCCCAAATAAAAGTAATTTTCAGAACCAGAGTTTTTTAAAGATAAACTTAAAACATTATGAAAACTTTAACTTCAACAAACACTGGAGAAAACATTAAAGGTGATGAAAAAAAACTTTTATACTTTGTTGAAAATAATTTTGCTTATTAGTTTGTGCTCCTATTGTTAGCACAGTGGATTACACATAAAAGTAAATGCTTGCCCAAAACAGATAAGTAATACCAAAATTGTTTACAAGTGACATTACTCTGATGCTAGGCTGCTATGGCAGCCGAGGATCAGGCCAAGGGTGAAGGATTCAAAGAGAGAGAGAGATGCTACTTTAGCATCCTATACTATTTTAATTATGCACAATTTTTAATTAATACACTAATACTTGTAATTTGAATAATATCAGTAGCAGAAATATTTGATTTATAAGTAATTAGTTAATTTAAGTAATTAGGACATTTTAACATGTATTCTTTAATTTTTGATAAGACCTCTATTATATATATAAAACATGTGCCAGTATATAACTTCCTTCATGGCTACTAGTCAGAGGTTATTTATTCTCAGCAACAGAATACAGGCAGTTCTCGCTTTGCGAGTTCCTGGGTTTATGAGTTCTTTTTTTCAAGTATCAACAAAATCAAAGCTATGAACATTAATTGCAATAAATAAATACTAAACATTCATATGACATTTCAAACCACAAGTGTAGGTATACAATACACTACTGCTGTATTGCATACAATATTTCCTGCTGTAGTAGTAGGTTTGGCACATTATAGCCTTAGGTGCTAATGCGCCAATAAAAACCAAACAAACAAACAGCTGTAGTAGTACTGTGTAGCAGAGATCGTACAAAATGAAACAGAAGCGGCCATTAATATTGCTAACCAATTCCAGCTTGGGTTTTCCACAAATGATGTTACTGATCTGCTTCATTTACATAGTGCAGAGCTCACAAATGAAGACCACCTTGAAATGGCAAAATATGAAGAAGCTGAGGCGGTTTAACAGCTGAAATTCCTGTTCGTTCCTTCACTCTCAAGGGGCATAACGAAGCTTTTCAACATGTAGAAAAAGCAATTCAGAATTTCGAGTAACGATTCAAATTTCGAGTGCACTAGAAAAGTTGGCACAGATTTAAAAAATGCTTATGTATGCTGTTGTGAAATTTATAAAGAGAAGACTGTCTTCGAAACTGACTCTTGAAGCATTTTCGAAGAAGACTATGACTCCTTGTACTACCAACAATCAATGTTGAACCAACAATGAGTGATGACCATCAACAAGTGGATTTAGTCGATGATGAAGAAGAAAAACATTAACATTTGTATGCTAAATAATTTCTTTATTATTACAATTTGCTTGATTTTAAAGGCCATGTTTTCATTTCTTGGATAAATAAATCATTCTTTAAGCATAAACTATCATTTTGTTCATCTTTATTTAACGTTACTATGGTTAAATTTCATTGTTGAGAATGTAAACTCTGTTTTTAACATTTACATCTATGGGAAATAAATTCCTGCTTTACGACCTTTTTTCTTTACAGCATGTGCTAGGAGCGAATTAACTTTTAAATTTTTTTTGCTTATTCCTTAGCCTGTATCTTCTCAACATCTTAAATGTTGAGTGGATGGGTATACCTGATATCCAGCTATGAGACATTGTAGTGTAGGTCTGTATTCCCCAATCTTGCTACATAATTTCTCACTGAAATTCACATACTTTGCCTATGAACAATTTTGGTTTTTGATAATAGTGGATAGTATGCTAGGTGAGGCTAGCTTAAATTTACATGTAATAAAGCACTCTAGGAACACAAAATAAATGGAAAAAAAAAAGGAACACAGATGCCTTGAATGCGTATATACCATTAAAAAAATACTCCACGAGAAGGGTTCCAAGTTGGATGAATAGTGAAGTTGCCACATTACTTGAGCAGAAAAAGGTGGCATGGAAACGTTACAGAGCAATAAAAAGTACTGAAGCCTATAACAGCTACAAGGTGGTGTGTAATAGAGCCACAGAAAAGGTTCGACAGGCAAAGGCAGTTTATGAGAAATCACTAGCAAACAGAGCAAAGAGGGGGGATAAAGAATTCTTCACATATATAAATGCCAAGAAGAGCAGGACAAACCAGATCGGACCTTTACGTAAGGGAAAGGGGATAGTAATAAATACACCAGCTGCCGTTGCAGATGAACTCAACAGTTATTTTGCATCGATATTTACAAATGAAAAGCCTTTTGTGGCAATGGGAAATTGTGGGAGCAAAGTTAAAAAATATGTAATTAATGATATTGAAATTTCGCAAGATTATTTAATGAAAAAACTTTCAAGCCTACAGACTAGTAAGGCTCCTGGAGTTGATGGAATATACCCTATAATCTTGAGAGAAGCGGCAAGCGAGTGCATTGAACCACTGAGGCTGGTTATGCGAGCACTACTAGACTCTGGGGAGATTCCCTTGGATTGGAAAAGTGCAAATGTATCTCCCATACATAAGGGTGGCTCTAAAAGTGAAGTGGGAAATTATCGACCTGTCAGTCTGACTTCAGTAGTAGGGAAAATCATGGAGGCATTGATCAAGGGTGGAATTCAGGATCATTTGGATAGAATTGAAATTCTCAAGGATACTCAGCATGGTTTTGTAAAGGGAAAATCATGTTTAACAAATCTGGTTCGCTATTTCGAAAGGGTCACTCACGAGCTGGATTTAGGGAATAATTTCGACATTGTTTATTTAGATTTCAGCAAAGCTTTTGACTCAGTCCCACATGAGCGGTTGCTTTATAAGCTGGAACAGGTTGGAATCACTGGGAAAATCCTTAGATGGATAGAAGGATGGCTTCAGGGCAGGAGGCAGAGGGTTGTGATAAATGGCTATTCCTCAGATTGGGTTGATGTAAGAAGTGGGGTTCCCCAAGGATCAGTATTAGGACCACTGTTGTTTTTAATTTTCATAAACGACATTGATGAAGGGATAGAGGGCGTGATGTCTAAATTTGCAGATGATGTTAAAATTGGTAGAGTAGTTAATGATCACTGTCAAGCTGAGCTTCTTCAGAGAGACCTAGATAGACTTCAAGAATGGTCAGAAAAATGGCAGCTGTGCTTTAATCCAACAAAGTGTAAGGTATTACACCTGGGAAACAGTAATCCCAAAATAACTTATTCACTTGGTGGAGTTCAACTAAACCCAGTACTGGAGGAAAGGGACTTGGGTGTTACGATACGGTCAGACATGAAATTCTCTGAGCATTGTAAACAGGTTGCAAGGAAGGCCCATGGTGTCCTATCGATGATCTATCGAACTTTTGGAAGTAGAGATAGGGACGTGATAATCCCATTATATAAGGCCTATGTTAGACCACACTTGGAATACTGTGTTCAAGTATGGAGACCGCACCTAAAGAAAGACATCGAGCTTCTTGAAAGGGTGCAAAGAAGGGTAACTCGCCTGGTGAGATCGGCAAAAGGGCGTCCTTATGAAGAAAGACTTCGAATATGTGGGTTGCAGAGTTTGGAAACTAGACACCTTAGAGGAGATTTGATTGAGGTGTTTAAGGCTCTGAGAGGCATCAGTAAACTGAATGAGGACAAAATTTTCAAGATTATAAATGATGCTAGAACTAGGGGACATAAATTCAAGTTACGCGGGGAAATGTTTAGATTGGACTGCAGGAAGTTTTATTTTAGCCAGCGAGTTATAAATTACTGGAATAAGTTGCCTTCATGGGTGGTAGAGGCCGACAGTTTGGGGAAATTCAAAGGTCATCTGGATAGTACTTTCGGGTAAGGGAAGCGCATAGGATGATAGGATTAATTTCCTTTTTATTTAATTTTTAATTTCATTTTATTATTTTTATTTCTTTATTAATTATTATTATTTATTTATTTAATTTTTGTTTTTATCATTGTTTTGTTCGGATTTTATTTTTTATTTTTTTTTTTGGCTGGTGCAGCATAAGCCATAGGCTTTCTTGCACCATACGGCCGTTACTAATACTAATACTAATACTAAAGCAAAATTAATGTGTTGAGAGAAGGATATTACGAGATTGTTTATGGTGAATTCATTTTGTAACATGAATATCACTCATGTTACAATGGGGTAATTTGTATTACAGTAATATTTCTGAGGTTTAAATAGAGGCTTGGGGCTCTCAAATGATCCTTTTCAAGAAAGAATTAATTCTTTCTTGACTTAAGTACTTTATTTTAAATACTTATCAGTTTTTTTTTTTTTTTTTTGTTAGTAAACTTCACAAGAAAAAAATTTTTAATTTTTGCCATTGTGATTCTGGTTACTATTAGAAATTACTACTATAATAAATAACTTTTGTATTGCAGTAATTTTTGTATCTCATCATCATCAGCCATTTTCAATCCACTGAAGGATGAAGGCCTCTCTAGTAACTTTCCAGTTCCTTCTGTTTTGTGCAATGGCCATCCATTTACAATCCACAAACTCATGAATTTCATCTATCCATCTCAGCCGTTGTCTTCCAGTTTACTTCTAGCTCCTCTTGGTTACCATTCTGTTATTTTCTTAGTCCATCTGTCATCATGTCTTCGAGCTATGTGTCCTGCCCAAGACCATTTTAGTTCTTTAGTTTTGATAAGAATGTCCTTTACTTGAGTTTGCTGACTAATCCATGTGTTTTTCTTCTTATCTAACAGTCTGGTTCCCAATATAATTCATTCCATTCTTCACTGTGTAGTTCTCAGCTTCTCTTCCATTCTTTTGGTGAGTGCCCAAGTTTCACTTCCATAAATCATGGTGGGGAGTATACATTGGTTCATTACGTTTCAGACAAACTGGGATTTGTACTTCAGTATGTGACTGTATTTCCTGAATGCTATCCATCCAAAATTTATTCTTCTCTTGACTTCCAGCCATTTATCATTATTAAAGCTAATAACTTGTCCCAGATAAGTATATGACTCCACCTTTTCAATTATTGCTCCTTCAATCATTATGTCCCTTTCTGTGGCATACTTGTTCATCATTACTTTTGTTTTAGCCATATTCATCTTTAGTCCAAAATCCTTACTAACTCTGCATAACTGATTAAGATTTTCCTCTAATTCTTTGGGATTGTGGCTTATGACCACAATGTAATCTGCAAATCTTAAATGGTTTAGGAACTCTCCATTCACATCGACTCCTTTCCGTGACCAGTCTAATCTTCTGAAAGCTTCCTCAAGGGCAGCAGTAAACAGCTTCGGAGATATTGTGTCTCCTTGTCAAACCCTTTCTTGATTTTAAATTTGCTACTGTCTTTGTCTAGTCTAATAAAGGAGGTAGCGTTTTCATATATTTTCTTCAAAATCATAATATATGGGGTGTCTGTGCCTTGTCTTTCCAGTGCCCGAAACATTGCCTTAGGCTGTATGGAGTCAAATGCCTTTTCATAATCCACAAATGCCAGGCATAATAGTGTTTTATATTCATTTGCCTTTTCCATTAGCTGTGATATTATGTGAAGGTGATCCATAGTTGAGAATCCTGTCCTAAAGCCAGCTTGCTCTTTCAGTTGATTCTCATCAAGTATTCTTTCTAATCTGTTAGTAATAACCCTTGTGAACAACTTGTAGATGAAGATAGCAAGCTAATTGGTCTATAATTTCCAATTTCTGATTTATCTCCTTTCTTATGCAGCAAAACTATGATTGCATTATTCCACTCCTTAGGTGTCACACCTTCTCTAATGCATTTTGTGAAGAGCCTTTGCCAGTTTTTGTGTTATGTCTCTTCCTCCCAATTTTAACAACTCTACAGTAACTTCATCTTCCCCCGGGGCTTTCTAATTATTCATTTTCTTCAATACACGTTCTACCTCATCAGGAAGAATATTGGGTATGTCGTATGTGTTGCTAATTTGCAATCCATCTACCCCACTGCTGGCATCATTCCCTCGCTCCTTGTATAATTCTCTATAGTAATCTTCTGCTATTTGAATTATGCCTTCTCTGCTATTTATAAGTCCTCCGTTGCTATTCTTCAGTTTCAGTATCATTTGTCTTTCTGTAGTACTGCTCATGGCTGCTGATTTAAGTTCTTTGTTTTCCCTTAATGCTTGTTCTACTTTTCTTGTGTTAAATCTTCTTATGTCCTCTCTGAGTCTCTTTCTAATGGCTTTGCATAACTCAGTATACAGGTGACCCCCGCTTAACGCTGATAATTCGTTCCGGAAAAACAGAGCACTAAGTGAATCTGCGCTAAGCAAGCGCCGCATTCCCATTAGGTAACATATGTATTTGTAAGTTGCGGTCAGTGCCATAGGATATTTCCTAATCAATAATAAACGATAGTGAAAAAATGCACAAATGTCGGTCAAAATATTTAATATTCAAATATTTATACATATAAAATATTCTGCATTGCATACGTATATAATTATGTGGTAACTACTTACGTATGAAAATTCAACTTAAAATTCCAATTAAAATCATGAATTTAATTTATCTAAATTGATTTTAATTGATTTAATTTAATTGATGAATTTAATCATGAAAAATGTGTCGATTTTGGGTTGGCCATCTTCTAAATAAACTAAAAGGGGTATTAATTTTAAATCCCCCGCAGCGTTACCACCCAACAATAAAGTCACCCGATCCTTCGCTGCTTTGAAACCTGGCATGTTTTTTTTTCTTCTTTCGATATGAAACTTCTTTTAGACATTTGTTTCCACAAAAGTCCTGCTTCATCTATGTTATAAACTCGTTGAGAAGTATAACATACAATACCCCTCTTCAATAATTTTAACAAGTTCTTTTTTGAAAGTTTCAGTTCCTTGATCTGCACTTGTGGCTTCTCTCTAGATTAAATCTATTCAACCAGCCCTTACCAGTTTTAAATGGTTCCACATTTTTTTTTTTTTTTAAGTGAGTTTTCTTCAGATCATCATATTGGCTAATCTCTCTCTCTTTTTTTTTTTTTTTTTTTGTAATATTTAACTTAACTGAATTCTGCATTGGATATTACCTTCAATAAAATTAGTTAACGTCTTTCCATTTCAATCCTAATAGCCAGCCTAGCCCTAGTTGCTTGCAGTGGAATAGCTATCTTTCCCGCTGCTAAAATTAATTATTTAATTTTTTATAATTGTTCTTACAGTTAAACTTGCAAGTCCTAAATTATGGCACACATCCGCTTGTCATTGACCAGAATCAATTCGCTTCAAAATGTCTAATTTAATTTTCAAATTCAGTCTTTTTCTTACATTTATAGTCTTCGTACTGTGCCCAGACATTTTTGCTCTTTCATTCTTATTGGCCATTATTAACTCTTCGAAAATGTAACTGCGTTGGTTGCATTAATTACGATACAATGTTCAAGTAAACTGTTCATTACGCACGATGTCTAATACTGTACTGAGTGATGACTAGTCTTCGGATAAATGCATATAATGCAAATATTACAAGCAATATACTTGATCATTTTTTAAAATGTTGATCTCGGAACTACGTAACAGGTCACCATACTGCAATTAAATTAGTGAGTGAGAAAATTTCACTGAGCGTGGAAACATTTCTCAAGTCGGCGTGGGAAACGTTTTAATGCTGTTTTGCTATTCATTTTCAAGCTATCATCAAATGAAACGATTTCGTTAAATATGCAAAAATGCAATCTGTAAAAGAGCGTTATAGTGATCTGTGACAGCGTTATAGTCAGATACGGGTTATAATATAAGAACAGCATTATAGCGAACCGCGTTATAACGGGGGCCCTCTGTACTCAATTTTCTCCTTGTCAGTGTTTATCTTGCTCTTCATTTGTCGCCTTCGGTTCATCATAACGTGTTTCTTGACTAATTTTTTCTTCTTTGGATTTCTTTTTCCCTATAGGTTTCTTGAGCTTTATCACTTTCAGAAAGTTGTAATATTCCTCATCGATATCTTGGTCCTGAGCAGTCTGCAGAAGCTCAAACTTGTTCTTAAGTACCAGTACATACTGCTTTTTCTCCTCTTCTGTTATCTCAAAGACCTTCGTATTATTTACTCTAGTCAGTTTTTTCTTTTCCTTTCCTACATTTATATCAAATGTGCATCTTACCATTCTGTGATCACTTCCAACATTTACCTTATTCAGGACGGTGACATCATTCACAATATATCTTCTGTTAGTGAGGATGAAGTCAATTTCATTAGTTGTTAATCCATTTGGACTCTTCCAAGTCCACTTTCTGTTCACCCTTTTCTTGAAAAAAGTGTTCATTACTGACAATCCTTGATATTCTGCAAATTCCACAAGTCTTTCATCTCTTTCACCAATTCCAAAATTTCCTATAGTTCTCCTTTCTGTGCTGTTTTGTGTTTTTCCAACCTTAACATTGAAGTCCTCCATAATAATAGTGTAGTGGGTTTTCTGCTCATCTAGAAGACTCAATTTCGGTGTACATTTCTTCACCCTCTTCATCATGATGGCTCGATGTTGTTGCATAAATCATTGTATCTCATCTATACTTAATTTTTCCATAGTGGAAAATCAAGGGGGTGTAAAGTGTTTTGGTACTAGTGTTGTCAATTCAGTAGAATGCAATCAGTCTTAAAAAAAAAAAAAAAATCAGCAGTTGAACATTGTCTCTGTCTGTTTATCCTCTTACCCCTAAATGATAAGCACATCTAAACACACAATTATGTACAGGTAGTCCTCGTATAGTACGATAGTTGTGTTCTTAGAAACTCTCGTGCAATATAAACAGGCCCTATGGGAAAAATAGGGTTAGGTGCCGATCACCCAAGATTGAACACACATTTGTAACCAAAACATTACCAAACACAATAAATAATCGTAATAAAATACGTATTTTATTATGACTATTACTTAATAAAATATTGCTACTGCTTTTGCTTCTATTGTAAGCAAACTTGTTTGTTTTTTGTTTGATTTTCTATCCAAACAGATGACAGCCGTTTCATCTTTTCCAATTCTTTGTATCTTAATCTAATGGATTTTAATTACACTTTGAGTTGTTCCTGCTATGAAAGTTTTTATTTTCTCTGCATTCTTTGTAATTCTCGGTGTTGCCTCATTTAGGCCTGTGGCACGTGCAATATCGCATGGTCTTTCATTTTGCTCAAAGCGTTTCACAATTTCATATTTTTTCTCTATGCACAGAGGCAGACTGGCCATGAGCCTTACTGGGGAAACCCCAGTGGGCCGGAGGCTGGTGTGATTTTGGCCATAAACGCTAGGATGAGGTCGCTACAAATTTTCTAGGGTAAGAATTTTTGACCCAGTCCACCTCTGTTTATTGATATTGCTTTTCTTTTTCTCTCTGAATCTGTAGTGTCTTCACCAGGACGCTTCCTTTTCACACCTTTTAAGTATTTTACTCATTTTTAGGGAATAAACCACAATTACAAAATGAGGAGGCACGCTTGATACACATAAACAAAGCTGCACGCATGTAGCAACTGAATAAACAACACCGTAAAGGCAGAGACACTATGAACACCTCACTAGCTCACATTTTACTAAAGCACATTTCTGGGGGTTACTACAATAAAACAATTTCCAGTTGCGTTTCTGCTAGTGGAATCTGTTATAAACTGGTAGTAAACTATCTAATTGCATTTGCGATAATACCCATAGCTGGAATTGTGTGGGTTTTTACGTTATTATGGTGAAATGTATTTCCCCTTCACTGATATAAAAAAAACAAATACATTTTCAGAATCTTCTCTTCATTTCTATCATGTTGCGTTCAGTTGGGGTGATTCCGCGTTCGACTGCCATTTCTTGTAAACACAAAGGCGAATCGTGCATAAGCAAATTCAGTTCGTGTTATATACAATATCGTTCCTCTATTTATAAATCATGTATGATCAAATTCGTGTAGTGTAAACACGTGTTATACGAGGACTGACTGTAGTTTTAAAGATACCCTCGGACTTCAAACCTGTACTCTTTCTACACGTATTCTAAATCAGAGAAAAATACACATCTCTACTTTGAACCTCTATCTAAGATAGTGAAAGGCATCTTTATTTAATTACTTAGTTTTCACTTAAGAGGAGAAGATCAATGTACAATCATCCTAAGAGACAGTATCTGTGTCTAATATTGAAAGAACTATAGACTCAACTGAGGAGAAACAATAGAAAAATAAACATCTTTTTTAGTTACTATGTTAAAATAGGCATAGTGGTATAGTTTCTAAGTGATTTGCAACTGTAGGTATCTCTACTTACAAGTAACCCAAAGTGTTTGCAGTGTCTGACTACCTACTTGCTGAATCCAATCTGGTCAAACCATGGCCAAAGTAGTGGCATACACATTAAATAAATAGCAGCATACTTCTCCATTGCAGAAGTATATTGCTATTTATAGTGCAATACCGAGGCAACTTGTGACAAAATACCTTCACAATATAAGATTGAAGCACTAAGTACAAACACAGTTTGCTCAAAGCTATGTACAGAAAGAAGATAAGCCTGACATGTACATTGACTTTTTATAGAATGAGGATTTTGTGCTAGACTTAACCATGTCTACTTCATTTACTGCACCATCTTGCATATTAGGCACCTGCAAGGTGATCTGATTGAGGGGTTTAAGGCTTTCAATGGCTTAAGCAAACTCAATGCTGATGGGATTCATCCTCTAGTTCAGACTAGGTCCATGATTGGGGGACAAATTCAAATTAAGGAAGGATGGTTGCAGAATAGATGTGTGAAGTTTGCCTTCAGCCAACAAACAGGTGGTTGATTGCTGGAACAAGCTTAAATCCATTGTTGTGGAAGTAGACAGTTTGAAGAACTAAAACCACTGGAGGAGATGGATAGGTGAAATATATTTTTTTTTTTTTGGCTAATGCTCCATAAGCTTGCTTTCTTGGATCATTTGCCACTATTAATACTAATATTGTGGATATCTTATCACTGAGTTGAGGTGTTTACACCTGCCTACCCACAAGGATATTACAATCAGGTTGAAACCATGGTCTAAGTAGTGGAAATATACTTTAAATAAATACGAGGGCTGTTCAATAAAAGAATGATCATAATTTTTTTTTCACAGTATATCTTTTTTAATCATCCATCATATTTTGATGGTCCTTTTCAAAGTAGTCCCCATTTGAAAAGGACCATCAGAATATGGTGGACAAGGAACATATGACATTAATGCTGGCTAAGTACTCAATGACAGTATGAGCAATGTGAACTCTTGCATTGTGATACAGCATCCACCAACCTGCATGCAGTTGTGGTCGTTTGTGATGAATGTGATTCCACAAAGTGTGCAGTTCTGTAGTAAGGTCCCATAACAGTTGCATGATGTAACACAGCATTTTACAAACTGGGGTCTACAGACCAGTTCTTCTTGGGGAGGCATGAAATGGTCCCTCTGGAACTGGTCAAATTATTCGTTCTATGTATAGCAAATTGATAAGGTTATTATATATTTATGTAAAAATAAGAATAAAGTTGAGTTGTTTTAAACATAAAACTTTAAATTTTCTTTTAAGAAAACCCAGTGTTCATGCATATATATACACACACACACACACACAGAAAAATATAAATATATGGGTCCGACTTTTTTTGATTTTTGAAAAGGTCTGTAGATCTCAGTAGTTTGGGAACCAGTGATGTAGCACATGCTGATAAACAATTCCTTGAATCTCAAAAAAAGAGATGACCATAATCTTTCATAATTGGTGATGATGTAGACTTCAAAACAGCTTACTCTCTGGGTTGAAATGGGTGTTATGAGTCTGGGTCTCATCCACTATTATCACCTTCTGCAGAAATTCACTACCTTCAGTAACTATCCATTATAGGCCCTGACAAACCTTCCTGCGAACTTGCTGTTGTTCGGGTGTGAGTAATCTTACAACCCATGAGCAAATGGTTATGGGGAATACCGTACATGCGTTCTACTGATATTCTCAACATCTCTGTCAGTTGTCTTACTTTATACATTAATCTTCTCTCACAATTACAGAAGCAGTGGCTGGTGCTCCAGGACTGCTGATTTTTGCGATTGAATCATGTCCATCTTTAAAAATTCTAAACCACTTGCGAGCTGTTATATGAAAGTATAGATTCACATAAGCCTCTTTTAACATATAACATGTTAAACCTTTTAACATATTCAGCTGATGTTTTCTTGAGACAAAAGCAAAATTTGAGGGCATTATATTGTTCCTTGTGTGTCACATCCATTGTTATATATGCAAAATTGAACAGGCATAAACTTGACCAACCACCAAGATCATGCTGTGCACGAGTCAGTTGCTATGTGATGCAGCTTGGTTTCGCCTTAAATTCCGTAGCTCGGCTAGAAACAACAAACAGTACAGTTCATGAAAAATTATGATCATTCTTTATTGAATAGACCTCACAGCAGCATACTTCTCCACTGGAGCTGTACTTTCTATTTAGAGTAGTGTAATACTAAGCAACCCGTGTAATGAAGTGCCTTCACAATATGAGACTGATGCACTAAGTAGCAAACCAAGTTTGCTCAAAGCTACATGCAGAAAAAGGCTATGACGTAATATGCCATAACGTACATAATATAATTTATAATTTTTATTTCTTAAAATTTTGTTCTTTTGGGTTTCTTTAATTTATTATATATTGTAGTTGATCCAACAACGGGAGATTTAAATCAAAATCAAAAATATACTGGTTGCACAGAAAGAGATTAATAGGCAACTCTGATAAACTACCATCAGTAATATCTAAATTATTTTGGAGTTATAAAACATCTTAAAAAAATGTTTATCATTTTGTTGCATATTTTGGATAAGAACAAAATGACAAACTTTCTTCTTTCTACAAGTGTATAAGATTTTTTATTTCTCTCATATGTACACGTGAATACACATTATGTACAACATGTTATATATTTCAATTCTTATATAGTTATCTTTATCCTTTATTTGTCATCTTCTGTAACACCTTGATCAGAAAAACCTAATTTTGACCAATCTTCTTTTACCATGAGATTACTAAACACAAATAAATACAGTAAATGTTTTTTAAAAATAAAATTTCATTTCAGCAAACTGATATAATTTAAGTAGTTTTAATAAGAGGTTAGTTTAATTCAAGTTAAATTACATTTCAATATTTTTTATTAATTAATTTCAATATTTTCAATACTAAATTTAATAAATAAAATAAAATAAATAAAAAATACATTTAAATTTAATTAAATGAAATTAAATATTAATTTAAATAAGAGGCTATTTGAAAGCCTCAAGCTGGTTTGCTGATCTTGTATCATAATAAACATGGTCAAAAATCAATGTTTTAATGGGCTAATTATATTTGATTAAAACACAATGAAGAATGGATTAAACCCAAAAATTCATTCCAAAATACAAGTTTTAATAAGAAATTTAAATGCTACTGCTCCCCCTCCCCCAAAAAGCAAGCTTCTGAATTATACTTGGGAGTCAGACAGCTAATTCCCAAGCTCCTTGAGCTCTTTAATGCTCTAAGACATCCTGAATTATGCTGAAGTTATTGGCATGTGCAAATGTATCCCCCAATTCACAAAGGGGGATCGAAGGGTGACACGAGTAATTACAGACCAGTCAGTTTAATTTCTATTCCGGGTAAAATAATGGAGTCACTGGTTAAAGATGCAATGCAGGATCATCTAGACAAGACTGCAGCAATAATTCAGAAACAGCATGGGTTTGTTAAGGGAAAGTCTTGTCTGACAAATTTGATAGGATATTATAATGTGGTTACAAAGGAACCGGATGCAAAAAATAATTTTGATATCATATATTTGGATTTCAGGAAAGCTTTTGACACTGTTGCACATGGAAGACTATTGTACAAATTGGAGCAGAATGGTATTGAGGGTAAGTTGCTACAATGGATAAAAGGATGGTTGAGTGGGAGAAGACAGAGGGTGGTAATCAATGGGTGCTGCTCTTCGTGGACTAATGTTATTAGTGGAGTCCCACAGGTTTCGGTGTTGGGTCCACTGTTTTGTATATTTATCAATGATATTGATGAAGGTATATCAGGCTTAGTGTCGAAGTTTGCAGATGACACAAAGGTTGGCAGGGTCGTTAATGACAGTAATGGCAGTGTGCTACTGCAACAGGATCTAGAAAATTTGGGCAGATGGGCTAAGAAGTGGCAACTGAAGTTTAACCTTGACAAATGCAAAGTACTGCATATGGGTAGAAGTAACCCCAGAGAAACACACCAACTGTGTGGTACTACACTTAAGGTGGTAGAAAATGAAAAAGACCTGGGAGTAATTGTGCAGTCAGATATGAAGTTTTCTGAGCAATGCTGCCAGGGAGGGTTATGGGGTTTTGTCAATGACCTCCTTTTCCCTTCTAGCAAAATTTTGTAAAATTTTGCTAGCAGGGAAAGGTGATTGTCCCTCTGTATAAGGCAATGGTCAGGCCATGCCTTGAGTACTGCATACACGTCTGGAGGCTTCATTTTAGGAAGGATGTAGATTTGCTTGAGCGTGTACAGAGAAGGGCAACAAGATTGGTGAGGGGAATGAAGGGATCCTCTTACCAAGAGAGGCTTAAATTCTGCAAATTGTAGTGGCTGGAGACTAGGCACCTGTGCGGTGATCTGATTGAGGTGTATAAGGCCTTGAATGGGTTGAGCACGCTGAATTCTGATGGAATCCTTCCACTTGTTCAGATTACGAATCTAAGGGGGCATAAATTCAAATTAAAAAAAGACATAGAATAGATGTGCGGAAATTTGCCTTTAGCCAGCGGGTGGTTAATTGCTGGAACAAAATTCCATCTGTCATGGAAGTTAATAGATTAAATAAATTTAAGGAGGAACTGGTCAGGCATTTGGAAGGAATGGTGTGATTTTTTTTTTTGGCTGATACTGCATGAGCTCATAGCTTTCTTGCATCGCATGCCACTGCTACTACATTTGCTTTAACAACAACAGACTAAGGACCTGACTGCTATTTGGACAAAAGGCAAAATTTTCTATACTTGGACTTGTCACTTAAAGTTTTAACTTATTAATAACATATTTGCAAGTATTGTAAGCTTTAATATTGGCAAAATTATTTAAGCAAGCAAGCCTATGTAGCATCAGTACAAAAAAAAATAAGTTACATTTGGCACCTCATTCATTCCTTTTAAGTATTTGTCTAATCTCTCCTTTAAATAAACTTCATCTCCCCAAGGCTATGTGGAAATTTATTCCTACAGTCCATTATACTTTGACTAAAAATTTTCAGACATCTATTCTACAATTATCTCTTGTCGATTTAAATTTATGCTACCCTATATATGTCCTCAGCATTTACTTTATCAAACCCTTTTAAAGCTTTGAATGCCTCAATCAAATCAACTTGCAGAGGCCTTATTTCCAAACTAACTGAACTAAAATCCTCTCTTGATAAGATACCTCTTTGTGCCCTTAAGCAATCTTACCACTCTTTCCTAAAATGGGGTCTCCAAACAATATTCAAGGTGTGGCCTAACCATTACTTTACATAATGGTAATTAGGGCTCAAAATGGAAACTTTTACAAAACAGAGTGCCCATCAGGATAATACAGGAAGGCAGTTAATGTGTATATGATGTTACCAATGCATATAACAAATCAGAATAGTGTTCCAGAGCCCATTCTGAACCCTAGGCATTATCCTCCTCTTTGTCTTTACCAACACAGTTCCTAAATATCAATGATAGAACAGCAACGTGAGCTGTCCTGTCTGCATTATTCAATGAACTTTATAAATTGTATATTTACTCTCGTCCTTTTCATAATCAACTATCTTGAGTTTGGTGATATTCAAGTGCAGTGTTACTCAAGGGTAATTGCTACACAGATGCAAGGTGGTAGACTTTCAACCGGTGAAATACCACCACTTTGCTTATTGGAAGCTTGAAGTGGTGAAACCCATGTTTAGTCTCTAGAGCAAAGTTTCCGGCATCCCCCTCCCCCCATACTTCTCCTTCAACCCATGCACGGTACTAAGTACTATAGGTTTTGATACCTTTCGTGTTTGGGGTTTTCATAAAAAAAAAATAAATAAAAAAAAAGACCTTGAATTTTTCAGTTATATTTTCAATTTACTCTTAATTTCTGGAAAAGGTTTATGGGTTTTTTTGAATTATGCTAAAGGTGTGCAATATTTCACCTTCCTTTCCTTAATGGATTTGCAATACTTATTGTAGGCATTTTTTTTTTTTTTTTTCAGTTTTTAATAAAAAAAAACTCAAGAAATGCAAAAAATGAAGTGTTTTTCACACCTTTTATTTTCAAAAATACAAAAAAAATATTAATTCTATTAAAAATTAGAGAAAAATCATCACGGGCATAAAATATAAAGATGAAAATATTAGCCTCTTACATTTTTCAGTTTAAAATCCATTAAATGCAAAAAACTTATACACTATCAAATAAGCAGAAACACACATTTCTGCTTACTTGATGGTATATAACAGAGCTATGGTGCTCAATATGTGGTTCTCAATATGATATGTAAAACACTTCCGTGTGATACTCTCCAGAAATTAAAGTTTAACTAATTGAAGTTAGGTTAATTAATTAATTAATTAATTAATTAGATTTTTAATTAATTTTTAAATTGTTTTTTGAATTTTAGTTAATTTTTGAATTGTGTTCAATTGATTTTTTACTGTAATCACTTTGTGTTAATCTTTTATTCGTTTTAATTTCTGGAGAGCATCATATGGAAGTGTTCTACGTATCATATTGAGGTAAATTTCTCTTATCCTTCTACAAATTCCTGCTTATTATATATATAAAATAGTTTTAAAAAATATGCATATATTAGATGCTACTATTCACTTCATTTTCAAAATTTGGGGTGATATGAAGTGTGAAAAATCTAAATAGTTTCCACGTCACTAATTCTCTATGCCAAGTTATTATATCCTCCCACATTTATTATTCAAAAATAATAAATATTTCAAAAATGAATCTTTCAAAAAGATGTACTTTACAACTATTAAAAACATTAATAATCATTAAATCATGTGGGAAAATTTTATAAATTACTTGAACTAGAAACAAACACATCATTATAAACTTTGTATCATCAGTAGCAGTCACTTTCCAATGCTGGCATTACTATGAGTGTAAAGTAAAGTCACAGATTATGAGAAGTCTCCAGCAAAGACTTCAATGCTTATATTAACAGTAGATTGCAGGTTGGAGAAAAATTGAATAGGTATTTTGCATCTACATTCACACATGAGGAATTCTTTAGGGAAAGGGATGCCAGAAGTTTATCAAACTCTGAAGAGAGGCTAAATGACTGTGATAACTGAAAGGAAAGTGGAGGAGAAATTGTTGAAGGTGGACAATCAAAGAATAAAAAAGGCACCTTGGATGGATAGAATCTGTCCAATTATATTAAGGGAGGCAGTAAAGAAGGTCCATATAGACTGGAGATATGCAAATGTACCAATTCATAAAGGGTATCAAAAAGTAACATGAGTAATTACAGACCTGTTAGCTTAATGTCTGTTCCAGGTAAAATAATGGAATCACTGGCTAAAGAAGGCAGGACCATCTGGACAGGCATGCAATTATATTGCAATCACAGCATGGATTTATTAAGAGCAGTACAGGTAGTTCCCGTTTTCCGAGTTTTTTTTTCAAGTATCAACAAAATCGAAAATATGAACAACTGCAATAAATAAATGCTAAATGGACCAGGGAATTATTTCAACATTAAAGCAGGAGACATTTGATATGCTAATTAATGCAACTTAAGGACAGAGGTCCAACTCAAAGAATTTTGGAAATAAATCCATATTTTAGACGCAATCAAAATAATAAAACAAGCCTGGGACAAAATTACAGAGAAGAACATGAAGGGTGTTTGGAATAAACTCTGTCCTCAGTTTCTTGAAAATTTTGAAGGATTTCAAGAACCAGCAGAGAACGTACAAAATGAAACAGAGTGGTCGTTAATATTGCTAACCAACTGCAGCTTGAGATTTCTACAACTGACATCATATCTGCTTCAAGCACACAATGGAGAGCTCACAAATGAAGATCTCCTTGAAATGGCAAAATGTGAAGAAGCTGAGAAAGAAGATTTAACAGCTGCAAATCCTGTTTGTTCCTTCACTCTCAAGGAGCTTGACGAAACTTTTCAAAACATAGAAAAAGCAATTGAGATTATCCAGTCACAAGATTCAAATTTTGAGCAGACTAGAAAAGTTACTACAGATTTAAAAAATGCTTATGCATAATATCATGAAATTTATAAAGAAAAGAGAAGACTGCCTTGGAAACAAGTGACTCTTGAAGCATTTCTGAAGAAGAAGACTCCTCGTGCTTCCAACAAACCAACGAGTGCCAAGCCAACAATGAGTGATGAACCATCAACATATGTGCATTTAGTTGATGATGATGAAGAATAAATATTCTTTAACATTGGTATGACATAAATAATTTCTTATTATCATAATTTGCTTGATTTTAAATGCTATGCTTTCATTTCTTTGGATAAATAAATCATTGTTTAAGCATAATAAAGGTTAACAAAATGTTAAATTTAACCATAGTAGATGTTAAATGTGAACAAAACTATTGTTTTGTTGACCTTTATTTAACATTACTAGGGTAAAATTTTGTTGTTGAGAACATAACCCGTTTTAAACATTACATCTAGGGGAAATAAATTCCCGCTTTATGAGTTTTCACTTTATGAGTGCGTGCTAGGAACAAATTAACTCAAAGTCAGGAACTACCTGTATTGTCAAACCAATCTGATAGGTTACTATGGAGCAGTGACAAAGGAACTGGATGCAAAAAATAATTTTTGACATTATATACTCGGATTTTGGAAAGGTTTTTGATACTGTTGACTACTGTACAAACTGGAGCATTAAGGGCACATTGCTCCAGTTGGATTGTTTTCTTGCAAGTTATGGATAAAGGGATGGTTAAATGGAAGAAGACAGAGTGGTTATCAACAGGCACTGCTCTTTGTGGACTAATGCTATCAGTGGAGTTCCCCAGGGTTCAGTGCTGGGCCCACTGTTGTTTTCAATATTTATCATTTATCAATGATACTGATGAAGGTATATCAAGCTTAATCTTGCCTATCTCATTATACCTTGAATAAGTAATGCTTCCCCCTGTAGAGAAGACTATTGTTACTTATTCTCAGTAAGTACCACCACCACCACCCAGACAGCTATTTCAGGGATATTTGGCCCCCTGGAAGTGAGCAGGTAAGTACCCCGATGGCATATACACAAAGTTGGCAAATGATACAAAGGTTGGCATGTTGTTAATGACAGTCATCAGGGTAAGCTACTGCAACAAGATCTAGGAAAATTGGGGGTTGATGGGCTGAAAAATGGCAGCTGAAGTTTAACATTGACAAATGCAAGTATTGCATATGAGCAGCAGTAACCATAGATTAACATGCCTACTGTGTGGTACTACACTCGGAGTAGTGGAAATGAGAAAGACCTGGGAGTAACTGCATAGTCAGATATGAAGTTTCCTAAGAAATGCTCACAGGCTGCCAGGACAGCTCATGGCAGCCTGTGAGCATGAGCTGTCCTGGCAGCCTGTGAGCATTTCAGAGGCTGCGTCAATGATATACAGGATATCATTGACAATATATCATTGCTAGCAGGAATAAGGAGGTTATTATCCCATTGTATAAGGAAATGGCCATATCTTGAGCAGAGCATACAGATCTGGAGGCTCATTTTAGGAAGGATATGGAGCTGCTGAAACGAGTACAGAGAAGGACATAAGAGTGGAACAAAGGGATGCTCTTACCAGGAAAGGCTTTAATTCTGCAAATTGCAGCAACTGGAGACTAGGCATCTGCGAGGTGATCTGACTGAGGTGTTTAAGGCTTTAAATGAATTAAGCAAGCTCAATGCTGATGGGATTCTTCCTCTTACTCAGACCACACACTGGGGGGGGGGCACAAATTCAAATTGAGTAAGGATGGTTGCAGAATTGATGCGCAGAAGTTTGCCTTTAGCCAGCGGGTGGTTGATTACTAGAACAAACTTCCATCTGTTGTTGTGAAAGTTGATAGTTTAAATAAATTGAAGGCAGAATTAGACAAAGTATTGGAGTGAATAAATAGATGAAATGGAAGGTATCTTTTTTTTTTTTTTTTTTGCCTAGAGCCTTTGCTCACCTCGAGCATCGTATGAGCCATGGTTGTCCAACACCTCACCGGCAGTTTGTGGGTTTTCCCTCCTCCTACCACTTTCAGCAGGTACTAACCACGGGTGACCGTGAGCATCCCACCAGCTGTGCCATTTCGGATATGCTCTGACCCAATCGTCTGGCCATTACAATTTGGCCTTTGTCAAACTCGCTTAGCATCAGGTGTTTTTATACTGTGTCCTGACCCACACACGCACCATAGTTCAACTGCATTGCTTCGATTTGCATAACGACTCGCTGGTCATAATGTTTTGGCTCATCGGGGTATAGGGCAAATACTATTACTATTTATTTTCAGCACACACACCATCAACAATCAGCCCAACTGAAACATTCTAGGTTTTTTTGGTGTGTAATTGTGTGTGTGTGTGCACATGTGCATGCACATTTTAGCTATGCTTTTTACTTAAATGTATAAGAGCTTGTAATCACCTAACTTAAACCTCCTCTTCCATATATTTCTTCTATAAATTACTGACTATTTTCACACACAAAGAAAATATTAAACTGCCACAACCAAATATTAATTAAACCCAGTACTTGAAATGGAGAATTTTATGAAACTGAACACTCATCAGGGTAACAAAACAAAAGAATAGTTAATATATATTCATGAAATTACTGATGAATATGACAAAGTAGAATGGTGTTCAGTGTGTTCTCATCCATTTTGAGCACTGATTATACCACTAAAACCAATCACTTATTTTATTTTCAGCTGTTCCATAACTTTGATGTCAAAGTTATGATTGTCTCATACAGGCACTGTAGGAATAAATTATGGTACAAAAATGAATGGTACCAGCAATAGTACTATTCATTTTTCATTTTACATAAACCCCTCTGCTAAAGACGGCACAAAGCCTGGACAGCACCTTTGAGCCATCCAGGTTTGGTTGGTAATATTGTATTCAATTTACTAACTAATAAACCGATATTTATTTATAATAGTCATTTTACTTACTTGTCCATTCTACACTGGAGATAGTCTTTTGCAAGTAATTTGCACTCTGAATTTTCATTATTTCTGCGATTTAAACATAAGAGGTATTTCAGCATAAATGCTTTGCAATCACCTGCAAGAAAAAAAAAATTGATATACAGGATGTTATAAAAGGTTGTTGCCATACAAAAACTTAATAACAATCATATTTAAAAAAGTCCACTGTCATAAGAAAATTTAATAATCTTGTTATTTAGAAACATTAACTGAAGGCTGGCAGTGAGAGCAAAAGAACTTAGTGTTAACTGCAATTCAAGATCTTATCCATTTCTAGAAATTTCATCATTTATTACTGTGTCACACAACCAGCAGAAATTATTTGTTCGTAAGAATGTTAATCTAAAATAATGCAGAAAAAAGATCAGTTGGTTTTACTGCATCTTGTCACTCATCTGAAGGGATCTGGATTTAATCCCACTGGTGACTAAAGGAAATCTTATAGGCCTCTCCAATCATGGCTGTAGTTAGTCAATCTCAGAATAGGAGTAGAATTTTACTATGTAAGTCATTCTCGGTTTTGCAACCAATATAGTATGCAAATCATCCTGTGAACATACACAGTGTACACAAGTCAAGCTAAGCTATTTTTGTACTTGTGTATGAAATAAGTTTTGGTAGCCCATTCCTTTCTGTGAATTTTGTAATCAACCAGTTCAGCACACCAAAACACCGGTGACTTAGAAAAATACTTTAAAAAGTAAATACATAAAAATAATACAAATAAATGATGTTAACATTATATTATTAGCATTAGCAGAGGCATATGATGCAAAAAAGCAAACTTATACAGCAGCAGCAAAAAAAAAAAAAAAAAAAAAAACCACTTTCCTAATTCACCCATCCAGTTACTACAAATGTTTGTCTAGTAGAGCCTTAAATTTATTTAAGCTATCAACTTCCACAACAACAGATGGAAGTCTGTTCCTGCAATTAACTACCTGCTGGCTAAAGGAAAATTTCTGCACATTTATTCCACAACTGTCTTTCCTCAATTTGAATCTGTGCTCCCTCAGGTTTGTAATTTGAGCAAGCAGAAGAATCCCATTAGCATTGAGCCTCCTCAAAACATTCAAGGCCTTATACACCTCAATCAGATCACCTCACGGGTGCCTAGTCTCCAGATGCTGAAACTTGCAGAACTTAAACCTTTCTTGGTAAGAGCACACCTTTGTTCCTCTCACCAATCTTGTTGCCTTTCTTTGTACTCATTATAGCAACTCTACATTCCTCCTAAAATGAGGTCTCCAGACCTGTACACAGCACTCGAGGCATGGCCTGACCACTGCCTTATACATAAGGATAATCATAAATTCATCTGCTGTCTCTACCGTTCTCCCAACTCGACTAATCACTTGGAGCTCTTTGACTTCCTCTCGTTGCAACTTGACTTTCTCCAGTCCAACTTTCCTAACAGTGAGGTAATTTTCCGTGGTGATTTTAATGTTCACAACTCCAGCTGGCTTCCGTTTTCTAGTCACACCGACCCAGCAGGTCGAGATGCTGAGGCTTTTGCAATTACTAATGACCTAGCACAGATTGTTCATTTACCTACAAGAATACCGGACAATCCGAATCATACAGCCAATACGCTGGATCTTTTTCTCACAAACAACCCTTCTAAGTACACGGTCGAAGTGAGAGGTCCTTTAGGCACTTCAGATCACAACTTGGTGATTGTCTCTTCTCCAATGGAACCTTTATCCCATGGCTATTCCCAACCTCGTGTTGTTTGGCATTACAAGAATGCAAAATGGGATGACCTGCGAGACTTCTTTTCTTCTTTTCCTTGGTCGGATTTTCTGTTTTACTGTTTCAAAACTCCTGATGTCAACATTTGCTCAGATCGTGTCAGTGAAATTATTCTTGCAGGAATGGAATCCTTTATCCCACACTCCACTTTAAAATCTCATCCTTTATCTAAACCTTGGTTTTCCAATAAATGTGCTAAGGCTGTTCAAGAGAAGAATGTTGCATTTCGTAATTGGCTTGTTTCTAATTCTTCAGTTTCATTTTCTGCCTACACCAAAGCTCGCAACAATTGTAAAGCAGTTATTAATCAGTCCAAACTAGAGTTTGAACAGGCTAAGAGTAGAAAACTTGCTTCTTGCCCTAATGGTAGCCGAGCATTCTGGTCTCTTGCCAAAGCTATTGGCCGCAACTTTTGCCCATCTCTGCTTCCACCTCTGTCCAAACCAGATGGTTCTGTTTTCACTTCAGCCAAGGATAAAGCTGACCTGCTAGCGTCCCATTTTTCTTCCAGCTCATGTATTAATGAACTTGGTAAAACACCTCCCACCATTCCCAACATGGTCCATTCAATGCCTCCTGTGGTCTTCCGTCAAAAGGATATCAGAAGGATTTTGATGAATCTTGATGCTAAGAAAGCTCCAGGTCCTGATGGTATTTCTCCACTTGTTCTCAAAATCTGTGCTCCTGAACTTACTCCTATTCTTTGCCGCCTTTTTTCACTTTCTTATTCCAAAGGTGTTTTTCCTTCTGCTTGGAAATTTGCTCATATCCAGCCAGTTCCTAAAAAGGGTGACAAATCCCTCCCATTCAATTATCGTCCCATTGCAATTACTTCTACTCTTTCTAAAGTAATGGAGAAATCAATTAACCGCCAACTCTTAAACTACCTAGAAACCTTCCGTCTGATCAACGATCGCCAGTATGGATTCCGTCAGTGTCGATCCACTGGTGATATTCTGGCTTATGTTACCCATTTATGGATTACTTCAATGGAAAGGTTTGGTGAAACACAAGTAGTTGCTCTTGACATCTCAAAGGCTTTCAATCGTGTTTGGCATAAAGGTCTTCTAAACAAGCTTCCATCTTATTGCTTGCCAACTGTTTTTAGTAATTGGTTATCCAGTTTTCTCTCTGATCGCTCACTGAGGGTGATGGTAGATGGCTCTCTGTCTTCTAACTTCTCCACTAATGCCGGTGTCCCCCAAGGTTCAGTTCTTTCCCCCACTCTTTTCCTCTTGTATATCAATGACCTTCTTCCATTGACTGGAAATCCTATCCATAGTTTTGCCGATGATAGCACATTGCATTCAACTTTCCATTTTGAGAAACCTTGACCTGCTCAATCAGCTTCAACTTCTCGAAAATCTGCTACCAATTCCTTAAATGCCGATCTTCAGGTAATTCTGCAGTGGGGCAAAGACAACTTAGTTGATTTCAACCCTTCTAAAACACAGTCTTGTCTTATATCTCGCAAAAAGGATTCTTCTGTTCCTATGCTTATCTTTAGTGACACTCCAATTTCTAGGCAAAAGGATATATCTCTTTTGGGGATTACCCTGACTTCTAATCTCTCTTGGCACAAGCACATTACAAATATTGCTTCCTCTGCATCTAAAAAACTTGGTTTTCTCTTTCGCTCTCGGCATTACTTTTCTTCCAAACAGCTGCTCACTCTGTATAAATTGCAAATCCGCCCTGCCATGGAATATTGTTCCCACATTTGGGGTGGTGCCCCCAAAACCTCTCTCAGGCTTCTTGATTCCATTCAGAAGAGGGCAGTTAGGTTAATTAATGATTCATCTCTAACAGAGTCTCTCCACTCGCTTTCTCATAGATGTACTGTTTCTGCTGCATGCCTCTTCTACAGATATTTCCATGGGCACTGTTCTTCTGAATTGGCTTCTATAATTCCCGCTCTCTCTTTCAAAACAGTCTGAACACGTGCCGCCACCAGCCAACATCCATTTACTGTCCAACTTCAAACCCACAGAACCAACTTTTCATCTTCCTCATTTATTCATTCAACTGCCGTTTTCTGGAACAACCTTCCTTCATACGTATTTCCTGAAAATTACAATCTACAGAAGTTCAAGTCCAATGTCAACAAATATCTTCTTTAGTCTTCTCAACCTCCAACCCAAGCACGGTACTAAGTACTATAGGTTCTAATACCTCTCGTGTTTGGGGTTCACATTAAAAAAAAAAAAAAAAAAAAAATCACCTTGTCTCTGCTAGCAAAATTCCTATATATCACTGACAAGATTCCATTACTGCTCTGGCAGCCAGTCTCCACTGCTAAGAGAACTTCATATCTGACTGCACAATTACCCCATATCTATTTCATTCTCCACTTCCCTGAGTCTAGTACAATACAGTTGGTATGTTTCTCTTGGGTTACTGTTACCCATATGCAGTACTTTGCATTTGTCAATGTTAAACTTCAGTTGCCATTTCTCAGCCCATCTACCTAGCTTTTCTAGATCTTGTTGCAGTAGCTGTTGTTATTTGGTTTTTAGGAGCATTAGCAACTAAGGCCATATTATTCCAGGAATATGCGGTGGTCATTCCCTGACCTTTCCGCATCCTACGTATTTGGTGGTGATGGGCTCGAACCCCGGTCTAATCAAGAAGCATGTGCTACGCACTGCTGCTCCTTCCCACCTGGCTATGGAGGCGCCTGTTGCAGTAGCATACTGTCCTTACTGTCATTAACAACCCTACCAACCTTTATATCATCCGCAAGCTTGGACATTAAGCCTGGTATATCTTCATCGAAATCATTGATAAATACACAAAATAATGGGCCCAGTGCACCAAACCCTGGGGAACGCCACTAATAACATTAGTCCACTAAGAGCAGTGTCCATTGATTACCACTCTCTGTCTTCTCCCACTCAACCATCCCTTTATCCATTGTAGAAACTTGCCCTTAATGCCATACCACTCCAATTTGTACAGCAGTCTTCGATGTGCAAGTATCAAAAGCTTTCCTAAAATCCAAGTTTATGATATCAAAATTATTTTTTGCATCCAGTTCCTCTGTGACCACATCATAGAATCCAATCAAATTGGTCAGACAAGACTTCCCTTTACCAAACCAATGCTGTGTCTGAACCATTACTGCAGTTTTGTCTAGATGATCCAGCAATACTTCTTTAACCAGTGACTCCATTATTTTCCTTGGAACAGAAGTTAAACTAACAAGTCTATAATTATTTGTGTCACTCTTTGGTGAATTGGGGATACATTTGCACATCTCCAGTCCATGGGGACCTCCCCTGAATCTAAGGATGCTCTCATAATTATGGCTAAGGGTTTGCTTACTTCCCTCGCTGCCTCCTTCAATATAACTGGATAGATTCTATCCACCCCAGGTGCCTTTTTTATGTTTAACTTCAACAATTTCTCCTCCACTTTGCTCTCCTTTATTACAAAATCATTCAGCTACTGTTAGAGTTTAGTAAACTTCTGTCCTCTCTTTCCTTACAGAATTCAGAAAACAGAATTTTTTATTACAGAATTCTAATCTAAACAGTGATTAAATAACTTTATACAAAAGATAAAATATACAATACAACAAATATTTATTATTTATATAAATAATATAGCTGAATACAAAATGAAAAAGTAAATCACATTTATATCAGCAACACTATTTGAACTAAATTTAAAAATTGCCTAATAATTTCGTGCAAATCAAGGTCCGTCACATTAAATTTTTTATAGATATCAATGCTAAATTTGATAGCTTATTCTGAAACACTTTTTCATTCGTTTTGATTTATAAAAACAACATTCTCCAGTGGCAATAATCAAAATATGAGTTAAAACAATTCATTAAAAAATTACGATATTTGTATAAGTGCAAGACGTTCATCACCCTCCAATAAAATTCATCCTAGGATTTGTTTATTCTGAAAATTCTATGTTCAACTTTCCAGTAGCTTTTAACCCCTTTTAGCAAATTTACCAATAAATCAACCTCCAATACACTGAGAACCCACCATTACCACACATTCAAAAATTATGACTTGAATTTCATTCTCCACTTCTTTTAATTGTATAAACATTGGGTAATAATATTCTAGTTGTTAGTGAATCTTTGCCACAAATTACAATTCACGGTACATATAATCAACTGCCACTTGACATAAGCCTACTGAAACCAAAGAATATTTTCTAAATGGGCCCAAATTCTATATTTAGCTCTTTCGGAAAAAATTGATGAGCCATCACAATTAAAATTAAAACTGGAACAGTAGAAATCTGTCAAATATTATTTTCTTATCATCTGTCCACATGTAATAACTTGACTTCCAGTAACTGGATTTTCATGAAATTTTATGTTTAGTTCCATTAAAATGACTTGCCTAGAAAAATCAAACATCAATAAAATTGGACTAGCGGAAATTATTATTTCTTTTTCTATCCATTTTCATGTAATAACTCAACTCTTCAGGTTTGCAGATGATACGAAGGTTGGTAGGGTTGTTAATGACAATAAAGACGGTATGCTACTGCAACAGGATCTGGAAAAGTTAAGCAGATGGGCTGAGAGGTGGCAACTGAAGTTTAACATTGACAAATGCAAAGTGCTGCATATGGGTACCAGTAATCACAGAAAACTTCATATCTGACCTGGGGGTAATTGTGCAGTCAGATATGAAGATTTCTGACAGTGCAGACAGGCTGCAGGAGTAGCTCATGTGGCCTTGTCAATGATAAGGAGGTGATTAACCCCTTGTATAAGGCAATGGTCAGGCCACACCTTGAGTACTGCATACAGGTCTGGAGGCCTCATTTTAGGAAAGATGTGGAGCTGCTGGAACAAGTACAGAGAAGGGAAATAAGATTAGTGAGTGGAACAAAGGGTTGCTGTTATCAAAAAAGGCTTAAGTTCTGCAAAATGCAGAGCCTGGAGACTAGGCACCTGTAAGGTGATCTGATGGAGGTGTACAAGGCCTTTAATGGTTTGAGCAAGCTCAATGCTGATGGGATTCTTCCTCTTGCTCAGATTTATGTCACCTGAGGAGACGAATTCAAATTGATGAAAGACAGTTGTAGCACAGATGTGCAGAAATTTGTCTTTAGCCAGAGGGCAATTGATTGCTGGAACAAACTTCAACCTATCGTAGTGGAGATCGACAACTTAAATAAGTTAAAGGTAGAACTAGACAAACATTTGGAGTGAATGGATGGGAGAAATGGGAAGGTTTTTTTTGGCTGATGCTATATAAGCTTGCTTTCTTGCATCATATGCCTCTACTAATGCTCTCAGTGGATGGAATTTCATGAAATTTTATCTGACTCTTTTAGAATGATTTGTCGTGCATTCTCAAATTGGACCAATAGAAATCTAGTAATTATTATATCTTTTTTTCATTCATATTACATAGGTATTCATACACCTAGATTATAGCTGAAATATGTTTGCTGCTGTATACTGACTGGAGGAATGAATGGGCAACTTGGTGGATGTGCAGAAATGAAATGATTTCTGGTTACACACAAGTCAACACATAAAAGACAACAAACACATTAGCTAGTTTGTTTCAATTCTGCAAATTAAAAGTTTGATATATATATTTTTTATATTAAAATACATATTATGTAATAAATGCTCACTTTAATTGTATTATATGTCTCAAATTAAAAATCATATTACATTTGTGCAAATAAATATGTACTTTATCATCACTAAAAAACAATTAAACAGTTCACTATTCTTTTGTTTGTACAGAAAATTAATATTGCAATAACATAAAAGAATGAAAATAAAAATGCAGAAAATTATAAACAAAAAATTATATCTTTAGCATAGGTGAAAGTCAAACACACAACTTGTGGATTACTAGGCTTTCACTTTAATCCTTCGGCCAATAAGTGAATTTCGTACAGTGATAAGGAGTTAGGCAACATTCCCTCTTTCAATTTTCTATGCCATATCTGAATACTGCATGGTCATTTTTTTTTTTTTTTAATTTAATTTTAAAGAATACTTTATCCCAGAAAATTTGAAATAAACTGCAAATGACATGATCTTACATTCCACTTGTAAGAGAATTTGGAAAAAGCAACTCAGTCAGTTTCTGATATAAAGTGACATTCCTGTAGAGTAAGGTATTCAGAGTACTTAAGGTGTTGAAGTATTTAAGACAGTGAAAAAGTATTTAAGACAGTGAAAGGCTTAAGTAAAATTAATAATGGCAATATATATATATGCAGCTAGCAGGGACAGGGAGCTGATTATCCCATTGTACAAGGCAATGGTCAGGCCACACCCTGAGTACTGTGTACAGGTCTGGAGGCCTCATTTTAGGAAGGATGTAGAGAGAAGGGCAACAAGATTGGTGAGTGCAACAAGGGGTGCTCTTACCAAGAAAGGCTTAAGTTCTGCAAATTGTGGCACCTGGAGAGTAGACACATGCGAGGTGATCTGCATAAGGGGTTGAGCAAGCTGAATGCTGATGGGGGATCCTTCCTCTTGCTCAGATTATGAACCTGAGGGAGCATAGATTCAAATCGAGGAAAGACAGTCGTAGAATAAATGTATGGAGATTTGCTTTTACGCAGCGGGCAGTTGATTGGTGGAACAGACTTCCACCTTTTGTTGTGGTAGTTTATAGCCTAAATAAATTTAAGGCCGAGCTGGACAGGCATTTGGAATGAATGGAGGGGTGAAATGGGAGGGTTTTTTTTTTTTTTTTTTGCTGATGCTTTCTTGCACCATATGCCTCTATTAATGTTGTTGTTATTTTGGTTTTTATGAGCATTAGCAACTAAAGCCATATTGCTCCGGGGATATGCGGTGGTCATTCCCTGACCTTTCCGCATTCTCCATATTTGGTAGTCATGGGCTCGAACCCCGGTCTGATCAAGAAGCGTGTGCTACGCACTGCGGCTCCTGCCCACCTGGCTACATAGACGCTATCTCTGTAGCCAGGTGGCGTCTCTGTAGCCAGGTGGCTACAGAGACACCATCTACTAATGCTAATTTTCTGATATCCTATATACACCCATCCTTCCACAATTTAAGTTTGTCCTCTAGTTGGTGCAGCACCTCAAAAAAGTCAAAAAAAAATAAATAAATAAAAAATATATATACAGTGGATTCCAGTTATTTGGGCCACCGGTTAATCGAGGCAGCCATTTATTTTGGGCAAACCTTAAAAAACAGAACTCAGTCGAGAAAATAGCCAGGGTTTACTTCGCTTAATTGGGACAACATGCCGTTTAACCGCGGCACTGGAGATTACCCTATGATTGTCTCCGACCGTACCACATGGTTCAGTTGGATTTCTGGAGGTCACAACCATAAAACAATAAAAACAATTAGCAGTCACCTGTTTATTGGGCTTTTCTGTTAGTACAATCTATCATAAACGGATAGTAAACTCGATCTTACTGAATTTGTGATAATACCGAAAGCTGGAATTCTGTGGATTATTATGGTGAAATGTGTTTACACTTCTACTCCATTCTCACTTGCGCGTATCGTGTTACTTGAAATTTGTGTTTGCTGTGTTCTTTTTTATTGATTGCTTATCTTTTTACTGTTTTAAATTTTAACCCTCACCCACAAATGTCAGTGAAGAGAAACGTCAACTAGTTAGTATGTACATATTACAGTATGTATTAATTATTCCGATTATCACATATATTCTTCCGATTATCACCTATCATTTAATTTTTTAATTGGTAAGGTAACATAGAGTAAATGTGTGCTTAATATTTCTTTACTTTAATAGCCTGTGAATAATATTCCTCCTGTTTTCATTAATTAGAATCGCTGTTTAATAGAATTAAAATTCAATTCACAAATGTGATCACAATGACCGGCGCTTACTACACATCGTATAGCGAACGGTACTTTACTAAGGTGACTCCATCGTAACGTGATTTGATTGTACAGTGAACCAATTGTAAAGCGGGTTCCATTGTATTTTTTAACTTTACGTGAAACTTCAGATCATTGGGGCAGCTGCTTAATTGGGCCAAAATGCACTAGTTCCAATGTGGCCCAAATAACTGGAATTGAATGTATATATACATATATTAACATAATGAAGTAGTTAAAAATAATTAAAAATGGTACAAAATATAATACGAAAATTAAGAAAATAAATATAAAGCTATCATTAGAGGCAGCAAAATGCACATTCCTCCACATGATGCCCAATGTATAACTGATATTAAACATAAATCAAAATTAATGCCAGTAGCATGGCAAAACTGTTGAGCGAAAAATAATAAATTATACATAATAATTAATGAACAGGGTGGGAGAAGAAAAGGTAAGACTTAAAATTGTAGCAGAAAAGCTCCAAATAAATTTAGAAAATCCAATTCAAAATAATAAATAAATTTTAAAATTTAGAGCCAATTACATAAGAATTTAGTGGCACCACCTCGTAAGGTGCCAGTTCCGAATTACGTGAAATATCACAAATACAGACTAAACTAATTACAATAAAATAAAAATAAAATAAAATAAAACCAAAACAACAAAAATAGACTGACCATTATGCCCCATATCTACAGAGGACAACAAGGTCAATAATGGTCAGGGAATCACTGCATTTAAATCACTAGACAAATCGTCGCAAAGGCGAACCGATCGAAGGATCAGCCATCACCCGATCCCCCAATGCAGAGGATTTGAATAGAGGTAGTCCTTATGCAGCGAAAAATAAAAATATAGAACAGACAGACTAGCACTCCAGCACATAGCCACACCACTGACAATATAAGTTTAACCAGCTTATATAGACAAATAAATAAAATACTATAGATGGCGGTACAAGTGCAGCATAAGCACATCAAACCCACTACTACCATTTTATTTACATATATTAACATAATGAAGTAGTTAAAAAATAATTAAATATATATATACACAGCCACTCCCCAATTAACGTAAGGGTTGCATTCCGCAGAACTCTACGTAAGTTGGAATTCCCCCCCCCCATGTTTTTTCAGCAGTTGTAACTGTGCTCACTGAATTGATTGAATCAAAAAAGAAATGATCGACAAACATGTGAGCAGAATTATTTATTGTATTTATTAAATTTTTTTATCTCATTTGCAGGAAAAATTACAAAAGTGTGCAATTTAAAAAATTTAAAAATTATAAAATTACAAAACAAAGAGAGGAGACAGGCATAATGTCAGTAAGTTTTACCTCTCAAGCATCACTGCCAGAATCGACATCTTCAGCTGATAAGTACACCACTGCAGAGGTTGAGGACTGTGGAGATTTAGAAGGGATCGGCCACTCAACCTTACAAAAGAACATATTAATGCATCACTAGATGGTGGCTTTTTTCTTTTCATCATAGATTTCTTTGTAGCAAGCAAGCATATCATTCACCCCTCTGTTAACTTTTAAGAATCGTTCGCTGTCAAGATCCATCTTCTCAAACTTCGCCATTGCCAATGCAATTTCATGAAATGCCATTGCCATCTCTCTGGTGATGAAGCATCTCGGCTCCTCATCTGGTTCATCCTGAGCTTCATCAGCATTTTCTTCTTTCACTATCACTGCCTGCAAGTCAATATGTTCTTCATTAGATAATTCCTTCTCTTCTTCCTCTATTAACTCCTCCACATCTTTGGCAACAACCTCCAACTGAAGTAGCTCTGCAACCTTTATCTGTAACCTCTTCATATGATTCGTCTTTTTCAAACCCTTCGAAGCCTTTTACATGTTATGGACATATTTTCTTCTATGCGCCATTTAAACAACTTTTGGTAATTTCCAACCAGACCTTATTAATGTTTAAGGTAACGTGGTAAATATTGTAAGATTTCCAAAAGTCTCAACATAAAATTTTTCTCACCGTCTACTGCAGACAATGCCTGAGCAAATGTTGTGCATAAATAGTATGCTTTCAAATTCGAAATAACACCCTGAACCATGGGTTGGATGAGTGAAGTTGTGTTTGGCGGTAGAAATATGACTCTCACGTTCGAATAGAAATCATCTAGATGTGAAAAATGTCCAGGAGCCTTATCTAATAGAAGTAAAATGTTGAAAGGAACATGAAAGGAAAATGTTGAAAGGAAAAATATTGCAAAGACCAGTGTCTTTGCAATATTTTTCAACCTCAGGAATGAAGCAGCATTTAAACCAATCCTCAAAGAGAGATCTTGTTATCCATGCTCTCTGGTTCGATTGGAAATCCACGAGTAGGTGGCTTTATCGATGCCCTTAAATGCACGAGGATTTCCAGAATGGTATACAAGCAGTGATATTAATCTGTAATCTCCCCAAGCAAGAGCGTGGCCCTATATTTTGAAGCCTTGAAACCTGGCATTGTCTTTTCCTCTTTGGAAATGTATGTTCGATCCAGCATCTTTTTACAATACAGAGCAGTCTCGTCAACGTTAAAAATTTGCTGCATTGAATAGCTGCCTTCATCAATAATTTTTTCCATCACATCACAAAATTTCTCTGCAGCTGCAGAATTGGTACTGGCGACTTCACCACATACTTTAATGTTTTGGAAACCAGCGCGATGCTTCAACCTATTAAACCACCCATTCTTGCCACGAACTTGGGTTAGGGTTTGCAGTACTTATCCTTAATATCTTTATAAATACTTCTTGCTTTTTCTTGAATGGCCATTGGACTCAGAGTCACTTGTTTCTGAATCTGATTTTCCATCCATATTATTAATAGCTCTTCGATATAGCACCTGAACGCTGTTTTGTGATCACTGTTGATCTTAAGGGCATTGATCCTTTGACATGTTCTTTTATATGTGCACTGTCCTTTAAAATAGTATTCACTGTTGAAGCAGCGAGACCAAATTCCCTTGCAATAGGTTACAAACTTTGTCCTGCTTCATACATCTTAATCATTTTCATCTTCATTTAGAAATCTATTTTATTTCATTTCCTAGCACTGCCACTTTCCGTTGGTGCCTTTCTCTTCATCATTGTAATACGTAAATAGGAATGAAGAGAAGTTTCTGAAAATTTGTTTTTTATATGATTGAAGATTTCAGTGAAGAGGAACTCATTTCACGATAATACCATAACGTAAAAAACCACAGAATTCCAGTTATTGGTATTATAGAAAATGCAATAAAATCAAGTTTACTACCCATTTATAATAGATTGCACTAACAGAAAAGTGCAAATTGTTTTTATTGTTTTTTGGTCGTGACCTCCAGAAGTACGACCCTCCTAAAAAACACCTGATACTGAGCTCCGTTAATCTTGTTCTTCAGATGGGAAAGGCAGTGGAATTAAGCAATTGACGAAGGCCAAATTGTAATGGCCAGATGACTGGGTAAGAGCATATTTGAAACAGCACGGCTGGTGGGATGCTCACGGTCAGCCGTGGTTAGTACCTACAGAAAGTGGTAGAAGGAGGGAAACTCACGAATTGCCGGTGAGGTGTTGGACGATCATGGCTCATCGATGCTCGAGGTGAGCGAAGGCTCTCCCGGATGATATGTGGCGACAAAAGGGCGACTGTGGCGCAACTTTCCAGTAACTGGAATGCTAGTGATGGGAGTAATGTATCACGACATACAGTACATCGAACCCTGCCGAAAATGGGGCTTTGTAGCCGCAGGCTGCTCCGAGAGCCCATGCTAACCAAGGTTCACTGGCGACAGCGCCTACAATGGCACGCGAGCATCAAAACTGGACCACGGGTGATTGGAAGGTCGTCTGGTCCGATGAATCGCATTTCCTGTTGCACCATGTGGACTGCCGGGTACGTGTGCATTGTTTACCTGGGGAAATGATGGCACCTGGATGCACCGTGGGATGAAAATAAGCCAATGGCAGCGGTGTCTTGCTTTGGGCGATGTTCTGCTGGGATACCCTGGGTCCAGTCACCCATGTGCTAGGCACTGTTGTTGTTGTTGTTATTTGGTTTTTTAGGAGCATTAGCAACTAAGGCCATATTGCTCCGGGGATATGCTGTGGTCATTCCCTGACCTTTCCGCATCCTCCGTATTTGGTGGTCACAGACTTGAACCCCGGTCTTAATCAAGAAGCGTGTGCAATGCACTGCTGCTTCTGCCCACCTGGCTACGGAGGCACTGTGCCAGGCACTCTGACGTCTACCACCTACCTGAACATCATTGCTGACCAGGTACACCCTTTCGTGGCAACGGTCTTCCCCTCTGGTAGTGCCATCTTTCAGCAAGATAATGTGCCATGCCATAGCACCCACATTGTTCAAGACTGGTTTGTGGAACATGAGGAAGATTTCCAGGTATTGCCCTGGCCTCCAAATTCCCCAGACATCAATCCCATTGATCATCTGTTGTTTGTGCTGGAACAGCAACTCCAATCTGTGGTGTCTCAACCACAGACCTTAGAGGAGTTAAAGGATCTGCTGGTTACATGTTGGTACAAGATACCACAAGACACATTTAGAAATCTTATAGCGTCCATGCCTCGCCAGGTATGGGCTGTTTTGGCTGCACATGGAGGACTAACATCATATTAGGTAGGTGATCATAACATGTTTTGGCTCAACAGTATCACCTTTTAGAAAGAAATAGCTTAGTAATATAGCAAAATTTTCAACTTCCAGGGACTTGGTACAAATTACAAAAAAAAAAGGAAAAAAGAAACAATGTTATTGGGTTCACATTACGATATTTTCACAATACCTCCATTTATCCCTACAGATGCAAAGTATGTTTCCATTTTTTTTTTCAGTTTGCACCTGACAACAAAAACTTACGTAAAGTTGAATTTGCATAAATCAGGGAGATACAGGGTGTCTCAAAAATACATAGAATAACTTCAGGAATGAGTTCCTCATATGTAGACAATAAAAATATTTTATATCAACATAGTTCCGGAAATGCTTGGTTTCCGAGTTTTGAAGGTCTGTGTATGACACTTAACTGTTCACATCACCTTATAGTAATTGTTCAAAACGTCCCCCTTCTGCCTGAATATAGACCTCACATCGACGTTTCAAGGACTCATGAAGATGATGCCAAATTCCTGGCATGTTTCTTATTGTCTCACAACCAGCTACAATTCGATTGCGGAGAGTTTCCACATCAGCTACTGCAGTCGAATACACCAATGACTTTAAATGGCCCCACAAAAAGAAATCTAGTGGGTTTAAATCAGTTGAGCGCCAGACAGTTGGTCCACCTCTACCTATCCACCAACCAGAAAACCTTCAATTCGGGTAATTGCAGGCTAGGTGGCTGAAAAACCTTTGATTCAGATATTTGTGGGCTATGTGGCTGAAATGTGCGAGCGCGCCATTGTGCAAGAAGTGTGCTTGTTGACGACTGATCAGTGGCGTGTTGCCCAAGAAAGCAGGCATGTTGTTTTCCAGAAAGTTTCTGTATGCCTGCCCTGTGAGTTTGTTTGGAAGTACATGGGGCCCAATTATAACTTATAACTTATCACCAAAAACACCCACCCAGATGTTGAGGCTGAACCGCTGTTGGTGATGTGATGGAAGAATTCCATGTGGGTTTTCCTCAGCCCATACATGCTGATTGTGAAAGTTTTGGATTCCATCTTGTGTGAATTGTGCTTCATTTGTGAATATCACTAAGGCAGGAAAGTAAGGAGTTATACCACACTGCTGCAAGAACCACTGGCAGAACATTACTCGCACAGGATAATCTGCTGGTGACAAGGCCTCTACCCGTTGCAGATGGTAAGGATACAGCTGGTGTTCTCGCAACACTCTCCAAATAGTCAAACGTTGTACAACCAGTTACATTGCTATTCTGCATGTGCCGATTCCAAGAGTGGCATGCACAACATCCAAAATCTCCTCCTCTACTTCAGGAGTCATAGATATTGGTCGTCCTCTGTCGGCACCACAAAGTGTAAAGGTCCCATGTTCACAAAAGTGGCGATGGATACCTTCAAACGTTTTCCTGTCTGGACATCTTCGTTCTGGGAACCTTTCATAGTAAAAAACGATGAGCCTCCAGAGCATTGCCGTCTGCCAAACCGTACATAAAGTGCATACCCGCTTGCTCCTGATTTGAATACATGGTCGGAATGGAAAACCACCAGATTCTGTCTGTACCTTGTGATGAAGAAAATCACCTGCGGGAGATAAGACATTCCAGTTAATAACTCGAGAACCAAGCATTTCCAGAACTATGGTGATATAAAATATTTTCATTGTCTACATATGAGGAACTCATTCCTGAAATTATGCCATGTATTTTTGAGACACCCTAGTCCTTGAGGTTGTCACAGACATTCTCTCATATATGCCAGACAAGCTGTATTTGCTACCTGGGAATCTAAAACGCTGATAGAACTGATATTCAGGTGACACTCAAGTCAAGTGGACCCAATTTCGGCAAAGCCTGGAGGTCTGTGACAGCCAAATCCTCTGCTTACACTTTCAGGATGGTGAGATTGTTAATAATCCTGGGTATAACCTCCATGCATAAGCACCCAAGTGTGAACCAACGTAAGAAGGGATCGAGATGTGGTGCCCACACCACATGGGGAAATGACACCCCTCTGTGTTACCAGGCAGTAGGTGGTAGATGACTCTCATCAACCATTGAAATACCACTTTGCTTATTGGAGGCTTGAAGTGGTGGAACCCATGTTTAGTCTCCAGAGCCAAGTGCTGGTCAACCCTTCCCCATCATGCAGTATGACTGATGACTTTTGAGGTTATGATGAACATCATGGCGAGATCCAATCTTCGTTACATTTCAAGTGTACAGCTCTAAAACGGTGTTTGCAGACCGGCCGCTAGTTAGTACACTGGAACAAACCTATTTGTAACTCTCTAGGAGGCTTCCGGATCAGCTAGTGTATAATCTTGCTACCTCTACTCTGCCAGTAGAGGTAGCAAGTAGTGTGTATGCAGCGGGCATTGTCGAGACCACATTATGTCAAGGATCTGGGCATATTCTTACCATGTGTACACCATATCCAAAAAATTTTATTACTTCATACTGCATGTCCCACCCACTTTTTCTTGCTATTGAACACACCATGAATTGTCAAACTAATAGAGTAAGCTTATCTGCAAAAAGATCTAAACCTCCCAAACACTTCCTAGTTCATTTCACAAATATACGTGGTCTCAATTCTAATATCAACAATGTCCATTTCCACTTCAGTTGCCAAACCCCATGTACTTTTTCTGACAGAATCTTAGTTATTGGTTGATTAAACTACTGCTCATCTTAGTTGCCCAAACTATTCGCTGAATGATTCCTTTCACCTCAAAGGTGGTACCTGTGCTTATGTTCATTCCAATATTCCCTGTCAGGGACTTGGTAATTTGGAATCTCCTCTTTTCGATCTTCTCTAGCTTAAAATCTCTCTACCTCATTGTGTCAAATTCATCTGTTGTCTCAACTGTTCTCCCAACTGCACTAATCACTTGGAGCTCTTTGACTTCCTCCAGTCCAACTTTCCTAATAGTGAGGTGATTTTCCTAGGTGATTTTCCTTGGTGATTTTAAGGTTCACAACTCCAGCTGGCTTCCGGTTTTTTAGCCACACTGACCCAGCTGGTCAAGATACTGAGGCTTTTGCAATTATTAATGACCTTGCACAGATTGTTCATTTACCTACAAGAATACTGGACAATCCTAACCACACAGCCAACATGCTGGATCTTTTTCTCACAAACAACCCTTCTAAGTACAGGGGAATGAGTGGTCCTTTAGGCCCCTCAGATCACAACTTGGTGATTGTCTCTTCTCCAATGGAGCCTTTATCTCATGGCTTCCCAACCTCATATTGTTTGGCATTACAACAATGCAAAATGGGATGACATGCGAGATTTCTTTTCTTCTTTTCATTGGTTAGATTACTGTTTCAAAACTTCTCATGTCAACATTTGCTCAGATCGTGTCAGTGAAATTATTCATGTAGGAATGGAATCCTTTATCTCACACTCCACTTTAAAATCTCATCCTTTATCTAAACCTTGGTTTTCGAATAAATGTGCTAAGGCTGTTCAAGAGAAGAACGTTGCATATCGTAATTAGCTTGTTTCTAATTCTTCAGTTTTATTTTCTGCCTACACCAAGGCTCACAACAATTGTAAAGCAGTTATTAATCAGTCCAAACTAGAATTTGAACAGGCTAGGAGTAAAGAATTTGCTTCTTATCCTAATGGCAGCCAAGCATTCTGGTCTCTTGCTAAAGCTATTGGCCGCAACTTTTGCCCATCTCTGCTCCCACCTCAGTCCAAACCAGATGGTTCTGTTGTCACTTCAGCCAAGGATAAAGCTGACCTGATAGCATCCCATTTTTCTTCCAACTCATGTGTTAATGATTTTGGTAAAACACTCGCACCATTCCCAACACGCTCCATTCAATGCCTCCTGTGGTCTTCTGTCAAAAGGATGTTAGAAGGATTTTGATTAATCTGGATGCTAAGAAAGCTCTCGGTCCTGATGGCATTTCTCCACTTGTTCTCAAAACCTGTGCTCCTGAACTTACTCCTATTCTTTGCCACCTTTTTTCACTTTCTTATTCCAAAGGTGTTTTCTCTTCTGCTTGGAAATTTGCTCACATCCAGCCAGTTCCTAAAAAGGGTGACAAATCCCTCCCATCCAATATCATCCCATTGCAATTACGTGTACTCTTTCTAAAGTAATGGAGAAATCAATTAACTGCCAATTCTTAAACTACCTAGAAACCTTCCATCTGATCAACGATCGCCAGTATGGATTCCGTCAGTGTCGATCCACTGGTGATATTCTGGTTTATGTTACACATTTATGGACAAATTTAATGGAAAAGTTCAGTGAAACACAAGCAGCTGCTCTTGACATCTCAAAGGCTTTCGATCATGTTTGGCATAAAGGTCTTCTAAATAAGCTTCCATCTTATGGTTTTCCAACTGTTTTTTGTAATCAGTTTCCAGTTTTCTCTCTGATCACTCATTGAGGGTGATGGTAGATGGCTCTCTGTCTTCTAAATTCTCTACTAATGCCGGTGTCCCCCAAAGGTTCAGTTCTTTCCCCCATTCTTTTCCTCTTGTATATTAATGACCTTCTTCCATTGACTGGAAATCCTATCCATAGTTTTGCCAATGATAGCACATTGCATTCTACTTTTCATTTTGAGAAATCTTGTCCTGATCAATCAGCTTCAACTTCTCGAATATCCACTACCAATTCCTTAAATGCCGATCTCCAGGTATTTCTTCAGTGGGGCAAAGACAACTTAGTTGATTTCAACCCTTCTAAAACTCAGTCTTGTCTTATATCTCGCAAAAAGGATTCTTCTGCTCCTATGCTTATCTTTGGTGACACTCCGATTTCTAGGCAAAATGATATATCTCTTTTGGGGATTACCCTGACTTCTACTCTCACTTGGCACAAGCACATTACAAATATTGTTTCCTCTGCATCTAAAAAACTTAGTTTTCTCTTTTGCTCTCAGTGTTACTTTTCTTCCAAACAGCTGTTCACTCTGTACAAATCGCAAATCTTCCCTACCATGGAATATTGTTCCCACATCTGGGGCAGTGCCCCCAAAACCTCTCTCAGGCTTCTAGATTCCATTCAGAAGATGGCAGTTAGGTTAATTAATGACTCATCTCTAACAGTTTCTCCACTGTCTGTCTCATAGACGTACTGTTTCTGCAGATACTTCCATTGGCACTGTTCTTCTGAATTGGCTTCTATAATGCCTGTTCTCTCTTTCAAAACAGTCCGAACATGTGCCGCCACCAACCAACATCCATTTACTGTCCAACTTCAAGCTCACAGAACCAACTTTTCATCTTCCTCATTTATTCATTCAACTGTTGTTTTCTGGAACAAGCTTCCTTCATACATATTTCCTGAAAGTTACAGTCTGCAAATGTTCAAGCCTAATGTCAACAAATATCTTCTCAACCTCCAACCCAAGCACGGTACTAAGTACCATAGGTTCTAATACCTCTTGTGTTTGGGATTTTCATAAAAACAAAAAAATATATATATTGCCATTACTTATTTTACTTAAGCCTTTCACTGTCTTAAATACTTCAACACCTTAAATACTCTGAATACCTTACTCTACAGGAATGTCACTTTATATCAAAAACTAACTGAGTTGCTCTTTACAACATCTTTTCAAGAAGATCCACCATTCCTTCCTGAAATGGTGGTTCTAAACCTCATGATGTATCTAATAAGGGCTTTATCATGGAATAATGTACTGTAATTCTTTACTGTAATTCATTTCATTTTAGTTTAATCCCAATGTAAACATTATCAAACTGCAACACTAATGCATAATTTGTTCAGCAATGGCAACTGAATGAGGCAATTACTTTCTTTTCTTATCTTCTTCTTATTTGGTTTTTAGGAGCATTAGCAACTAAGGCCATATTGCTCCGGGAAATGCGGTGGTCATTCCCTGACCTTTCCGCATCCTCCATATTTGGTGGTGACGGTCTCGAACCCTGGTCTAATCAAGAAGCATGTGCTACGCACTGCTGCTCCTTCCCACCTGGCTACGAAGGTGCTGCAATTACTTTCAAGATTGGAAAGGTAACAGCCACACTCAACTGTTAACAGGAAACTAAATTAAGAATTAAACTAAAATGAAGTGAGTCTTAGCAAAATTTACCTACATCATAAATAAAATACCATGTGCTGTCCTAGCCATCTGTCTACTACTGAGAGAACTTTTTTATTAGCCATATGGTGAAAGGAAGCCTGAGTGCCCTGAGAGTAAAAGAGAGAGACAGAGAGAAATAGGAGGGAAATCACCAAAAATAGAGAAGAATGATGATATCCAGCTCAGGATCCTATGTGTGCCAAGCCCATACTCACCAGATGTGAGATGGATTGCACAATTACACCTGTCATTTTAAATATCAGTTACTTTCAGTTTGCTTCTAGGTGATGAAAACTGATATGGGCAAACAACTGGAGTTTTAGGAGACAGTTCCATCAAAAGACCTCAAATCACATAATTCTGTTTCTGGTTATTTTGTTGGACACATGGTGTCACAATTTTTTCCAAGGATTAAAACTATTCTTTTTCTAGTGACTGAATTCTTCCTGTTGTTCCCAGCAGAATTTTTTACATTTTCACATTTTTTTTTTATAGTAGGCATCTAATTCTAACACAGACATTCCATGGTAAGCACTATGAGTCAACAAAATGTAGTGACTTCTTGTCACAATGTGAGAACAAATTGTGTAATCGAAGAAATATTGCAGATCTGAATTGCCCATTTTGCCGTGTGAAAAGCATCAAAGAGATTTGTAGCATCAAACACTAATTGATAATTGTGCAATCTGAAGGTGTCCTTTGACTTTTGCAGCATAGGTATAAGTGCAGAAGAAACAAACCATCCTACTTATCACTGGCATAACTGTATAAGAATGAATCAAAGCATAAATCAAATGAGCTGCTGTCTCCACATGTTTTTCTCCCATGAATGATAAACTGCATTTAGCATGTATTTCCTTTTTTAAACCTGATTGGTCTACATATGACATAGCAGGATATTAGAGCTGGAAAAGGAATTAGAAAATGTGAATTGGGATATCATCGGTTTGGCTGAAACAAGAAGAAGAAATGAATCACTTATAAGTTTATCAAGTGCAAATCTACTATACACCAATGGAAACAGTGAAAGGAGTGAAGGTGCAGTTGGGTTTCTGGTCCATAAAGATTTAAAAAGCAACATTTTGGAATTCAAAAGTACACCACCAAGGGTGTCAACACTAATACTCAAGATTTCTAAGAGGTACAAGCTAAAGGTTATAATGATTTATGCACCAACATCAAGCCATGATGATGAAGAGGTTGAAGAAATGTACACCGAAATTGAGAGTCTTCTAGATGAGCAAAAAACCCACTACACTATTATTATGGGGGACTTCAATGCCAAGGTTGGAAAAAGACAAAACAGCACAGAAAGGGGAACTATAGGAAATTTTGGAATTGGTGAAAGAGGCGAAAGACTTGTGGAATTTGCAGAATATCAAGGATTGTCAGTAATGAACACTTTTTTCAAGAAAAGGGTGAACAGAAAGTGGACATGGAAGAGTCCAAATGGATTAACAACTAATGAAATAGACTTCATCCTCACTAACAGAAGATATATTGTGAATGATGTTACCGTCCTGAATAATGTAAATGTTGGAAGTGATCACAGAATGGTAAGATGTACACTTGATATAGATGTAGGAAAGGAAAGGAAAAAACTGACTCGAGTAAATAATACAAAGGTCTTTGAGATAACAGAAGAGGAGAAAATGCAGTATGTACTGGAACTTAAGAACAACTTTGAGCTTCTGCAGACTGCTCAGGACCAAGATATCGACGAGGAATATTACAACTTTCTGAAAGTGATAAAGTCCAAGAAACCTATAGGGAAAAAGAAATCCAAAGAAGAAAAAATTAGTCAAGAAACACTTGTTATGATGAACCGAAGGCAAAAAATGAAGAGCAAGAGAAACACTGACAAGGAAAAAATTGAGTATACTGAGTTATGCAAAGCCATTAGAAAAAGACTCAGAGAGGACATAAGAAGATTTAACACAAGAAAGGTAGAACAAGCATTAAGGGAAAACAAAGGATTTAAATCAGCAGCCACGAGCAGTAATACAGAAAGACAAATGATACTGAAACTGAAGAATACCGAAGGTGTACTTATAAACAGCAGAGAAGGCATAATTCAAATAGTAGAAGACTACTATAGAGAACTATACAAGGAGCGAGGGAATGATGCCTGCAGTGGGGAACATGGATTGCAAATTAGCAACACATACGACATACCAGATATTCTTCCTGATGAGGTAGAACATGCATTGAAGAAAATGAAGAATCAGAAAGCCCCGGCAGAAGATGAAGTTACTGTAGAGTTGTTAAAATTGGGAGGAAGAGACATAACACAAAAACTGGCAAGGCTCGTCACAAAGTGCATTAGAAAAGGTGTGATGCCTAAGCAGTCGAATAATGCAATCATAGTTTTGTTGCATAAGAAAGGAGATAAATCAGAAATTGGAAATTATAGACCAATTAGCTTGTTATCCCACATCTACAAGTTGTTCACAAGAGTCATTACTAACAGATTAGAAAGAATACTTGATGAGAATCAACTGAAAGAGCAAGCTGACTTTAGGACAGGATTCTCAACTATGGATCACCTTCATGTAATATCACAGCTAATGGAGAAAGCAAATGAATATAAAACACCATTATGCCTGACATTTGTGGATTATGAAAAGGCATTTGATTCCATACAGCATAAGGCAATCTTTCGGGCACTGGAAAAACAAGGCATAGATACCCCACATATTATGATTTTGAAGAAAATATATGAGAGTGCTACCTCCTTTATTAGACTAGACAAAGACAGTAGGAAATTTAAAATCAAGAAAGGAATTCAACAAGGAGACAACATCTCCGAAGCTGTTTACTGCTGCCCTTGAGGAAGCTTTCAGAAAATTAGACTGGTCGCAGAAAGGAGTCAATATGAACGGAGAGTACCTAAACCATTTACGATTTGCAGATGACATTGTGGTCATAAGCTACGATCCCAAAGAATTAGAGGAAAACCTTAATCAGTTATACACAGTTAGTACGGATTTTGGACTAAAGATGAATATGGCTAAAACAAAAGTAATGAACAAGTATGTCACAGAAAGGGAAATAATGATTGGAGGAGCAGTAATTGAAAAGGTGGAGTCATATACTTATCTGGGACAAGTTATTAGCTGTAATAATGATAAATGGCTGGAAGTCAAGAGAAGAATAAATTTTGGATGGATAGCATTCAGGAAATATAGACATACTGAAGGGCAATATCCCAGTTTGTCTGAAACATAAAATAATGAACCAATGTATACTCCCCACCATGACTTATATACAAGTGAAACTTGGGCACTCACCAAAAGAATGGAAGAGAAGCTGAGAACTACACAGAGAAGAATGGAACGAATTATATTGAGAATCAGACTGCTAGATAAGAAGAGAAACACATGGATTAGGCAGCAAACTCAAGTAAAGGACATTCTTATCAAAACTAAAGAACTAAAATGGTCTTGGGCAGGACACATAGCTCGAAGACATGATGACAGATGGACTAATAAAATAACAGAATGGTACCCAAGAGGAGCTAGAAGAAAACCTGGAAGAAAAAGGCAGAGATGGATAGATGAAATTCATGAGTTTGTGGGTAGTAAATGGATGGCCAGTGCTCAAAACAGAAGGAACTGGAAAGTTGCTGGAGAGGCCTTCATCCTGCCGTGGATTGAAAATGGCTGATGATGATGATTACATAGCAGAATTCAGGAAATCTACTATGTAACTTTGTTTTGGCAATTTCAAGAAACTTACATATGCCCTGTTTGATGCTGTTTCATCTCTCATATAATTTTTCTAAACACATTTTAGGATTTTCTTACTTCCAATTCTATGTGCCTGTTTGAATCATAAAACTCAGTTTTCTGATGCCTGAAAGTCACAATATCCTTATTAGTAATCATCAACATCAGCTATTTTCAATCCACTGCAGGATATGGACGTATATATGGACGTGCTGCAGGAAGTTTAGTTACTGCTGAGGAAGGAAGCCGATGCTTCCAAAAGCTCCAGAGACTTTTGTTTTTATCGCTTTTAATCCGGTTTATTTTAGTGTATTTTATCTCAAGGATTTTATCACAGTTTTAATGTTTTTACATGTATATAATGTAATTTAATATAATAGCAGTTTTTGTAAATATTTATTTTATTTTATTTTAATATGTAAATATTTTAATTACAGTAAATACTTATTCTTATGGCTGGTGTGTGAGCTGATTTAATGCTAAAATATGAATTTTTCCAACCTCAGAGGCCTTTTTCAGGATTCAGGATGAAGGCCTCTCCAGCAACTTTCCAGTTCCTTCTGTTTTGAGCACTTGCCATCCATTTACTACCCACAAACTCCTGAATTCCTATCCATCTCCGCCTTTGTCTTCCAGGTTTTCTTCTAGCTCTTCTTGAGTACCATTCTGTTATTTTCTTAGTCCATCTGTCATCATGTCTTCGAGCTATGTGTCCTGCCTAAGACCATTTTAGTTCTTTAGTTTTGATAAGAATGTCCTTTACTTGAGTTTGCAGCCTAATCCATGTGTTTCTCTTCTTATCTAACAGTCTGATTCCCAATATAATTCGTTCCATTCTTCGCTGTGTAGTTCTCAGCTTCTCTTCCATTCTTTTGGTGAGTGCCCAAGTTTCACTTCCATAAGTCATGGTGGGGAGTATACACTGGTTCATTATTTTACATTTCAGACAAACTTAATTCTTCCAAAATTAATTCTTCTCTTGACTTCCAGCCATTTATCATTATACAGCTAATAACTTGTCCAGATAAGTATATGACTCACTCTTTTCAATTACTGCTCCTTTAATCATTATGTTCCTTTCTGTGGCATACTTGTTCATCATTACTTTTGTTTTAACCATATTCATTTTTAGTCCAAAATCATTACTAACAGTGCATAACTCATTAAGATTTTCCTCTAATTCTTTGGGATCGTGGCTTATGACCACAATGTCATCTGCAAATCATAAATGGTTTAGGTACTCTCCGTTCACATTGACTCTTTCTGCGACCAGTCTAATCTTCTGAAAGCTTCCTCAATGGCAGCAGTAAACAGCTTCAGAGATATTGTGTCTCCTTGTCGAACTCCTTTCTCGATTTTAAATTTCCCCACTGTCTTTGTTTAGTCTAATAAGGAGGTAGCATTCTCATATATTTTCTTCAAAATCATAATATGTGGGGTATCTATGCTTGTCTTTCATTGCCCGAAACATTGCCTTAAGCTGTATGGAGTCAAATGCTTTTCATAATCCACAAATGCCAGGCATAATGGTGTTTTGTAATCATTTGCTTTCTCCATTAGCTGTAATATTACGTGAAGGTGATCCGTAGTTGAGAATCCTTGTCCTAAAGTCAGCTTGCTCTTTCAGTTGATTCTCATCAAGTATTTCTTTCTAATCTGTTAGTAATGACTCTTGTGAACGACTTGTAGATGTGGGATAACAAGCTAATTGGTCTACAATTACCAATTTCTGATTTATCTCCTTTTCTTATGCAACAAAACTATGATTGCATTATTCGACTGCTATAGGCACCACACCTTTTCTATGCACTTTGTGACGAGCCTTGCCAGTTTTTTGTGTATGTCTCTTCCTCCAATTTTATCAACTCTACAGTAACTTCATCTTCTGCCAGGGCTT